>NC_139627.1:43098482-43173482 GCF_964638095.1 Poromitra crassiceps | reverse complement strand
GGGCTATCACAAGCCAGCAGTATCAATATAAACTTAGACCTGACCTAATTTAATAATATGGCATCAGCCGATCCAGTAGCTCGGTTATAATATCAAATAGCTGATGAATAAACTTAGTCCTGAACTGCTGAGCGGGCTATCTCAAGCCAGCAGTATCAGTATAAACTTAGACTTGACCTAATTTAATAATATGGCATCAGCCGACCCAGTAGCTCAGATATAAAATCAAATAGCTGGTGAATAAACTTAGTCCTGAACTGCTGAGCGGGCTATCTCAAGCCAGCAGTATCAGTATAAACTTAGACCTAGACTACCTAGACCTGAATTAGCAGTATAATATTAGTCATCCTAAATAATCCTAATAAATTTTGATTTGACCTAATTTTATTGTTGTCTATAGAGTTAGTTCCACCTCTGCGCAGATTCCCCCGCTCTCTTCTCTCTCTCCCCCTCAGGTGTCCTTCATTGGCCTGACGTACACCCCACCGCTGCAGCCCTAGGTCCGGCCGTCATCGCCCTAGCCACCTGTCGTCACTCTAGGCCATCTACCCACTACTCCTTCTACTGTCTGACACCCCGGGCTCATCACCATCACCGACCCCTATCCTCATCATCCTGGTCACCTGCTTGCCTAAGGGAAGGGGGGGGCGCCCCCCCAGCCCCCCCCCCCCCCCCCCCCCCCCGCCGCCTCATCATCACCTCCAACTCCTATCCTCCCCTCCTCTTAATCATCACCTCCGACTCCTATCCTCCCCTCCCCTCCTCTTAATCCATGTCACCAACGCGGACTCATGGATTCCTCAGATCATCCTCATGGAACTCCCAATCTTGTTACCCCTTTTTGTCACCTAGCTAATTAACTAGTATTCTCTAAACCTACGAACACTTAAAGACTGCATTTTCTATTTCTTTTTGGACTCTACTTTTTAGATTTCAACTCCCTTCCCTGATCTTAGGATAATTTAAAAATTACATTTTTATATCCCTTCTGTTGGACTCTTTTTTACATTTTCAATTTTCTGTTCTCTTGTACATTTTATTTCCATAATAAACCATTCACAGAGTTTCATTATCGGAAACTCTGTGCATGGTTTAGCCCGGCATCTCTCGGCCTGTCTCGGAGGGGAGTCCCCAGATGGGGGTCCGCTGCTGTGGCCTGGGTGGGCCCGTCCCCCGCGTGGCCTGCTCTCACGCTCTCAGTCACTATGCTGGTGGCTGGGGGCTGGGGGGGCGGGTCGCGTGGGGGCTGGGTCCGTCCGGGCCGCAGCAATTGGCCCCTAGCACAACGACCTCACAAGGTTCCTCCTCAGCCAAGTCACTGGGGCAATCCATGCGGCGATCCATATGGTGGAAAGGTTTTCTTGCGTTCACTGGGGGTGAGGGGGTGCCGCTGTGTCCCGGCCTGGCCTTCCCTCCCACGCCCTATGTGGGCGGGGGCCGGGTCGGGGGGCATCGGTGCTCTTCATCACTGGTCGAGGGCTGCCGGTTGGTTTAGAACAGCTTAGGTAGGCGATAGATTAGCTACAGCCTAAGGCTGACCTGTTAGTGTTCAGGCTAAAATCAGACTAGAGCAGGGTAGGATAGGCCAGATTAGGCTGTAGATTAGCTAGATACTATGTCCCAGTTAGCTCTGGTTAATGCTTAGAGTAGTCAGTTGTCTGATCTTCTCCCCCCCCCCTCTCTTTCCCCCTTCCCCCGCTTCTTCCCTTCTTCCCCCTTCTTGTTCTCCTCTCTTTCCATGCTCTTTCCTCCCCCACTCTCTTTCCATGCTCTTTCCTCCCCCACATCCCACCGCCCCCCCCTCCCTTCTCCTGCTCTCTCCTCATTCTCCCCCCCTCTGCTCCTTCTCCTCTTCTCCCCTATTTTCCTGAATCCCTGCCACTTCCTGCTCTCCCTTCTCTCACATTCCCCCTGCTCTCCTTCCCCTGCACCCTCCCACCTCTCCTTCTCTGCCTCTCTGTCCTCCCCCCTCTCTCACATTCCCCCTGCTCTCCTTCCCCTGCACCCTCCCACCTCTCCTTCTCTGTTCTCTCCTCCTCCACATTTCCCATTTTCCCCCCACCCTCGCCCTAATCCGGGCCCGTATCCTACTCCCTCCCTCCACCCTAGACCCTACCTCTACTCTCTGTCCTCCCCCCTCTCTCACATTCCCCCTGCTCTCCTTCCCCTGCACCCTCCCACCTCCCCTTCTCTGTTCTCTCCTCCTCCACATTTCCCATTTTCTCCCCACCCTCGCCCTAATCCGGGCCCGTATCCTACTCCCTCCCTCCACCCTAGACCCTACCTCTACTCTACCTCCCCTGTACCCTTCCACCTCTCCTTCTCTGTTCTCTCCTCCTCTCTGTCCTCTCCCCTCTCTCACATTCCCACTGCTCTCCTTCCCCTGCGCCCTCCCACCTCTCCTTCTCTGTTCTCTCCTCCTCTCTGCCCTCTCCTCCCTCTCACATTCCCCCTGCTCTCCCTCCCCTGCACCCTCTCCTTCTCTGTTCTCTCCTCCTCCACATTTCCCATTTCTCCCCACCCTCGCCCTAATCCGGGCCCGTATCCTACTCCCTCCCCTCCCCCAACCCTAGACCCTACCCCTACCCTGGCTCTCCCTCCCCTGCACCCTCATCTCTCCTCCTCTGTTCTCTCCTCCTCCACATTTCCTATTTTCTCCCCACCTCCCCCCTCCCCTCCCTCCTCCCTCTCCCTCCCTCCTCCACTCTCCTGCTTTCTTCAAATGTTCAAATGTTATCTTTATTCTGTATATTCTTGTTACTGTGTGTTAGCTAGAATCAGCTAGACATACTTTCTGTGAAGCCCTCTGAGACATGCTTGTGAATTAGGGCTATATAAATAAACTTGACTTGACTTGACTTGACTAGTCTCTCAGGCCAGTCTACCTCTTCCACAATCTTCAGATGCTCATTACATATTACATTACATTACATTACATTACGTCATTTGGCAGACGCTTTTATCCAAAGCGACTTACAATATCACATTTTTGTCAGCAATAGAGCAATCAACTATGCAACACAGTCTATGACAACTACAACTTTTGAAGGAACAGTGGTACAAGTTTAGTTTAGGTAGTAGTTTTTTTTTTTTTTTTTTTAAGAGAGAAAGAAGTTACCGTAAATTCCGGACTATAAGCCGCGGCTTTTTTCCCGTTTTTTGGCCCCTGCGGCTTATATAACGGTGCGTCTTATCTATGGATTTTTTCAGAAAAAAAATTTCAAATACAAATAAAATCTCTCTTTTTTAGCACTCTTTCTACCTATAAATCCACTTCTGTTTTAATTTCCTCTGTTGCCCTCTTTTCACCACACCGCGGACACTGTGTGCACTGTCGAAATAAACAAAGGTGTTGTGTTATGTTGTTTTGTTGAAATGTTACGGTAATACGGTAAATGGGAGCTTCCTCAAACAGCCAACAATCCCCTCTGTGCGTGAACCCTTACATATGGTAATTACGGTAAGCAAAGTTCATCAGCCCGGAATCACAACTAGACCAGCAGTCTCTCTCTCACTTACCATGGGGAAGGTACGCAGAAAGTCACACGACGCAGCTTTCAAGCTGAAAGCAGTCGAACTCGCACTAAAAGAAACAAACAGAGCAGCTGCGCGTACCCTGGGCATCGATGAGTCAATGGTGAGACGTTGGAAGCAGCAGCAGGAGGAACTGTCTCAGTGTAATAAGACAAAAAAGTCCTTCAGAGGCCACAAAAGCAGATGGCCGGAACTTGAAGATTCCCTTGAGGACTGGGTGTTGACCCAGAGAGGAGACGGCCGAGGCGTTTCCACGGTGCAGATCCGACTGAAGGCCAAAACAATCGCCACCGAGATGAAAATTGAACATTTCAGAGGTGGGCCATCTTGGTGCTACCGATTCATGAGACGAAAGGGACTGTCCGTCCGGGGGAGAACTACTGAACAACTCCCTCCCGACTACCAGGAGAAAATCACAAACTTCGCCGAATTCACACAAAGGAAGATCACGGAATATTATAGGAGTGTGAAAACATCCACAATCACCAACGGGTTCCAAAACGCTGGACTGCTGCGGGATGAAAAGGATGACGCCGCCACAGCTGGCGCTGAGGGCCGTCAGAGGCTTCAGAGGCTGTTCGATGCCGACAGTGATGAAGAGGAGTTTGTTGGTTTTGAGTGACAATGAAGGAGAGAGGAGAGTGGTTGACGAAGCCACCCTGAACCTGTTCGTTTCCGACACTGAAGATGAGGACTTTGGTGGTTTCAGTACGCAGGAAGAAGAGGAAGACGAGGATTAGTGACTTGACTTCTCTGGTTACAGGTTTGCTGCACATATACGGTAGCCTATTGTTGTGTGATTTTGTCTGGGGATTAGTGACCTGACTTTTGTTTTGTTTTGTTGAAATGTTAATAAATGGGAGCTTCCCCAAACAGCGATCTCTTTCCCGACATTCCTCTCTGTGCACGAACCCTTTCATATGGTAATTAAACATCAAAACACCCGCGGCTTATAGTCCGGTGCGGCTTATAGAAGAAAAAAATAGTCAATTTTGGTGCTGCGGCTTATAGACCGGTGCGTCTTATAGTCCGGAATTTACGGTAGTTCAAGAAGGGCCCAGATGGAGCCTGAAAAGG
Organism: Poromitra crassiceps; assembly: GCF_964638095.1. Lineage (NCBI taxonomy): Eukaryota > Metazoa > Chordata > Actinopteri > Beryciformes > Melamphaidae > Poromitra > Poromitra crassiceps. Next base: position 43,168,871 of record NC_139627.1, on the reverse strand, counting down.
TGTGTCTTTAGTCTTTTCGAAAGATCGGCAGTGATTCGGCCGTCCTGACCGAAGGTGGAAGCTCGTTCCACCATTGAGGTGCCAGGGACGAGAAGAGTCGCGAACGGGATGAGCGACTTTTGAGCCCCCGTAGTGGAGGAGGGGCGAGGCGTCCTGCACTGGTGGAGGAGCGGAGGGAACTGTGAGAGATTTGGAGCCTGACCATAGATTGTAAGTACAGGGGGGCTGTCTGGTGTACTGCCCTGTAGGCCAGTACCAGTGTTTTGAATTGAATGCGTGCCGTGATGGGAAGCCAGTGAAGGTCCCGGAAGAGGGGAGTGACATGAGAGAATTTGGGTTGATTGAATACCAGACGGGCTGCAGCGTTCTGAATGAGCTGAAGCAGTCGGATGGCTGCAGCAGGTAGCCCAGCCAGAAGAACATTGCAGTAGTCCAGGCGAGAGATGACCAGTGCCTGGACCAGGAGTTGTGTTGCTTCCCTTGTGAGAAACGGACGGATTTTGCGGATGTTGTACAGGGAGAACCTACAGGAGCGGGCAGTTGCTGCGATGTAGGCTGAGATGGACAGCTGATTGTCAAGGATCACTCCAAGGTTCTTAGCTGTTTGAGAGGGAAACACCGTAGTGTTGTCAATGGATATGGAAAGATCGGTGAGGGGACAGTCTTTCCCGGGGAGGAAGAGTAGCTCTGTCTTACCAAGATTCAGCTTGAGATGGTGGGCTGACATCCAAGCACCAATGTCTTTGAGGCATGCAGCGATACGTGCCTCGATTTGGGTGTCTGAGGGGGGGAAAGAGAGGTAGAGCTGAGTGTCGTCAGCATAGCAGTGGTAAGAGAAGCCATGAGATGAGATCACATGGCCAAGAGATCTGATATAGAGAAGGAATAGCAAGGGGCCCAGGACTGAGCCCTGGGGCACACCTGTGCTAAGAGTACATGATCTGGATAGAGATCCTCGCCATAGAACCTGGTATGAGCGGTTAGAGAGATAGGAGGCAAACCAGGAGAGTGCAGATCCTGAGATGCCTAGATCAGAGAGAGTAGAGAGAAGAATCTGGTGATTTACTGTATCAAAAGCTGCAGACAAGTCAAGGAGGATAAGGACAGAGGAAAGGGATGAGGCCTTAGCAGTGTGTAGGGCCTCAGTGACTGAAAGGAGAGCCGTCTCAGTAGAGTGAGAAGCCTTGAAGCCCGATTGTAGAGGATCTAGTAGGTCATTCTGGGAGAGATAGAGAGAAAGTTGTTCGGAAGCAGCCCGTTCAAGGGTTTTGGAAATGAATGAGAGAAGAGAGACAGGTCGGTAGTTCTGGATGGCAGTAGGGTCAAGGGAGGCTTTCTTAAGAAGTGGCTTGACTCTAGCAGTCTTTAGAGGAGCTGGCACAAGACCAGAGGATAGAGAGGAGTTGATAAGGGTAGTGAGGAAGGGAGATATATGCTAGGGAGATAGATGCTCCAGTCTGTACTTCAGTGCGTTAAAATTTGGCCAGAGGAAGTTGTCATCTTCCAAAGAAAAAATGCTTCAGACCGGAGGAAGTTCAATGGTATTTGACCATTCACAACACATGAAAGAAATTATCGGATGGACCCACCTTCAGCGGATGTTCTGCCTATATCGGTTTGGACCAGTTTGGATGAGTTCAAAAGTCTCTATGAAGTACAGATGGGTAGTAGGGGTGTCAAAAAGAATCGATTATAAGATATATATCGATGCAGATGCGTGCACGATTCTGCATCGATTCACAAATGTCAAAAATCGAGTATTAAAATATATATATATATATATATGTATATATACCGTAAATTCCGGACTATAAGGCGCACCGGTGTATAAGCCGCACCTGCAAAGTTGACTGTTTTTTACATATATAAGCCGCACCGGACTATAAGCCGCGGGTGTTTTAATGGTATTTTTTTTTTTTTTTTTTTTTTTTTTTATTGTGTTTTAATGTTTAATTACCATATGTAAGGGTTCATGCACAGAGGGGATTGTCGGGAAAGAGATGGCTGTTTGAGGAAGCTCCCATTTATTAACATTTCAACAAAACAACATAACACAACACCACCTGTGTTGTTTTTTACAGTGCACACAGTGTCCGCGGTGTGGTGAAAAGAGGGCAAGAGAGGAAATTAAAACAGAAGTGGATTTATAGTTAGAAAGAGTGCTAAAAAAGAGAGATTTTTTTTTTTTCTTTTTTTTTGGGGGGAAAAAATCCATAGATAAGCCGCACCGTTATATAAGCCGCAGGGGCCAAAAAAGGCCAAAAAACGGGAAAAAAGGTGTGGCTTATAGTCCGGAATTTACGGTATATATATATATTTTTTATAATCAAATAAAATATAATGGAAGTACATGCAGTTGTTTATTTTAATTATGGATCATAATACAATGCAATTCCAAATGCACTTTTATTTTAAAAGTAGCCACACTGAGAAAAAAGAAAGTGAGAAAAAATAAATCATGTATTGCGGAAAAAAGTGATGCATCGATTTAAGATGCATCGAGATGCATCGAGATGCATCGATAATCGTAATCGAATCGAATCGTAGCCCTCTGAATCGTAATCGAATCGAATCGTGAGGCCAGTGAAGATTCACAGCCCTAATGGGTAGGCAGAAGCATTTGCAAATTGCGGGAGCCAACGCGTCTGTTTGAAGAGACGAAGTACACATATGACTCATCACTAGAATATCACTCCGCCATTCATCTCTTTATCATCATCAGCTGTGAGTCAGGGACACAACGCTACTAGCTTACAAATACATGTGAAAGTTTGCGTATGTAATGGCGGAATCTGTCCATGGAATCTTTCGTAGACAGAGATTGCCTACTTGCTCCATTCCCTTTTATAGATAGATAGATATGTGTGGCATTTATTTGGTTTGGGAAACCCCCATCTTTAAAAAGTATTAGCTCAAGTGGCTGACTGACTCAACAGAGACTAAAAAGTGTCTTGTTGCTAAGTCGTTACTAAGGGTCGGCCTACTTGCTGGAGTAGTAAACCTTTTTTTTATAGGCACAAAGCAATACAACTGCGTCTTTTGATTGGCCGGAAATTATGGTGGTTTCCAGATGGTTTCCAGGATTATACAACCTGCCTTGATGGTCCCCGGGTGGGCGTAAGGTGGCTTCCAGGATTTTCCAGGACCTTCCAGGTGGTTCCAGGACTTGATGACCTGGCCATGACCTTCCCCGGATCATAACCCACCACCATGCACATTTTCAGGCCAATCCCACCCGGGGAGAGGGCGGGGCGTGAGGTGTTTTCCAGGACTTTCCAGGTGGCTCCAGAACTTGTTGACGTGCTCATGACCTTCCCGGGATCAGAGCCCCCCGCCATGAAACATTGCAGCCCAATCTGACCTGGGGTGTGTGTGAGGTATTTTCCACTTGATGATGGGACTATGACCTTCCCCAGATCATAACCCCCCTGACAGGCAACATTTCAGGCCAATCCTCATGGGGTGTGGGCGTGAGGGGATTTCCAGGATTTTCCAGGTGGTTCCAGGACTTGATGACATGGCCATTACCTTCCCCAGATCATTCCCCACGCATGCAAAATTTCAGGCCAATTTCAACTTTATCGTGTAGATATAACTCTATTTTTCCAGTCAGGTTTCCTACAGTAACGCTACATGTATAAACATCGTTATGAAAATGTAGTGATATACAGCAAGGCTCTAACTCTGTTTTTCCAGTCTAGTAGTTTTCTACTTGTATAATCGTAGTTGTAACGTAGCTAACAGCTACAGCTATAGCTAACGCCATGTAGTGCTCCAACTGGTAGCTGTTGTAACTGGACGGTTCCACAATGTATTGTGTTGAAAGTCACCAAAACCATTGTAATTGCCGCAGATGTGGTGTGGTTGAGCTCTCTGTTGAAGCGCAATAATATGGGCGACCTGTGAAAGGCAGTAATGCACTGCAATGCATGGAGTCTGCCGGAAAGCCATAGAAGAAGAATTGACTCTTAAAGGGGCAGCGTCATGGCATAATTTTGAAAGTTTGGGCATTAAATGTAGTTTCCAGCACTTTCCAGGTGGTTCCAGGACTTTCCAACCTGCCCATGACCTTCCCTGGATGATAATCCACCTCCATGCAAATTTTCAACCCAATCGGACCGGCGGTGTGGGCGTGTATAGACAACAGACACACAGAGGGACACACAGAGGGACAGACAACTTCAACTTTATTATGTAGATTATTATACCCCAGGGTTTGTGTTATACCGTCATTATTAGCATAACATCACTGCCAATAATGACTGTAAAGCACACCCTCTTGTGTAATATTGTTTGATATTTCACATTTTTCTATTAAAGCTACTGTGCGTGTGTGTGTTTGCGTGTGTGTCTGTGTGTGTGTGTGTGTGTGTCTGTGTGTGTGTGTGTGTGTGTGTGTGTGTGTGTGTGCGCACACTCCTCCAGACTCCTGCAGAGGGTGCTGCCACCGTGCTATACAGCGCCCTGTCGCCCGCCCTGGAGGGCGAGGGCAGAGGGGGCTACTGGGCCAACGGTCGCAGGATGATGACATCGTCGCCGGCGACCTCCGACCCCCAGCTGCAGCTGAGCCTATGGGAAGCCAGCCGCCAGCTGCTGGGCCTGCAATAGCACTGGACTAAGGCGGGACTAACAGGACCTGGACCTCACCCACCCACACATCTCTCCATCGCTCTGTCTCTGACAGCCAGCTGTTAGCACCATCTCTCATCCGCCGCCTGACTGTGATTGGTTGTTTTGGAGTGAAGACCAGCCCCCCCCCCCCCCCCTTTTTTTTTCTTCCCAGACCCGCCAAAGAAGTGCTACAGGGGATAGAAGACAATTCTTTTTCTCACATACATGCACACACACACACACACACACACACACACACACTCACTCACACACACATTAGGGTTCGACCGATATATCAGCTCGTCGATATGTTTCTATTATTATTATTATTTTTAGCAGATTTGGGACCAGAGAATTATTCCAGTCGCCTGGCTGGTAAAACGATCCTGATAATGGGACCTCTCCTCCTGCTTCGCTCTACCGATCAGTCTGGACTTCCAGCCACTCACATCCATTTCAGTGAGCGGGAGTACTTGCCTTGACAGGCAACTCCGTCAGCCATTCAGCGTCGCCAAAGCCAATCCAATTGGAAGAACGACAAAAACGTATTTTCTGCCGAGAAACTCCGCTGGTGATTCCCGATTTCTCCCCCCTATTTTCTCCCCAATTGTGCTTGGCCAATTTCCCCCTGCTGCCCCGGTCGCTGCTCCACCCTCTGCCGATCTTGGGAGAGCCATAGACTAGCACCATGCTCCCTCCAAGACATGTGATGTGCATGTGAAGCCAGCAGCTTCTTTTCACCCGACAGCGTGGCGCTTCACTGGCAGGACGTAGCACGTGGAAGAATCACGGTATTCCCACCAGTTCACTTCCACCAGGTGCCCCAGGCGACCAGAGGAGGCGCTAGTGCAGCGACCAGCACACATACCCCCAATCCGGCTTCCCACCCGCAGATAGCCAATCGTGCCTGTATGGACGCCCGACCAAGCCGGAGGTAACATGGGGGCGCGAACCTGCGACCCTTGTGTTGGTAGGCAGGGAATCCACTGCTACACTACCCGGACGCCCCACTCTTGTTCTTGCTTAATTGTTTTTATTGAGTCTATTTCTACAATAACTGCACTTATGGCTGTGCTTACTGTACCAACGTTTAACGTTACTGCTTGTTGCTTCGGGAGACGCCATTACGGTTTTGCCCCTTTGGCTGGTTGCGTTGTCATATACGGCGCAGTCACTGATTGGCCCGGTTCCATTCTAATTTCTGGGAATCGCTGGGAGTGGGTAGAAGTCCAGACTGATATGTAGAACAGAACGTGAGGTCATGCGATCAGGATAGTTTAGCAGGCTGTCAGTGGTGCGGTGTGGGAGCTGTCATGAAGCCTGCCTCTCCTCTCCCTGCCTTAACCCCCCAACACAATCTCATTAGTTTGACTTTCAATGGAGAGTTTTAGTTTTATACTTGCTTTTAACTTCACGTGGGATGCGCGCGACTAGTCAGTTAAACGTTTAGACGCCCCGTTAGCCGTCCGCTACCCTCGCTAGTCGGCACCAAAACACTAGTTTGTTAAACTAATAATTAAATTATCATAATAATTATAATCATTGCATGACATCCACTTTAGTGATGCTTTGATCTTCAATCCCTTATTAAAATGACTGGATTATGCAAACTGCGACTATTCTGCATGGGTACATCCCATTCCTCAAAGTGGCAGAGCGACACTCCGGTGCGTTCCGGCAGCACTACACCTCTGGACTTAAACGAAGGCTTTGCCAATTTTCAACCTGCTTTGTATCATTACAATGTCAGTAATTATGCAGATGGAAAAAGCCTTTACCTTGTTTTCATGTTTTCCTGCGCTGAGAGCTCTGCAGTTTATTCCAGGAACTTCCGTGTCAGAATGACGCATTAACGCGACATTCTGAGACGCAGAAGTAAACAGATGTTGTTCGAGGGCGGCTGTTCCAACTACAGATTATTAAAGCAAAATCCGTATGCGCACATCCACAGAGAATTGCATCGAGAGCCTTAACAAGGTGGGGGCGGAGTTTCTGCAGGCAGACAAACAGATATTTCTTGGTGCTGAAAACATATAGAGAAGGTAAGCACTGTCCATCTGCTTATATTACCGAGATTATAATGATACAAAGCGGGTTGAAAATAGGCAAAGCCTTCCTTTAACTAACTTGACGTTACTAGTGTTTGAGTCACAGGTGGTCATGCCCGGCGTAGCTTAGTATGGTAGCCTACGTATGTAGTCGAAGAGTTTGTGCTCTACCTTGTGCAAAATATGCCCATTGCAGCTAGCTGTGTGAAAGGGCAGTGACACTGAAACTGTCGCATTTAAAGATAATGAACATCAGCAAACAAAACACCAGCTTTCGCTAGCTTCAATCCGCAAAACATCTGCAAACACCGATATCGGTCAAACCCTAACACACACACTCACACACACACACACACACACACACACACACACACACACACACACTCTCACACACACACACACACACACACACACACTCTCACACACACACACACACACACACACACACACACACACACACACTGACATTGAACTGATGTGTTTAGATTTTAAAACATGTGGGGAATGTGATTTCATTGATGCGCTGGGGGTCCAGGGAATTCCAACTCCACAGAAGACATTGGGAAGACATAAAAGAGTAGCCTCAAAATCGGAATAATCTACGATAGAGAGCCTACATATTGACACTCTCTGTTTTGTCCTTGGGAATTTTCTCAAGCCAGGAATTTCGGACATTCCTATCTTCTCTTATGATCTAACTGTTCGGCTCAGAAACAAACAAACAAGCAAACAAACAAAAATGTGTGTGTGTGTGGTGGGGGGGGGATTAACCTACAACCCGCTTCCCTCTGCGCTCTATGTTAATCTGTATCTTTTTGCTGTGTCTGTGATACATGTGTGAGTCACTCCATGGTTATGGACCCAATTCATATTTATGGATAGCACAACAATGGTTGGATTGGGATTTCCCAGTGGTGAGAATCAAGCTCTATCTGCTGAACACACACACACGAAGTGGTACACCCAAGCCAAGGCTTATCTAAACAAGCACACAGCAAACAAACACTTCTGTCTCATGCAGGAAAATATTATCTCTCTCTCTCCCTCCTTCCCTCCCTCTCTCGCTCCCTGCCTCTCCACCTCTCTCCCTGCCTCTCTCTCTCTCTCACACACACACACACACACACACACACACACACACCACACACACACTGCACCATAATACCATCTCCACTGTGATGAACCATGTTTGCTGTGAAGATGAAAAGTTTGATCTCAAAACTAGCATGAGTTCTGGATAGGAATCCTGTTTGATCTCTAAACTAACATGAGTTCTGGATAGGAATCCTGTTTGATCTCTAAACTAACATGAGTTCCGGATAGGAATCCTGTTTGATCTCTAAACTAACATGAGTTCCGGATAGGAATCCTGTTTGATCTCTAAACTAACATGAGTTCCGGATAGGAATCCTGTTTGATCTCTAAACTAACATGAGTTCTGGATAGTAATCTGGTCTTTCCCCCAAACGTGTGAAATCCTGCTGCAGGGCGTCTGTCCAGCATTCTTTATGATCTACCGTATATGAAGCAATAGTAGCCTGGTACACAACCTGATCATGTGACCTGATAAACATTTCTGATCATGTGACCTCACATTCTGTTTCACTCTACATATCAGTCTGGACTTCCGGCCACTCACATCGATTTCAGTGGGTGGGAGTACTTGCTTTGACAGACAACTTCTTCAGCCAATCGGCATCGCCAAATCCAATCCAAAGCGTTGAGTTTGAGTCTATTTCTGCAATAACTGCAGTTGCTGTGTGGCTCTACTAACCTTGACGTTACCGCTCTTTGCTTCGGCAGCCACTGGTTTACGAGGCAGGTCCCTGATTAGTTTACCATGCTAAAGCAATAGAAATGTGAGTTCAGGTGATCATTATGGTTTACCAGGCTAAAGCAATAGCACAGTATCACTGTGGTTTGTTCATTCAGCCGGGAGCACGGAGCCAGAGCTTCCAGACAGAAGCAGAGTCCTGTGTAGTGTGAAGTCTGGCACCCCTTCCATTCTTCCATCCACTCCTAGTTAAATAAAATTGTGGCAGGCAGCGGGGGGGGGGGGGGGGCATCGGCATCAACAGGCGCAGACCAAAATGCCTCTGGACATAATTGATAGATCTACAACAATCCGATTGATTATGAAAATGCCTTAACAACGCTCCTCTGTCAGTCATCGTATCAAACCTGCCCCGTATTAGATAAACAGATGTGATTGGCCCGACCGATTTCAGGTGGGGTGGAAAAGTGTCTGAAGGGGAGGGAGGCCAGACTCATCTGCCAGAGCAAATAGAACATGAGCTGGTAGGTTCCCAGGCTAGAGTAACACCTTATGCCCCGGCTATCAGGTTTCTTAATGGTCCCATATGATATGAATTCTCTATTTATCTATATCATCAAAGATGGTCAATTACTGTAAGTCATTGTTAGTTAGGGGGGAGGGAGCACACCCAGTGTTGCCAGATTGGGCAGCTTTCAACCATTTGGACTGTTTTGGGTTCCATTGTGGGCAGGTTTACAGAGCCGCTTGTTTCCATAGACCTGCATTTGTTTTGGTGGGTTTTGTGTGCGTATTGGTGGTTTTTGAACAGTCTTTAAACTGGACACCATTAGCTGTATGCCTGTACTGTATCTGGCTGTTGCACACGAGGGTGTGTACGTCACCGTTGTGTCGACGCGCCGGGGTGCTGAATTATCGATGGTCTCTTTATATATTGATCGTGCTCCTGAAGCGCTCCAGACAGACGGGGCAACGTACTGCACTTTGCAGATATAGAAAAAGCACCCCGAAGCAGCTGAAATACACGTCTGTGATATTGTCTGTCTGTGATTTACTCGTGATCTGATCGTTTCCAAGCATTTTCAACCACCGGACACGGACCAGGGGAGCCGTGCCAAGACCGAAAAAAATGCTCTTATAGCCCTTCTTCTGAATCAAGCTGGGATTGCATTTATATTAAATGTTCCAGTCCCGTGTTCTGCGAAATCCTTAATGTCTATATGTATGAATATATATGTATATATATTATATTATTATATATACAGATATATATGTGTATATATACATATATACACATACATATATACATATATATACATATATATGTGTGTGTATATGTACATGTACAGTATAGTAGGAAGAGAGAGTATCTGAAACTGTCAGACAGATGTATACGAAACGAGGATTTAGGAAACGTGCAAAATGTTTTCTTTTGATCATTTCCTGTTGAGATACATGCATCTTCTTGCTTTTGCCGTGCCTAAGAAAATCTCCCTCATGTATGTGTAACTGTGAATTTTCCATGTAGAAATTAACTTGTAGAAACTGTGATACGTGTCTTGTCCTGTGCCAGTGTTTTTCTCTCTTTGGAGTGATGGGGTTGGGTGTTTGTGTGTATGTGTGCGTGTGTGTGTGTGTGTGCGTGTGTGTGTGTGTGTGTGTGCGCGAGCGTGTCCAGACAAGGGCAGAGGTCATGTCCATGTTTTTGTCGATGTTGTGACATTCCAGCAACACCCCGCCACCTTTTCTATTTTCCAAAGCCTCTCAATAAACATATCATTGTGCCACACTTCCTCTCCGTCTCAGTCTGAACTTGTGAGACATTCTCAGATCAATCAGTGAAAGTCACACTAACTAGCGGGGACAAACGGCAGTATCAGATGATACAGTGCAGATGTTACTCTTAAAGGAGAATTTTGTTTTTTTTTAAACTGGACCCATCTCCTGGCAATAATTATGATTTGGCCACTCACCCAGCGATAGCGTCCAAGTCAGTTGTAAAATGGAGCTGATTTGGGGCCAAGTGTGAGCCTGTCTTTCCTGCATCTAAATAGCTATTTTTATTCCCGTTTTCGCCACATATCGTCATAATCTGATCCCTCAAGAACCACCAGAGTGATATTTCGCCAAAGGCTGTTTCCTGGAGTCTCCCAGGGATCAAATTGCCTCAAACGTGATCTCGGTCACCAAGTCTCGTCAAGTCCCGCGATACTTTCCTGCCGACTGGCCAACTACAGGTAGGACGCTTTGCGGTGGTGGTTTTAGCGTAACCTATGTGGGGTTTGGCATAACCTTCGTTATTTCGAATCCCACATAGGTTACGCTAAAACCGCCACCACAAAGCATGTACCTGTAGTTGGCCAGCCGGCAGGAAAGTATCGCGGGACTTGACGAGACTTGGTGACCGAGATCACATTTGAGGTAATTTGATCCCTGTGAGAGTCCAGGAAAGGGCCTGGGGCGAAATATCACTCTGGTGGATGTTGAGGGATCACATTATGACGATATGTGGCGAAAACGGGAATAAAAATAGCTATTTAGATGCAGGAAAGACAGGCTCACACTTGGCCCCAAATCAGCTCCATTTTACAACTGACTTGGACGCTATTGATCTCAAAACAACGCTAGGACGGCCAGAAACGCCGCGGACATCGCTGGGTGAGTGGCCAAATCATAATTATTGCCAGGAGATGGGTCCAGGTTAAAAAAAAACGAAATTCTCCTTTAATCTGGCCCTGTTGCTGTGGCGGACGCCGGTACTGCAGCACTGCCATGGCAGCAGTACTCCAGCACTGCCGTTGCAGCACTGCTGTGGCAGCACTGAGGTACTGCAGCACTGCCGTGGCAGCAGTGAGGGGGATCTTTTGCAAAGAACAAAGAAAATATTGAACTAAAAAAGGCCCACCGCTGTGGCAGTACCTTGGAACCCCAGCAGTAAACGAAATGAGGATCTGTATATAGGCTATCTGCATCAGCCTTCAAAACCCTCAAACAGACCTATAGCCTACTCACCAACATACACACATTAGAAACCCTCAAACAGACCTATACTCACTAGGGTTGAATATTTTTCCCGAAAATGAGACATAGCGGGAAACGGGAGATGAAGCCCAATTTCCCGGGAATCCCGGGAAATTGGTTGTTTTTTGTTTTATTTTTTGTTGTTTTTTCCCGGGAATCCCGTTTCCCGGGATTAAACCCTAATACTCACCAACATCCACACACTAAACCCTCAAACAGACCTATATTCACCAACATCCACACTACTGTAAACCCTCAAACACACCTATACTCACCAACATCCACACACTACTGTAAACCCTCAAACACACCTATACTCACCAACATCCACACACTACTGTAAACCCTCAAACAGACCTATAGTCACCAACATCCACACACTACTGTAAACCCTCAAACAGACCTACAGTATACTCACCAACATCCACACACTACTGTAAACCCTCAAACACACCTATACTCACCAACATCCACACACTACTGTAAACCCTCAAACACACCTATACTCACCAACATCCACACACTACTGTAAACCCTCAAACAGACCTATAGTCACCAACATCCTCACACTACTGTAAACCCTCAAACAGACCTACAGTATACTCACCAACATCCACACACTACTGTAAACCCTCAAACACACCTATACTCACCAACATCCACACACTACTGTAAACCCTCAAACACACCTATACTCACCAACATCCACACACTACTGTAAACCCTCAAACAGACCTATAGTCACCAACATCCACACACTACTGTAAACCCTCAAACAGACCTACAGTATACTCACCAACATCCACACACTACTGTAAACCCTCAAACAGACATATTCACCAACATCCACACACTACTGTAAACCCTCAAACAGACATATATTCACCAACATCCACACACTACTGTAAACCCTCAAACACACCTATACTCACCAACATCCACACACTACTGTAAACCCTCAAACACACCTATACTCACCAACATCCACACTTTTTTTTTTTGTTTACCTTTATTTTACCAGGCGAGACACTTAAGAACAAAATTCTTATTTACAATGTCGGCCTGCCTCATAAGGGGAAAAGGGAGGAGGGCTAAAAGATCAAACATGTTAAAAACAAAGCACATAAAACTACAATTTAATTGACAATTAAATGAGATGCAACAAAACAACAATAAGCATTAAACACAGCAGTAAAAAGCACATAACACAACAGCAAGCATCAACGCAAGGACAGCAACAATAACACAGAGAGGTATAAAAACAGAAAGTGAGCAGACATGAGCGCAAGGGGGCATAAAAACAAGTAAAGGTGGACAGATTGGGTGTGTAATGGAAGTGATACAAGTGCTACCCTACAGAGAAGGGAAGCATGTACAAGAATCAGTGAGGGTGTCTGAAATAGTGAGTCTGAAGGCAGAGAGGGAGATGAGTTTGTCCAGTTTGAGGGTTTTTTGCAGAGCATTCCAGTCAGAGGGGGCAGCAAACTGGAATGATGCACGGCCAAGGGAAGTGGTGGATTTGGGAATTTTGAGTTGGATGTGGAGTGAGGATCGGGGGTTGTGAGTGACAGGCAGAGGGTGAAGCAGGTGACACAGATAGGGGGGTGATAGGTGGAGGAGGGTTTTATAGATGAGGGTAAGCCAGTGCATGTGACGGCGGGTGTGAAGGGAGGGCCAGTTGACCAGGGAGTAAAGAGTGCAGTGGTGGGTACTGTAGGGGGCGTTAGTGGCGAACCGGATGGCGGAGTGATAAAGTGTGTCGAGCGTGGAGAGTGTACCTTTGCATGCAGACCTATATATTGTGTCACCGTAGTCTAGCATGGGGAGAATGGTCATTTGAATGAGGGTGCGTTTAGCGGATATGGTGAAGGAGTGACGGTTTCTATAGAGAAAGCCAAGTTTGGCCTTAATCTTGGTCTGTAGTTTTGAGATGTGGTGTGAGAAAGATAGTGAGCTGTCTAACCAAATTCCCAGGTATATATACACCGTGACCTGCTCCAGGATAGCTCCCTCACAGGTGGTAATGATGGGGGCTGGAGGGGGTGTGGTGCCCTTACGGCTGAACCACATGACCTTGGTCTTGGAGGTGTTAAGGGACAGTTTGAGGTGGGTGAAGGCCTGTTGGATCTGGAGGAAGCTATCCTGGAGAGTTGTTAGTACAGTGTCAGTGTCAGTGCCACACACTACTGTAAACCCTCAAACACACCTATACTCACCAACATCCACACACTACTGTAAACCCTCAAACAGACCTATATTCACCAACATCCACACACTACTGTAAACCCTCAAACAGACCTATAGTCACCAACATCCACACACTACTGTAAACCCTCAAACAGACCTATACTCACCAACATCCACACACTACTGTAAACCCTCAAACAGACCTATACTCACCAACATCCACACACTACTGTAAACCCTCAAACACACCTATACTCACCAACATCCACACACTACTGTAAACCCTCAAACACACCTATACTCACCAACATCCACACACTACTGTAAACCCTCAAACAGACCTATATTCACCAACATCCATCCACACACTACTGTAAACCCTCAAACAGACCTATATTCACCAACATCCACACACTACTGTAAACCCTCAAACAGACCTATACTCACCAACATCCACACACTACTGTAAACCCTCAAACAGACCTATACTCACCAACATCCACACACTACTGTAAACCCTCAAACAGACCTATATTCACCAACATCCATCCACACACTACTGTAAACCCTCAAACAGACCTATATTCACCAACATCCACACACTACTGTAAACCCTCAAACAGACCTATATTCACCAACATCCACACACTACTGTAAACCCTCAAACAGACCTATATTCACCAACATCCATCCACACACTACTGTAAACCCTCAAACAGACCTATATTCACCAACATCCATCCACACACTACTGTAAACCCTCAAACAGACCTATATTCACCAACATCCACACACTACTGTAAACCCTCAAACAGACCTATATTCACCAACATCCACACACTACTGTAAACCCTCAAACAGACCTATATTCACCAACATCCACACACTACTGTAAACCCTCAAACACACCTATACTCACCAACATCCACACACTACTGTAAACCCTCAAACAGACCTATATTCACCAACATCCACACACTACTGTAAACCCTCAAACAGACCTATATTCACCAACATCCACACACTACTGTAAACCCTCAAACAGACCTATACTCACCAACATCCACACACTACTGTAAACCCTCAAACACACCTATACTCACCAACATCCATCCACACACTACTGTAAACCCTCAAACAGACCTATATTCACCAACATCCATCCACACACTACTGTAAACCCTCAAACACACCTATACTCACCAACATCCATCCACACACTACTGTAAACCCTCAAACACACCTATACTCACCAACATCCACACACTACTGTAAACCCTCAAACAGACCTATACTCACCAACATCCACACACTACTGTAAACCCTCAAACACACCTATACTCACCAACATCCACACACTACTGTAAACCCTCAAACAGACCTATATTCACCAACATCCACACACTACTGTAAACCCTCAAACAGACCTATATTCACCAACATCCACACACTACTGTAAACCCTCAAACAGACCTATACTCACCAACATCCACACACTACTGTAAGCCCTCAAACACACCTATACTCACCAACATCCACACACTACTGTAAACCCTCAAACAGACCTATATTCACCAACATCCACACACTACTGTAAACCCTCAAACAGACCTATATTCACCAACATCCACACACTACTGTAAACCCTCAAACAGACCTATACTCACCAACATCCACACACTACTGTAAACCCTCAAACAGACCTATATTCACCAACATCCACACACTACTGTAAACCCTCAAACACACCTATACTGTACTCACCAACATCCACACACTACTGTAAACCCTCAAACACAAGAGTCAATCCATCCCATACGGAAGAGGCATATATACACATATATGTAGTAAACATACATGTAGTATATGTTCATATAAGTATTCGACATATATCCACATATATATCCAGGATATATGTGCATATATGTGCATATGTATCACAATATATGAACATGTATGGAATTGGAACGTTTCATATATGGTCCATATATGTTAGTCCTATATAATTATATATGTGCATACATGTATAGATTGTATATGGACACATATGGTAATTAATTATATGTACATTTGTATGCATTGACACTATACGGACATATATGGTTAATACATATATAACTATATATGAATAATAACTATACATACATATATGTTTTATTTTATATGAACATATATGACTATTGCCTGTGTATAACTGTATGTATTTATCTCTATTCGACATATATCCACCTATATATCCAGGATATATGTGCATATATATCACAATATATGAACATGTATGGAATCAAAACACATATCTCTTAATTAAAAGAAATATAATTTTCCAAATTATTTTAGATTGAACATCAGAAGTGAAACCCACCATAAAAATGGTTAGTTTTGTGCAAGACTTCCAGCACTACTGGATATTTTCAAGGTTTGTCCAGTGTGCATGAGATTGAAAAATAAGGGTTTTTTGACAGTGGAGTCATTAAAATGCCCCATAGTCTATATTATGGTTTTAGTGTAAACATTATATATTATATATGATTTAGAAGCTCATCGTAAAGCTGATTCCAAATATATAATTTAAAAGCTTCATAAAGTAAATCCTGTGGAGTTATTAACCATATTAGATCCCTAATCTCTGCCCCAAATGCATCATGGGACTTCCATGCAAATTCTGGAGGAATGTTCACGCCCCCTTTAACCAGTCTCTCTGCTGCACCCTGGATTACTTACATGAACATAGATGATCACATGTATGAGAATACTCATATATGTTAATTGCTTATATGAGCATACCTGCTGACATATGTAAGTAAAGACTTCTATGTTAATTGCTGATATACACATATATGTAGACATATGTAAGTTTAACCCTATATGTTCAATGCGTACACAAACATATATGATTACATGTATGAGAATATCCGCATATGTTAACTGATTATATGAGCATATATGTTGACATACATAATAGTAATCATATATGTTTAATGCTTATACGAACACATATTTTGATATGGAAGAGAATAACATATATGTGTGTTGCTTGTATTTGCATATATGCGGAAATATGTAGAAATATTCTTATATGTTAATTGCTTATATGTACATATATCTAAACATATGCGAGAATAACCCTGTATGTCCATTACTTGTATGAACATATATGATCACATGTATGAGAATACTCATATGTTAATTGCTTATATGAGCAAACATGCTTGCATAGGTAAGTAAATTCTTATATGTTAATTGCTGATATGCACATATATGTAGACATATGTAAGTTTAACCCTATATGTTCAATGCTTACACAAACATATATGATTACATGTATGTGAACATCCGCATATGTTAATTGATTATATGAGCATATATGTTGACATACGTAATAATGATCATATATGTTTAATGCTTATATGCACACATATTTTGATATGCAAGAGAATAACAGATATGTGTGTTGCTTGTATTTGCATATATGCGGAAATATGTAGAAATATTCTTATATGTTAATTGCTTATATGTACATATATATAAACATATGCAAGAATAACCCTGTATGTCCATTACTTGCATGGACATATATGATCACTTGTATGAGAATACTCATATGTTAATTGCTTATATGAGCATACATGCTTACATATGTAAGTAAATTCTTATATGTTAATTGCTAATATGCACATATGTGTAGACATATGTAAGTTTAACCATATATGTTTAATGCTTACACAGACATATATGATTACATGTATGCGAACATCCGCATATGTTAATTGATTATATGAGCATATATGTTGACATACGTAATAATAATCATATATGTTTAATGCTTAAATGCACACATATTTTGATATGCAAGAGAATAACATATATGTGTGTTGCTTGTATTTGCATATACGCAGAAATATGTAGAAACATTCTTATATGTTAATTGCTTATATGTACATATATCTAAACATAATAGAATAACCCTGTATGTCCATTACTTGCATGAACATATATGATCACATGTATGACAATACTCATATATGTTAATTGCTTATATGAGCATACATGCTTACATATGTAAGTAAATTCTTATATGGTAATTGCTGATATGCACATATATGTAGACATATGTAAGTTTAACCCTATATGTTCAATGCTTACACAAACATATATGATTACATGTATGCGAACATCCGCATATGTTAATTGATTATATGAGCATATATGTTGACATACGTAATAATAATCATATATGTTTAATGCTTATATGCACACATATTTTGATATGCAAGATAATAACATATATGTGTGTTGCTTGTATTTGCATATATGCGGAAATATGTAGAAATATTCGTATATGTTAATTGCTTATATGTACATATATCTAAACATATGCAAGAATAACCCTGTATGCCCATTACTTGCATGCACATATATGATCACATGTATGAGAATACTCATATATGTTAATTGCTTATATGAGCATACATGCTTACATATGTAAGTACATTCTTATATGTTAATTGCTGATATGCACATATGTGTAGACATATGTAAGTTTAACCCTATATGTTCAATGCTTACACAAACATATATGATTACATGTATGCGAACATCCGCATATGTTAATTGATTATATGAGCATATATGTTGACATACGTAATAATAATCATATATGTTTAATGCTTATATGCACACATATTTTGATTGGCAAGAGAATAACATATATGTGTGTTGCTTGTATTTGCATATATGCGGAAATATGTAGAAATATTCATGTATGTTAATTGCTTATATGTACATATATCTAAACATATGCAAGAATAACCCTGTATGCCCATTACTTGCATGCACATATATGATCACATGTATGAGAATACTCATATATGTTAATTGCTTATATGAGCATACATGCTTACATATGTAAGTACATTCTTATATGTTAATTGCTGATATGCACATATGTGTAGACATATGTAAGTTTAACCCTATATGTTCAATGCTTACACAAACATATATGATTACATGTATGCGAACATCCGCATATGTTAATTGATTATATGAGCATATATGTTGACATACGTAATAATAATCATATATGTTTAATGCTTATATGCACACATATTTTGATTGGCAAGAGAATAACATATATGTGTGTTGCTTGTATTTTCATATATGCGGAAATATGTAGAAATATTCGTATATGTTAATTGCTTATATGTACATATATCTAAACATATGCAAGAATAACCCTGTATGCCCATTACTTGCATGCACATATATGATCACATGTATGAGAATACTCATATATGTTAATTGCTTATATGAGCATACATGCTTACATATGTAAGTAAATTCTTATATGGTAATTGCTGATATGCACATATATGTAGACATATGTAAGTTTAACCCTATATGTTCAATGCTTACACAAACATATATGATTACATGTATGCGAACATCCGCATATGTTAATTGATTATATGAGCATATATGTTGACATACGTAATAATAATCATATATGTTTAATGCTCATATGCACACATATATTGATATGCAAGAGAATAACATATATGTGTGTTGCTTGTATTTGCATATATGCGGAAATATGTAGAAATATTCCTATATGTTAATTGCTTATATGTACATATATCTAAACATATGCGAGAATAATCGTATATGTCCATTACTTACATGAGCATATATGATCACATGTATGGGAGTACTCATATATGTTAATTGCCTATATGATCATATATGTCAATTTATATTTGGATCACATATATGATCCTCACATATATATGCATATATCTCAGGTGGGTTTGTATGCCAAGTGCATACATGTACATGTATGGTGACATATATGTGGACCTTGTGTCGGATGTATGTCCATATATGTGTATATATGCCTCTTCCGTATGGGATGGTTGGGGACCCAATTCATATTTATGGATAGCACAACAATGGTTGGATTGAGATTTCCCAGTGGTGAGAATCAAGCTCCATCTGCTGAATTAACACACACACACACACACACACACACACACACACACACACACACACAGACAGACACACACACACACACACACACACACACACACACACACACACACACACACACACACACACACACAAAGTGGTACACCCAAGCAAAGGCTTATCTAAATGAGCACACAGCAAACAAACACTTCTGTCTCATGCAGAAATACTGCATGATAAATACCTATACTCACCAACATCCACACATTAGAAACCCTCAAACACACCTATACTCCTCATCAATGACTTCCTTCACTCTCCAGTTATCTTTATCTTTATCTTTATTGTGAACAGGGACAGTACACAATAAACATATTGCACCAGAGATAGCTAAGAGCTAATTTGCATCTGTAGTCCCTGGGCGCACAGAGTCCTGTGCGCACATATATAATATAATATTAAGATAGCATTTCCCTTGTAATCACAAACAATGCTTCCTGATTTACGATGCCAGTCGCCCCATTCTAGCTCACGTGCGTCTGCTGTTGTTGCTATTATTATGGAATGAAATCCCATTTGCATTCCAGTGGCAACACACACGGACAGGATAGGAATGAAGAATTTTCATGCCAAATGTGTTTCCCCCCCCCCTCCAAATGGTAAAGATTGATTCAACATTCTTTATGAGTGCTTGCACGTGGTAAAATATTCATGCAAAGCTTCAAAAATTCAGAACTGCCTGTTTGTAAAATGTGGGGGTTTGAACTGTGGTTAATGAGGAATAATGGTCTGCTTATGATTCAAACATATTAAGGATTGACTGGTGTGGATTTTTGAAAAGCTGATCGGCCTACAGAATCAGTTCACCCCATTGACAACCAGAGTAAGTAGGCCCAGTTCTATTAAGTTAGTGGTTTTTTTTGCATGGATTTCATGCAAAGCATGGCAATTGTGAATTTCTAACCATACTACATATGAATTCAGAAACTAAAAAGTATGAACACTAACGAGATCCAAGCAGACGTTTCTCTCCCTGTAAACACGACAGAAGCCTTTTCACTGGAAGAAGCTGCTGTCTTCTGATTTGAACGGAAATGCTATTTAGACACTTGATGAGGCAGCTGAGGTGATCGAACGTGGCTAGATGGCCGCGTGAGTCACTGCGGAAATCAACACGACAGAAAGATGCAACACTTGGGAAGACGCACGCATTCGCCGAGGCCAGTCTGAATGGCAGGCGAGGGGAGTTACATCGTGTTCTGTGAGAGTAATTGCTGCCGCGCAGACAGAGAGGAGGATGAGATGCTGTCTCTCTCCAGCCCTCCCAACATCCTCACACTCAACCGAGCTCAGTGGAGCAGAAACCTGAGAGAGGGCGACGGAATAGCTCACATGACAAAGTGATCATCCCCGCTTACGTGTTGGGAATTTATGCTCATGTCCTCCAGACAATTACGGTTTAGAACAATGGGGCTATAATCCACAAGGCATCATAAACCACTCAATGTGGGCCCATTGAGTGGTTTATGATGTCTTGTGGATTATTATCCAGCTATTAAGTACTGTGTAGGCTACTGGCTCTTTCTCCATAAACTGCTTATGGAAGACTTAATAAACTACTTGCATGCATGGATCATAACCAGACGCGCCCGATGGTTTGTTACACAGAACCATCTGGGAAGGCATCCTTGGAAACTGTTCACTCAAAAAAATACCTGGCAGGTGATTGGATGAACCATCTGTCTGTCACCGTGACCGTCGTCACACATAAATCCCACCCATAGCTGCCTGATTGGTCCGCGTGATTCAGATTCAGAAGCATATCTGGCAGCATGGCATTATGGATTTCTCACATGACAGTAATCTCGTGAATACAGCTGCCTCGCAAGGTTAGCACACTCATAAACTGGCAGCTGACTAATAGGTTTGCCTGGAAGTAATTAGTGACAAATGAATATGAAATTGAATCACAATGAAGACATAATTATTTAGCAACTGTCTGCGTTGCACATATTCACACTCACCTTTTTACATGTAGCCTAGCTAGCTATCTTGGACCAGTCTTGTGCAGCTCTATGTACACAAACCTGCGTTCAACCTTCAGGCTTCTGTCACTAATTCATCATCCAAATCAGTATTTTCCTGATCTGAGGTCAGTGGACTGAACAGATGTGTCTAACAGATCTGATCTGAGGTCATTGGACTGAACAGATGTGTCTAACAGATCTGATCTGAGGTCAGTGGACTGAACAGATGTGTCTAACAGATCTGATCTGAGGTCATTGGACTGAACAGATGTGTCTAACAGATCTGATCTGAGGTCAGTCGACTGAACAGATGTGTCTAACAGATCTGATCTGAGGTCAGTCGACTGAACAGATGTCTAATAGATGTGCCAATTACAATTACTGTAAAGATGGTGGTAAAATAGGATGGCCTCTCATACGACCTTCCCATGGCTGGAAACTGAAATGAGCCTGTGGGCGGAATTGAGCCGTCGCTTCAACAAACAGTAATAAGATAAACATTTAAATCATAATCTGGGCTGGGATCTTTGTTGTAGGCCACACCCCTTTCTCTCTCCCACTGTCCAATAAAGCAAAACATTAAATGAATAAATAAATAAATCCAGCAGAAAGAAAATATTGCAAATGGGTTGTGCTATTAAACATAACACAACCAACAATGCAACATTTGAAGAAAGGTATGAAAAAAAGACTTGCAGCATTTTTGAAGGTGTGCAAAATACCCACAGTAAATTACACTGAGTCAAAAAAGAATTTAATTGTGTATGGTATAACAATAATAAAATAAAAAGAATGGATAGTATGAAAGAGAAATTAAGATATAAATGTTAATGTATTATGCAATATAGAGTAAATGTGAGAGAATTTGAGAATAACTAGATTATCAGGCTGCTACGCGGCCTTCAAATCTAGTTTGCTGGAACTCTGGCCAAGTATTGTGTGTGTAAGGTCTGTGGGTGCATTGCACTCTGTTGGGTTCCCAGCAGCGCACTCCCCAAGTTTGAAGTCGATCGGACCAATGGTTCTCGAGATAAACCGCTTTTTGTGTTTGCCAGTAAGTGGTGCTATGCTAAATAGCACAAAATTTGGCACTACACTCTGTCTGGTCCCCAGCAGCGCACTCCCCAAAGTTTGAAGTCGATCGGACAAACAGTTATGAGATAAACCACTTTTTGTGTTGCCACTGCCAGTACTGTACTGTAGGTGGTGAAATGCTGAGTTGCACAAAATTCGGCACTGCACTCCATCAGGTCCCCTTAACTCATTCCCCACCATTGACGTGTCATTTAAGAGACAGCGCTTCCGTGCCATTGACGTGATATCACGTCAATCCATGTTTTCACTGGTGTGTGATAGATGGTGCTCAGCCAATGTAACTTAAATTTTTATAGATCAGCTAGTAATACTCCTAAAAGTCACCCACAAGCCAGAGTTATTGTCCAACAAAACCAGCCAGTGGAAAAAGCAACGATCTCCCTTAATGGAGGAAGCTCCATAAAAGACATCCAGCCTGGTGCCTCAAAGCTGTGAAACGAACACCTTTCACCCGAGCTCCACGCGCTGTCACACGGACTCGTGACAGTCACTCAAAGCTGAAGGATCACTTCTCCTGTCAGTTAGATTAGTAATCCGCTTTGTGAACCCTCATGTAGGGGAAATTTCAGCCGACAAATATGCCCCTGCAGACCTCCAAACATCGAGCACCAGGAAGCAGGGGCAGACTGGGATCATAATTCAGGCCGGGCATTAGATACCAAGCAGGCCAGGCTGATACGGGCGGACGCGCGAAAAATTTGGGGCGTTTGAAGCTCAATTTGGGGCGTTTGAAGCCCAATTTGGGCCGTTTGAAGCCAGATTTGGGTCGTTTAAAGCCAGATTTGGGCTGTTTGAAGCCTGATTTGGGCCGTTTGAAGCCCAATTTGGGCCGTTTGAAGCCCAATTTGGGCCAAGTCCAATTTTACAATGAGATGCACCCACTTTAAACCTGAATAAAGTAATAAAACCACTAGTAAACGAGTAGGCGGCGCCTGGCCTGCTGTTCAGTGAGTGGCCTGGCCTGGCCTGCAATTTTTTTTTTTTTTTTTTTTGCCAGGCCAGGCCACCGGGCATTTGCCCGACGTGCCCGATTATGCAGTCCGCCACTGCCAGGAAGCACCAAGATGAGTGTGACCGGCAAGGTCCCCTCTCTGAACGGGGTGAATCTCTCCCTCGCATCCGCTGCTCCACTGCTCCTGTCTGTCTGTCGCTGCACCTGTCTGTCTGCTGCTCCACCTATTAGCAGGCTCTATTTGTGAGATTTGCACGGCCATTAATCTTCCAGGCAGCAGTGGTTGATGGGAAAGGACAGCTCCGGGCTAAGTGAGACATGGACCTTGTCGGGACTCTTGATAGATAGATGGAAGGATGGATGGACGGACGAAAGGACACACACACACACACACACACACACACACACACACACACACACACACACACACACTGCCCAATCCACTAATTGTGAAATAGCAACGTTCCACAGCACAAAGTATTTTACAGTAGTTTCAAAATAACATCTCTAAAATTGTTGAATGTCGACAACAACGTCACATTTTGTCTCAGCCCAGCGTGTCGACAGCTTAGTCCACCGCTACTTCCTGGCTACAGCACCGAGCCGAGGCTTGAGTGACAAGTGAGAAGTAGGGTCATTTCTCCATTTACTCCCATTCACTTCCATGCAATCACACTTCTTTTTGCTACCATACTGTAGACTTTATAACGTGAGTTATATAAACCGTTTTCAGGAACGGTGAAATTAGCTATAGAGACTGAATAGAAGAGACTGTACAGTAAACATGTTTATTCCTGCTGTAAAGGTGGGCATTTTAACACGGGGGTCTATGGGGATTTACTCGCTTTTGCAGCCAGCCTCAAGTGGCCATTTGAGGAACGGCAGTTTTGGGGACTTCTGGCCCCATTCAGAACCGGAGGTTGGGGCTGCTGCTGATTCTGCTTTATTACGTGCGCATGGGAGAAGACCTTTGCCATAGCAATGAAAGTAATCTCTCTCCCCGAACACTAATTACCACTTAGTATGGGGGCGGAGCTTATAGAACACTAATGAACACTTAGTATGGGGGTGGAGCTTATAGAGCACATAGAATCTTACATACAACCAGCCTGCCCTGACACCTACAGGGCATAAATCTTCCACAATGCTAAAGCAGTATCTACTGGAGTCACATAGATGATGTTGGTGTCTTTCAGAGCAGCTATAACCTTTAAAGAGTTTCATTACTCTGGGTTTCCATCGAGAGTTTTAGTTGTGCAACAAAATATTGGTGGCTTCAATACATAAATATCGCTATTGGCCTGCAAAAACCCATGCGGGTCAAACCTTAGGTCATGCAAACACACACACACACACACACATACACACACACACACACACAGACACACACACACATACACACACACACACACACACACACACACACACACACACACACACACACACACACACAGTGAGAGAGTGCAGTGTGAGAGAGAGAGAGAGAGAGAGACCTCCACTCACCCTCTCTCTCACACACACACACAGAGTGAGAGAGTGCAGAGAGAGAGAGAGAGAGACCTCCACTCATCCTCTCTCTCTCACACACACACACACACACACACACACACACACACACACACACACACACACAGAGTGAGAGAGTGCAGAGAGAGAGAGACCTCCACTCATCCTCTCTCACACACAGCAAAACCCAGATGAGTCAGTGTGACCTGGATTTTGTCAAACACAATAATTAGAGTGCAGCAAATACAGTATATTACCTTATTTACTGTATTTATTTTTGAAATGACACAAAAAAGACTGAGATTGGCCGAAGCAATGGCGGAAGCGAGTCACATTCCTATCCATTTAATATGTAATCTGGTTTATTCATCCACTGATGCATCTCATTCATTTCCTACCAATGAGGAGACCGTGGTGGAAAACCAATTATTCTCCCAGAGAATTGGAGTCACTGCCTTCCCTCTGCCTCTCCGGATATGCAAATTGGATTATACATAATAAGATATTATTTGGTGGCTGGTGGTTCACAGCGGTGCGTTGGGGGAAGAGATCTTCTGTATCGCATTTGGTTACAGTCGGGGGCGTTAGGAATTGATGTGGGTTGAGAAGGTGAGCTGTGACATATTGCTCGACTTTGGTGTGTGTGCGTGAATCCCTCTCGATCTCACAAGCTCACTCTCGGAAATGTACTGTAGCAGAGGATGTGATTTATTCTATAAAAATGGCCAAAGAGGAGGATTAAAGGCTCTAACAGTCGAGCATCGGGCATCGCGAGGCAGACCGCTGCAGCCCACGAAAAGTGACAATGAAACGTCATTATGTGCAGTACTGCGGTTTCACTCTCAAACGACCATATATCAGCACATGCACAGAATCACCAAACTTGTTTTTATTGAATGTAAATAGGTGTTTCAATTCTCTGATAGCCTACTTTGTGCTGATCTCTCTCTCAACACAGCACATTTAATTGAAATGACTAAAAATGAACAGTTACAACAGTTGGAGGACATGTTGATATGCAACATGTTTTTTGGTTTGCAGAAATGTAAAATGCTGAGTGAAGAAAGAGAAGAAAGAAAGAAAGAAAGAAAGAAAGAAAGAAAGAAAGAAAGAAAGAAAGAAAGAAAGAAAGAAAGAAAGAAAGAAAGAAAGAAAGCAGGAAAGAACTATTGCAAAAACAAGAAATGAAGGGAACGTTGGAGGAATTAGAAAATAAGCTGTCACTCTCTAAATAAGATTTATATATTTGTACGACAACAAAGATGAACCAATAGCTCAAATCATTTTATTCAAGCCCGGTAAAGCGGGGCCCCATTTTTCTTGTTGTGATAGGCCTCTGCAAGCACACACACACACACACACACACACACACACACACACACACACACACACACACACACATGCACACGTGGCCACGCACACGCACGCGCGCACACACACACACACACACACACACACACACACACACACACACACACACACACACACACACACACACACACACACACACACACACACACACACACACACACACACACACACACACACACACACACACACACACACACACAGTTTGGCCTGTCTGAAAAGCAGCCAGCCCAACAATCTCTAGGGCACAATGCTTCAGTCCACCCACTCATCTCTGCTGGAGGAGAGGAGAGAGGGATGATACATGGAGGTATAGAGAGGATAGAGAGAAGAGGATGGAGGAGAGGAGAGAGGGATGACACATGGAGGTAGAGAGGATAGAGAGAAGAGGATGGAGGAGAGGAGAGGGGGATGATACATGGAGGTAGAGAGGATAGAGAGAAGAGGATTGAGGAGAGGAGAGGGGGATGACACATGGAGGTAGAGAGGATAGAGAGAAGAGGATTGAGGAGAGGAGGGGGGGA
This sequence comes from Poromitra crassiceps, assembly GCF_964638095.1. Lineage (NCBI taxonomy): Eukaryota > Metazoa > Chordata > Actinopteri > Beryciformes > Melamphaidae > Poromitra > Poromitra crassiceps. The sequence continues at coordinate 43,141,797 of NC_139627.1, read as the reverse complement.
TGACACATGGAGGTAGAGAGGATAGAGAGAAGAGGATGGAGGAGAGGAGGGGGGGATGATACATGGAGGTAGAGAGGATAGAGAGAAGAGGATGGAGGAGAGGAGAGGGGGATGATACATGGAGGTAGAGAGGATAGAGAGAAGAGGATTGAGGAGAGGAGAGGGGGATGACACATGGAGGTAGAGAGGATAGAGAGAAGAGGATTGAGGAGAGGAGGGGGGGATGACACATGGAGGTAGAGAAGATAGAGAGAAGAGGATGGAGGAGAGGAGGGGGGGATGACACATGGAGGTAGAGAGGATAGAGAGAAGAGGATTGAGGAGAGGAGGGGGGGATGACACATGGAGGTAGAGAGGATAGAGAGAAGAGGATTGAGGAGAGGAGGGGGGGATGACACATGGAGGTAGAGAGGATAGAGAGAAGAGGATTGAGGAGAGGAGGGGGGGAGAGGGGGATGACACATGGAGGTAGAGAGGATAGACAGAAGAGGATGGAGGAGGAGTCCTTGTGTGTGTATGTGTGTGTGTGTGTGTGTGTGTGCGTCACAGACAGTGGAGAGTTGTCTAACAGCCATCACACGCCTGCTGAATGACAAGCTGCTCTGCGCTCTCAGATGGCTTCGTTCATCCCTTCATACTCAAACCCACTTTCCAGCATCAAATGTCCGCATTGTACCTGTGTGCAAACCACAGATACTGTATATAGACAGTATCTAATGTAATGTAATGTAATGTAATGTAATGTATATAGACGCTTTTAACTTGACAACATACAATTACTGTAGCTGACAGGAAATAAGTCTGACCCACTGGGATTGAAGGGAAATCTCTTTCCGCTTCTTGTGTGTCGCTCTCAAATGCTTCCACCACTGTGAAAGAACAACAACGCTAGCTGGCAAGCTACATGCTGAAAATGGCAAGTTTTGACGAAGATTTGGATTGTGCAATAAATCAGGCCTGCTATAGGCTTAACACAAACGTTAAATGTGACTCATAGTTGAACTGTCAACTTTGGAAATGCTGTGACCATGACTGGGAATTGAACACGGGTCTCTGGTGTGAAAGCCAAGGGCTTACGCCCTCCATCCACTCCGACCACAACACCCTTAAGGCTGTTTTATGGTTGTAAGACAGTGTCTGTCAACAGCCAGCGTCCTGAGACAAGTATGTGTCTCAAGACACTGTTGACAGTTGTCTTACCTTACAACTATAAAACAGCCTTTACTGGCGACCGCGCTATTTACTCTATGACCTGTATAACGTTATTAATACATGTATCTAGTAACGTGATATGCAACGTATTTTGATTCAGAAATGTTCATATTCTAAATATCTGTGGATTGCAGAAACGTACAATACTGACATTTTATTCTGGCGACGAGGCTGTCCTGATACACATTGTTTAAGATTTCTCTATATCACTCATATTCAATTCCTAACTATTGCTATATTTTTTTTAAATCTTTCTCATGGCAATATTGCGTCCTTATGCTTGATACCCGCCATCGGCCCGATCGATGAGAAACTATCACAGTCGAATCGATCGCACAGCGTGAAGCGGCGTGGACTGGAATGGAGTCGGGGTCCAACCCGCCATAATTCACACTGATCGACTCCCGGAGAGGAGAGGGGCGGGCGAGGAGTCCAGGCAATCAAAAGGAGCGAGGGACAGGTCGCGGCCTCGTTCCAAATGACAGGCGCATCGCTGAATGGGCAACGAGCCGCCTAATAGCCTGTCGATAAGAGCTGTGAAACCTTAAAGAGCATAACACTAATTCACTTTCTGTATAGCAGCCAGAGACCAACATGCGGCTGATGTCAGTAACACTGTTGTACTGTATTAACTCTTTCCCAACAACAACCGCCAGGCAGCGGCCTTTCAAGACCCACCAAATATTTTGTTCAATGAATATGTAAATTCTCTCTCTCTCTCTCTCTCTCTCTCTCTCTCAACTCAAAACTTGAATTTAGGTCATTTTCATCAAAAGCTGGTTAAAATGCATTCCTGAGCCCCAGGGCCCGCTTCCAGAACAAGATGACTAGGGGTGCATCCTAGATAGGAAGGGGTGCAGATGCCCGGCCGAAGGCCGGGCCCACTCGGGTGGCCAGCCAAAGGCCGGCCGCCCAAAAAATTTGACATGTTATTTTACTAAAAATAATGCATTTGACCATCATTTCAAGTAGAATGATACCACCCAAGCAAGAATCTTTCAAGTGTTTCAAGTGCTTTACTGAAATATTTGGACCATATAATGATAATACAATTATCTCAACCTTAACACATTGACTGCCAGCCCTTTTTTCAATGCTGTAGGTAGGTTCTGCCAGGTTTTCTTTTGAGGATTCTGGCTCATTTTACAAGAGCCGAGGATTCTTTTCTGTTAAGACTTCGTGAACACCAATCATCTAAAAAGAACTAATAGAATGTGTGCTTTCTCTGTCTAAAAGAGTTAGTTTGTAGAGTTAGTAGTTATGTAAGCATTAGCAGTTGAATACAGCATGGTTTCAGCGTCAGAAAAATTATTCAGAGATAAACGGCTTTTTGTGAAATTCGATAGAACAGTCACTTTAACCATTCATTTTTGGCATCAGTAAGCAATAGTTTTGAACAGTAATTTCCTCCATAACAGCAGGAAACCCCCCTCTGCTTCCAACTCCTCCCTCCGTGTGTGTTCTCCTCCTGCCTCCCTGGCTCTCCAGCGGGCGTGTCACAACGAAGTTGCTGCTGCCTGGCTGCTGCCTGTTTGCGCGGCCGCTGTTTGAGGAAGTCTGGGTGGACTCGCTCGTTTCGTGGAGTTTTGGTTGAGAGCTTTGATGCGATTCTGGTCATATTTATGCTGCGTGTTTCAAAGTGTGCATCCAATCTATTCTTGGAACCCCCCACCGTTGCCACCGCTGTGCATCAGCGCGAAAGTGAAAGCGTTTTCGCCATCAATTTTACAGTATGAGAACGGCTTCGTCGCGCTTTTCCGTCCAGTTTTGGGTCGCCTCTTTCTACTGTGGAGAGACATGTCGACACTCAGTGGGTCGGTAAAATAGATTATACACATTCAATACCTCCAATTCTGGTGTAGGAGACGTAAAAGGTGTTGATCGATGTCCCACCGTCAAAAAAAAAAAATGTTTATGTAAGCCGAGATATCTCGTCCTTGGCACTCAACGGTTGGATTATGTAAGCCGAGATATCTCGTCCTTGGCACTCAACGTGTTAAAAGGTTACATATAGGTGCCAAAAAGCCATAAAATCACATCAAAGAACAAAGAAAAACAACAACTATAATTCAAGTTTAAACAGTAAGTGTGCAGCTGTAGCATTTATTAAAAATTTTTTTTTTTTTTTTTTTTAACTTTTCAACTGAGCATGCAGACAATTAAAATAAGGGTGCAATGCATGCTTTTGCACCCCCGTAGAACCGGGCCTGCTGAGCCCAATCCAAAGACCCTGAGGGCAGATGCTGTCCTGTGTTACACCAGGGGCGGTTCTAGGCCTTTTTTGGGTGGGCTTTAGCCCACCCAAAAATAGTCTCAGCCCACCCAAAAAAAAAGAAGAAAAGAAATTCTCTCCAAATCCATGGTGGTCATTAGTAGCAGTTAAAATTATCTTTATTTATTATTTATTTTTGCTTTAAAACTATTTTCTGCTTAAAGTTCATGAAAAAAAGTGGCATTCTTGTTTTTTCCCACAATAATTTCATAATACCATTTGTAAAGCCACCGTTGTAGTGCTGATGTTCAAAATTAAAGTACATTTTCTCAGATTTATTGGTGTCTTTCTAGTCACACAATTTAATAGTCAGTGTTTCCCATACACTGATCTATTTGTGGTGGTACACCCTACATAGATTTGGACCCCCACAAATACTGCCACATATTAATTTCAACTAGTTGACTGCAAACTCCTGCTTTAGTGCTTACAGTATATTATTATCTTGTCGGGATATTATTCCAGCCAATAAGTTAGGAAGTTCCCTTTTGATTTAATTTTACTTTTGTTTTGCCTACAAAGCAAAATGTTACTTTACTTGAAACTCCCCTGAAGTGATTTTGGTATTATGTATGCAAGCATAATTCTACCATATAGTAACCTGTATGCAGAATATATATAGTATATATAGGGAAACAATTATTTTTTCATCGCTGTAAAACCACAGAACGGTAAAGAAGATATTGATGTGTGTAGTTCTTCATAGATCTGGTCTCTTCATTTTGATCTCAAAGTGCGCCAGTTTGATCCATTTTTACTTGAAACTGTACAAAATTGCCCCCGGACCCCCCTAGGGGTTCAGTGGTCCATGACCTTTGGGTGGGCTGGGCCCACCCAAAGCTCTGATGCTAAAACCGCCCCTGTGTTACACTGAAATATGCAGTACGTGTTCATCGGGGGAGATCCAGCCCGCCCTCGAGAGACGAGAGGTGGGGGCAAAGTCTCGCCGAGCCGGGCCGACACTGGTTCTCCATGTCTGCACGTCTGGAGCTCATCTACCAGCTGAAATGTATATGGCGTGAGAGCTCACGAACTGGATTACTAAAATATATGAGAGAAGAGAATAGACTTGTCTACTTTCGCCAGCACCTGGTGAACAAATCCTTCAATTTCGATTGGAATTAGTTTCGCAGTAGCCAGCCATAGATAAATCTACTGTACGTCTGGAACATACTGTAACTCTGAAAAGTGGTTTAGCGCCTGCCCCAAGACAAAAAAAAAGGATGCATGACAGACATATGAATTGACCAACCACGGACCTCGTGGGCGGTGCATTCGGAATGTGTGCATGCTGTATGACGTAACTTCCATCACAGCCCAGCCAATCAGATTTCTCCCTTGAGAATCTTGAGGGATCCCCATCTTGGCTTCCAGAAAGTTGACATGTGATTCAGACCCTCCGTCGCTGGAAGAGTTGCTGACGTCGACGTTGGGTCTGACCACGTGAGACTAATTTGAATGGGCCTTTTTCACAGCAGCCATTTTGCGTCTAAAAGGCAGGGTAAACACAGGTGCAACCAAAAGATTTTTGAGGGTTTCCAACATCCACTCCATCCATTTTGTTCCAGTGCTGGGGCCCTTATTAATGTTAATGTTAATTTGGTTGCACCTGTGTTACCCTGCCTTCTAGACACAAAATGGCTGCTGTGAAAAAGCCCCATGAAGTTTGTAGACGACACACAGTGGTGGGGCTGATCTCTAATAGTGACGAGACGCGTGATTTCTAACCCCACATAGGATAAGCAATAACCACGCCCTGTGGCGCCGGGATTGACCAGGAGCAGCACTGGAGGGCACGCAGCCCAGCGATTTCATGAACCAACTGAATAGCTCTTGAGAACGGTCACCTACCTTCCTTAGCATAGTAGGCTAATAATAATAAGCATAATAATTGTAATCTACACAATGTACACAATCTACAAAAACATGCAATAATATAAACGGTGTTGTGTTCACGTTCATAGCTCATATAATATAATGTATCATATCGTTAATTTCAAGCTCAATTCTTACCCAGAGAAAAGGTACAGCACTGAAAATGTAACAAGCAATAGTTTTTTTATTTTAAAAGATGAAAAACCCCAGGTGCTTTAGTCCCAAGCTTCAATGCTCCTGGCCAATCCCGGCGCCACAGGGCGTGGTTATTGCTTATCCTATGTGGGGTTAGAAATCACGCTGATGAGACAGCCTACAGGAAAGAAGTGGCTGTCCTGGAACAATGGTGCCAACCTTTTTGATATATATATAAGTGCCATTTTAAGTTTTGCTTGTCAATCAGTGCGCCACACCAAGATTAATGACTCGCACATCAAAATGTAACATTATTCCTTCCAAAATCAGGACATTGAAATGAAAGCACTATACAAGATACACAGCACAGTCCTTCTCTGTCTTCCACGCTGCCATTTTGAATGTGCTTTCTGCTGCCCAGAGCCATGTAGGATATTTACTATAGTGACCCACTCTCTGCCTCTGATTGGTTGCCTTCCATGGCAGCCCGCAGAGCAATCTAGCAAGAGAGTGGCGTCTTACTAGTCTTTGCGCAATTGCAAATGGTTGTGAAGTAGGTAATTTGACAGGGCACTCCAACATTTGTACAAAAAAAAAATCAATTGCGCACTTATTGCTACCTGCCGTGCCAGTGGTTAACCCTTCGCGTGCCAGAGGTGGCACCCATGCCATAGGTTGCTGACCCCCTGTGAAAACAAATTTCCTGCAGGACAATAAAGACTACTACAGTATATAACAGTTTAGAACACGGCTGTCTTGAATACTCGATTCTGATTGGTCAATCAACAAGATTCACCGGTCATTATTTCTCGACAACCGACCGCTGCTCTGCTGCTGGTTATACTGATTAATCCAGCTGTGTCAACACTCACACGTACACTACTAATTAGGCCAACCAGTTGCAGCTGTGGTGTCTTGTGTGCCAATTACGAATGAAACTGCTTTGTCGTTGAAAACGCTATTAAAAAATCTATTTGAATAATTATTTTTGTCAGATTATTGAATGATTTAGTTGTAGGCCGTGTTCTAAGCGGGATAATGTATAGTGAACCGGTGATTACTGGGAATAATGACCTTCAGGTGAATCATTAAGCCCTCCGCTGCGCGTCGGGCTCAATCATTCACCTGTCGGTCATTATTTCCCCAGTAATCACAGGCTCACTATACATTATCCCTTACATATAAAGGGTGGAAGGCATGCGCACAGTGAGAGTTCATAGTTCAGGTTGTTGTTGGTGCTTTGGCCACTGATTTCAGGTAAATTCATGGAGGAACTCACTAGTTGAAATTAATTAAAACCATAGCTATGTCTGACAGCCTGGCAGGTTTTTGACATAACTATTTTGTAAGTTCTGTATTGACTGAAAAGGACCTGGCAAGCTATTTATCAGAACAAACGCAACACTTTCAACCTGACAGTGATGGACTGCTGCTTCAGACTGCTACTATGCTGGATGGAATTTCAACCGGAGCCAGTGAGCTGAGGAAGGCATAAATCACCTTAAAGACATGTACATGTTATGCGAAAAATAATTTCAAACCTCATCCATGTATGTATCTTGTGACATTTTCTGCATGTCGTGCATTGGAAAAGGTGTATCTAAAATAGCAGAGTAAATCAAGTTGCCGCCTGAAACACTGGTGCTGTCCTTGAGGTGAGAGCTGCAGAAATGTCAAACCACAAGAGAAGAAACTCATACCTCCCAGACTTCTCTCACACAACATGTCGCCTGGAAGCAGGCAGCTAACAAATCTCACAAATAAGAGGCTCTATATGCTCCCTCTATACAGCTCAACAGTCACGTGACACTCGTGACGTAGCTCCGGTTCCGGAAGAGAATCCCACATTCATTTTCTCCATAGATGTTTTGAAAAATCCTTGGGCCTATATAAAACATTTTAAGCCTGGAACCAAGCCAACCAGCTAGCCAGAGAATCATGACCATAAACTTTTGGTTCAGAGAGAGGAAAAAACAAACGTGAATTTGCAATAGCTGCGACCAGATATAGTATGCACATTTCCAAAATGCACTTTTTGTGGACCAACCGACAGAGCGACCTATAGAGCTGCTGGTCGCAGCTAAAAACATTGAAAAATGGCAAAGGTACAAGAGTCTACATTTTTATTTTAAGAGTGAAGGAACTACTCATCCCATGCAAAGTGAATGGTCACAGCGCATGCGCCTCAGGCAAATGAGGAAATAACTTTGGTTACAGAGGGAACCCTCTTTGTTAGTACTCGTTATAGATTTACTTCGAAAATGACCGTTTCCCGTAACTTTGGATTATTATTATTTCATCGCGTGGTGAGTACACGAGTCACAAAATGTACATGTAAATGTTGAATATTATTATTTCTGACGCAAACTGGCTGCCATGCATCACCCAGGTGGGTGCTACTCTACACATCAGTGGTGGATGAGTGCAGTTCCCTCCCCCTCCCTCCCCTGATATGTGAAGCACTTTGAGTGTCTACAAAGGTGCTATATAAATCCATTCTATTATTGTTGCTATTATTAATTATTATTACTACTCTTACTCCCAGGGAAAGATTGCCCTCTCACAGACCTCTCAATCTGCTAAGAACCTCGGGGTGATCCTGACCTGGACAACCAGTTGTCCAGCTCTGCCTACTGTACATCACAGCGATTACCCGCTCCTGTAGGTTCTCCCTGTACAACATCTGCAAATCCGTCAGTTTCTTACAACAGAAGTGACACAACTCGTGGTCCAGGCACTTGTCATCTCCACGCTGGACTACTGCAACGTTCTTCTGGCTGGGTTACCTGCCTCTGCCATCAGAACTCACTCATTCTGCTCATTCAGAACACTGCAGCCCGTCTGGTGTTCAACCAACCTAAATTCTCTCATGTCTTCCCCTTCACTGGCTTCCCATCTCAGCACGCATCAAAATCAAGACTCTGGTACTCGCCTACAGTACAGGGCAGTAGGCCTACACCAGACTGGAACCTCCTTATCTGCAATCTATGGTCAGGTTCCACAACTCACATCGCTCCCTCCGCTCCTCCACCCTTGCAGACCGCCGCGACCCTCCTTCCCTACGTGGGCTCAAAAGTCGCTCGTACCGTCGTAGCAACTCTTCTCGTCCCTGGCACCACAATGGTGGAACTGATTGATTGATTGATTTATTTATTGGGTGAATGTCAACAATACAGGGAAAACACAGACAATCACCGAGGATAAAAACACAATAAAGCCATTGGCTTATTTCCATTGCGGTCCTCTACAAACAACAGAGGGACAAAAAAACAACACACAAATGGATATCACCTTCTATACTCAAATTAAGACTATTTTTAACATTATTACTAGATTTGAATAGGAATAATGGCACACTTGACTATTATACAATACATAACCATTTGTTGTTATATGTAAGGACTTAACATACACAGAGGGGGGTGTGTGTGTGTGTGTGTGTGTGCGTGTGTGTTTGAGAGTCTGTGAATCTCCAATTGTCCTTGTGTGTGCTAGTGAGCCTGATAGGGGGAGTCGTCTTCCCGGATGGTGAGCGAAACATAGCTGGTCGCTATGGTGATGGCCTTGAGTCCAACAGGTGTCAGGGGGAGGGTGGAGGGTGGATGAGCGCAGTTGCATTCGTAGATATCAGGAGAGGAATTTCGGCTGCGTCCTTGGCAGCTCCGAGTCCAGATTAGGATGAAAATGTTTTGGTTGCCTGAATTCCTATCAGGTCACACAGACCAAACAGAACAGGTCTTAAGTCTCTGGAATCCCAACATAAGTTCATTCCTTATGCAGATCAGTGGAAATTTCTGTGATATAATCCAGGTATAATCCATTTTTCACAGTTCAAATTCACTGACCGCCCATCTCAATTTTCATGACGTCACAGCCTTGGGTCAATCACTGCTGTCTTCCCGTACCCCGCGGCGAAAATCCGTCTGGGCAGAGGGTGGGGGCTCCCTGGACCTCGCTTTCCTCAAAGTTTAGTTGATTTGCGTTGAGACCAGCTTAAATCCAATAAATCCATGTTTGTCATTTCGTATAGACAAATGCAAGTTTGCTCCGGCTAGCGTGGTGTTGCAGGCAGAGGGAAAAAGGTGCAGGAGCAGGAGAGGGAGGATTTGCGACCGCCCAGGTTCAGAGGCAAGACATAAAGACCGGGCTCCTTATTTCTGTCAGGATGGCCGAATCCCTGCCCATCTTTGGGTGGAGACTAAAAACACACCTCTTCAGGGTACACCTGGATACTTCTTGAACTAACCTTTCCTGTCTTGAAAACTAGCCTACTATTAAGAAAAACACAAAAAGAAATTCCCTCTTAAGACTTTCCCCGTCAGGGTTTCTGACCATTTTCACTAATCTTCCAAGACCCACAGAATATTTTTTTCTATAAGTATGCAAACATGGAATATTTCAAAAGAAAGAAGAGAGCCTTTACTTTCATTGGGAAAAAGAGTTTGATTCTTCCTTCATCCGTTCTTTAGTTATCGACATTTGAATGTAGGTAGTGTTCACCGAAAACACCCGTCTGTCCCCAGAAAGGCGAGAAAAATGCATGTTTGTTCCAGTGGAGCGAGGGAGAGGTTCACCCCGCAATCAGAGAGGGGACGTGCGGGTCACTCTCTCATCTTGCCCAGGGAGCGGAAGCTTCTGGTGCTCGATGTCTGGAGGTCTGGGGCATATTTGACAGCTGAAGTTGACACGGTGTGAGGGCTCACAAACCGGATTACCAATCTACCTGACAGGAGAAGTGACTTGTGTATGTTTACCAGTGTCTGGTGAAAAAAATCCTTCAGCTTTGAATGACTCTTCACGAGTCCATGTGACAGTGTGTCGAGCTCGGGTAAAGCTGCTCATTTCAGTGCTTTGAGGCACCAGGCTGGAGCTGTTTTATGGAGCTTTTTCCTGGAGGGAGATTGTTGCTTTTCTCTGCTTGCTGGTTTTGGTGGACAGTAACTGTTGCTTCTGTGCAACTCCGGAAGTGCAGCAGCAAAGTGGACAAGAGAGCCGTCTATCACATGGCGGTGAAAACACGGACATCACGTCAATGGCGGGGAACGTGTTAAAACAAAGTCTTAGCTGAGGAAGTCTGTTGCACAGTTGATTTCACTACTGTTTACAAATGTACGTAAGTGGCTTTGGATAAAAGTGTCTCCTAAATGACATAATGTAATGTTAATGTGTAACTCTACTCAAGCCATTGCAGTTTCCTTGATGTGTTTATGTATGATTAGGATATCTCACAGCCAACTGACTATGCTATTTTTATGTTGTGCAGAGCACAATCATATCTTTAGTCCACTACTTGTAGTGCAAGTGTGGACAAAATCAGCATTAGTTAGCCAATAGAATCATCAAAATTGTCACGAGTCTCCAGCAGTTGGAGCTCTATAAGGTTATATAGTTGGTCATTTAGTAATGTTTAGGTTGTTATGGTCTACAGTAAGCTGTATGGCTGTACTGAACACCATATGCCTCCAATGTGCTTGTTGCCATGATGTTCCGGAAGCTTTCCATGGGAACACCCAGCCCCTGGTGTTCCAGGAGCTCATCATCTACAAATGATAAGCTCTGTCTCCCACTCGTCATGTTCAACACAGAGAGGGAAGAGAGTGGAACAACTGTCCGATTTCTCTAACACCTCCCCCGACACACACACACACACGCGCGCGCGCACGCGCGCGCACGCACGCACGCACGCACGCACGCACGCACACACACACACACACACACACACACACACACACACACACACACACACACACACACACACACATCCTCACCTCATATACTAGCACCTCTCCCACTCCGTTAATGGAGTGCCTGGAAGCTGTCATGGATGAAATGAGGGGCAGCTGACACCAATTGTGAACTGATGAGGCAGTGGGACATTGACACTGATGGACAAGCCAGCCTGGCCAATGAAATGCCTAATGCTGGCTGCATCATGGGCCAATGGTGGTACGACAGCTTAAAATTCTCATTTGCCCCAGAAGGCATTTTCCCCATAGATGGCCGTGAAGGCAGATTTTCCTTTATCACTTAAAAGGCTGATCCTAAAATGTGTGTGACGTGGCGTCATCCCATATCTTCTGAGCGCTGCTTTAGGAACGAGCAGACATCTTTGCTTCCTTTAGGCCCAATTATACTCTAGGTCAGTGATTCCCAACCTGTGGTCCGCGGCCCCCTGGTGGGCCGCGAAGGTATTGCAAGTGGGCCGCCAAATCATTTCCAAAAAAGTATGATTTTTGAAAAAAAAAAAAATTTTTTTTTTTTTTTTTTTCAATTTTTTTTTTGGAATGATTTTGAAAAATCATACTTGAAAAAGTATGATTTTTGTTTCTTTGATGTTATTGCTTTTGCTTGAATTGAAGTTTCATCTTTACATCATCTTTATATTGGGTTTGTGTTTATTTGTAACCCTATCGATTTAATGGGCTTTCTTCTGATATTTGGATTTTGTTTGGATCTGATATTGGATGTCAAATTGTTATGAGATGCATTTTTCCATTGTTGAAGGATACCGTTATTTATTAATCATTTGTTAATTAGCCTGTTACAGACAGCCCCTTGCTTGTCATTTCTGACATCTGTGTGGTGCTGATGGACAGCTCCTTGAATGATTGGTGTGTGTGTGTGTGTGTGTGTGTGTGTGTGTGTGTGTGTGTGTGTGTGTGTGTGTGTGTGTGTGTGTGTGTGCGTGTGTGTGTGTATGTGTGTGTGTGTGTGGACAGCTCCTTGAAAACTGTAATACTGAAGGTGTTGCAACATGTTACAGGTGCTGTGTTAGTGACTGTGGAGCTTCCAACATGTTTCTCCTGTATTCAGTTCAGTCCTTTATGTTCAATTTTCAATAAAAAAGTGCTCTGAGAACGCATTATATGGCCTTTGTATTTATGGGGTCGGAGGTGGGCCGCGAACATTTTTGAGACATAAAAGTGGGCCCTGAGTTGGAAAAGGTTGGGAACCACTGCTCTAGGTTAAAGGCGGGGACGGAGCCTTCTGTCCGTACTCTGTCCGTTCATTTCGTGCGTATTTCTGTCCGTCCTCTGAAAGCTTACAAATGGAGCAGAACCACACACACACTTACACATTTGACTCTCTACTGCCCATTGGTGGATGTATTGCTTAACAACGTGAAAGTTATATGGAAGTATGTGGGCAGTGATGATTACACCGTTTGAAACGGACGCATTTATTTTCGCATGAAAATCAAGTTTAATTGGGCCTTTTTCTGGTCTGTCTGTCAGTGCTGTTTGGACAGTGCGTTTTCACTTAATACAAACAATATCAGCCCTGAACACAGAGGTCTCAGGTGAGATTAGGTTGTTCATGGCTATTTTCATGACAGATCTACGTGCATGTAGCCAGCCAGCATTAGCCTTTTAATTAACTGACTTGACAAATACAGTATTCCACAAATGTAGCGAATCAAACTAGTACATTAGTGATCTCACCCAAATCAAATGGATATTTAATATCATGAATGCATTATTACAGTACATGTCCTCTTTCAGCAATGGACTGGGAGCGAGTTGCAGGGCTGTTGGAGGAAGCAATAGAAACCAAGACATCTGCTGGAGGGAGCAGCTCTCCCACATGGGACCATCACTATGCTGCAAGTGGGAGTAGGCTACTACACTGCAAAATATACCAAGCAGATCAAGTGGGAGTGCTACACTGCAAAATATACCAAGCAGATCAAGGAATGCAGGTATCAGATGTCAAAATGGAATAGTGTCCGAGTAGCTTTAGGCTCACTCCCCATTTTGGTTTTTGGAATTGTGTTTTAGTGGCATAATTACAGCTACTGTACAGCAAAGTGTTTAGCTGTTGTTGTAATCAGTCAATTTCATCCAATGATTTTAGGAATGAAATTGGTTTCCTAAATGGCTATATGTTGAAAGTGATGAGGTATGCAATCACAATCATCATCATGAAGGATCATGAAGGAAAACATGTTATTTGGGCCCAGGGTTGAAAATACAGTACAGAACTATTCCTTTAATTGGTGTAGCGTAGCCTAATGATAATCCACTGGATTCATTCTGGAGACATTCAGCACCTTGGAGAGTAACAATACCATTGTACCATACTGTACTGTGACATTTCATACATCCCTAGTACTTAGGCCTGAAATAATAATACAATGCACACCTCGCTGCTACAACTCCATCCTAGGGGAAAGACTGGCGGCTGTACAAGACTTCAACGTAGAGTACAAGCATATATTATCATGCTCTATATGTAGATAAGAATGACATTACAGTGCAGGTTTTCTTGCTGTATACGCCACGATGAGTCACATTGGGTCTATGTAATGGACTGCACTGGCCTGGATAATCCTTCACACACACACACACACACACACACACACACACACACACACACACACACACACACACACACACACACACACACACACACACACACACACACACACACACACCCACACACACTCTTCCCTTACCGGTGTGTTTTTGTGTGTGTTTTTTTTACAATGTGTTTATTGAATTTTGATTCAGAAAACAACACACAGACAAAAACAACAACAGTGGGGGGGGGGGGGGGGCTAATCAAATCGAAACAACACAAAACATCTCAGCTCACAAACTCACACATTCAAACATGCAAATGACTCAGGAATTAGGCTACATAAAATGAAAATAAATGGTTAAATAGCGACATTGCACAGGTTCATACTACACAAACCCTCTTGTAAGAATAGCAGAGATATGTAGACCAATATATGACATAAAAGGTCCCGATGTCTTGCGAAATATATTGTCTTTGTGATGTAACATGCATGTCAGATAATCTAATGATACATATTCAAGGATCACATTATGCCAATATGCTTTGTTATCCAGTTCAAAAATGCACTTTCTTGCACAGAATGTTAGCATTTTGTAGAGTTCCCCTTTATATTTATCAGTAATAAGGCCAATTGGTATCCCAAGTAACATGTACAGTATTATAGCGGGTCACACTCTACAGTATATCAAGGATGTTATTAATTTTCCATCCCATAATCTGCCAGAATTGCTGTATTTTCCTGCATGACCACAGACAATCGGCGAGACTACCGGTCTCTATTTTGCACTTGGGACTCGGGGGAGGAGTCAATATTCAATTTATGGCGATGGGAGGGGGATATGTGGGCTCTGTGCAAAATCTTGAGTTGAATTACTTTGACTCTGTTACAGACACTCAGAGTTTTTAAATCTTGAGTTGAATTACTTTGACTCTGTTACAGACACTCAGAGTTTTTAAATCTTGAGTTGAATTACTTTGACTCTGTTACAGACACTCAGAGTTTTTAAATCTTGAGTTGAATTACTTTGACTCTGTTACAGACACTCAGAGTTTTTCAATCTTGAGTTGAATTACTTTGACTCTGTTACAGACACTCAGAGTTTTTAAATCTTGAGTTGAATTACTTTGACTCTGTTACAGACACTCAGAGTTTTTAAATCTTGAGTTGAATTACTTTCACTCTGTTACAGACACTCAGAGTTTTTAAACCTTGAGTTGAATTGCTTTGACTCTGTTACAGACACTCCGTTTCTGCACTCTCCCAAGCTTCCTTCCAATCATCTCCCATACCAGTGTTCAAATAGTCCACAGTGTATAACCAATCTTTTTACAGAACGACCTATCTCTGTGGTCTCAAACATTTTCACGTCAAGCACCCCTAAACTGACTGAGATAAGATCTTGTCCCAGGGTCCCCCATCTGAGAAGATGTTTTGCTTTTAGATGTTTTATTGCACAAAATATATGAAACCCATGACCAAAATAGTCATACATTCTGTCATTGTGTTACTTATGGTTATGGATGGAATTATACGGGAAATAAATCTTTCCTCTTTTTGCTGGGGACCCCCTGGAGCCCCCTCAAGGACCCCCGGAGCCCAATTTGAGAACCAGTATGTTTCTCATTTGTTGCTGACATAATCACCTCTTTGGTTGGTAATTGAATGACACTCAAGTGGTTTCAGCTGCTTTTTGTGATCTTAATGGATAATGAGACTAAGTGACTCAATGACAACAAACCCAGTTCTCAATCTGTTAGCGCTTTATAGTGTACCCATCACATGCACGGTTCACATGGTGCGCCATCATGTTTAAGGTTAAACGGATTCCGTTGCAGTAGGTGATTACTCATAGGAGCATCTGGCCTTTTGGAAAGAGCACCGTTTGTTTCAGCCAACCACAGTTGAGCTGATTAGCATATTTGCCATGATTGTTTTCATTAGTGTGTAAATGCCAGGGTTGCCTGGGTCCCTGACTCTGAGGGAATCAGAACAGGAGGAAGCACTGCTTGCTTGACTGGCACGAGAGAGGTAGGTTAAACAGATACTGAGGGGGGGGGGGGGGGGTTCATTCATATTCAAACAACATTTAGGCATTACTTACATTATGTATAACCTCTATGTAAAAACACACACACTCACCACCTCATCTCTTTACTGTATCGAGCCACTAGCCCGTATTACACAGTGAAGTTGTCTCCAGGGAGCAGAAATGTCTAACATTTTCGTAGTTAAAATTGGCTAAGTGGGTGGCGGTGTGTGTCTGTGGTTGGCGGCGGTGTGGTTCCGTCACGATTGTGATGTCATCAGTGATGATGTGTGTGTCATCAGTGATGTCATTTGAGCAATTTGTGATGACATCAGTGATCTTCTCCTTTTTGGTGTTTTATGGCAGTTGGCATCCTTAATGTTGCATTACCGCCCTCTTCTGGATCCATCCATGTTCTTCTTTCGTGTTTTATATTCTTCCTCTTCTCACCCAGACACAATTGTCTGAGTTTGCCCAAACACATCCCTCACCGCTTCATCTATCTCTGCTTCAAATACGCCCACCTCATCCAGTAACCCCTTAACAGCGTCAATCCCATTCCTTTTTTAATATACTTTATTCAATTATTCAGTCAGGGGTTACAAACATTTACAGTAAATACATTTTTTTTTTTTTTATATATAAACAGTAGAAGGGAATAGTTATCAAAAATAAGAAGTCTGTTAGAAGGTGAGCAGGTGCCAGGGTGTGGGTCTCTTTGTTCTGATGTCCAGTGTTCTTTGTCTTTTCAGTTCTGTTATGATTTGTTTCTAGACCACTTCACCTGGGATGACGGCTTGGTGGATAAACTGTGGCACACCTCGTCTTCCACAATTTGGCCACTACCACACAAACAACTGTCCAGAAAAAGGCCTGGTGTGGCCCTGGCATTATTTCATTAAAGACACCATACATCACAGCATTATTCCCCTCCATCTTCCCACTCAAACCAGCAGCACATCTTATAACCACAGCAAAGAAGGTCATGAATTGCTTCTTGTCCATGCAGATCACGTTATTGCGACTAGGTCCGTCCTCCTTCTTCTCCGGAGCCTTATGTACTTCCATCCTTTCTTCATTTCTTTCCCCACCCCACTTCTTAACAGCCTCAGCATATGATAACTTCCGTTCTTCTCCGATCTTGATCACTTCCCTCTCCTTGTTTCTTTGTGGACACTGAGCAGACCCCCCCCCCCCCCCCTGCATCATGACTCCCCCCACAGTGTAGGCACTTGGCTTCCTCCTTCTTTAACTCTCTACCCCCCACTACCACAAAGTCCTGACAACTGAAACACCTGAGAGGAGCTCTCTCAAAGGGCCTCACTTTATAACACTAACACACATAATCAAGCATCATCGCTCTCTTTTTTATACAGTACCCTCCTAAGCTGTGTAAACAATCTCTCTTTATATACAGTGTCGTACCCTCCTAAGCTGTGTAAACAATCTCTCTTTTTATATACAGTACCTTCCTAAACTGTGTAAACAATCTCTCTTTTTATATACAGTACCTTCCTAAACTGTGTAAACGATCTCTCTGTATATACAGTACCCTCCTAAGCTGTGTAAACAATCTCTCTTTCTACAGTATATACAGTATCCTCCTAAACTGGGGGACAAGCGCTTCTCACCGAGCTCGGATAGCTTATAATGTATTCATAGAGCTGGTTTTGAATCTACAGCCATACAAGCCAAATGTCACCTTCAGACCTTCTGGATGTTACATCTGTATAGCGGTGCGTTACTCTTCCCCCAACAGGAGAGACACTTCCATCCCATTTGGGATGTAATGTAACAGTTGTTCTGCTTCAGCTCTGTGTGATCACCCATAACAGAGGACAATGGCTGGAAAGTCAAGGTTACAGGGAGGGATGCCATTTTCCCAGTATGCTATCCATACTTCCTGTAAAGGCAAATCAGGTAAAGCTGAAAGAGCACTGTACTGTAGTTAGACATGATGGATCACTAATGAAAACAAATGGCAGCGGCACGCAGCGGTGTTTTTTTTTCTAGCGGCACGCAATGGTGTGCGCATGGATACACACTCGCGCTAGGGCAGCAAGTGCAGACGCGCGCACACGCACACACACACACACACACACACACACACACACACACACACACACACACACACACACACACAGTGACCTCATCAAGATGCAGAGAAAGGTCACATGGAGTTTTCTCTCCATCTCCCTGTTGTTTTCCCTCTCTCTCTACTCACGCTTCCGCTCTATCCCTCCATCCGTCCATCATCTTCCTGTGGTGATTCAGAGCTAGTTAACATCGTCATACCGAAATGTCGATTTCCAATGATCTAAAATGAAAATGACATATGAGCAAAACGGTGGGTGCAGGTGATACGCCTCACGTGGGATACGGTTAATAATCCTCTGGTTGATCGGGGCACCTGTTTGGGGGGAGGGTAACTGGGGGGAATAGCGTGACCCCCCCCCCCCCACGTGCTACGTCCTGCCGGTTAAACACCTCGCTTTCACGTGAAAAGAAGCGGCTGGCGACTGCACATGTAACGGAGGAAGCATGTGCTAGTCTACGACTCCCCAGATCGGCAGAACCCGCATCACTCGTTTGCTCTCTCGCTTGAAAGACGAGGAAGTTACCGCTCTGCTAATGCCACCCCTTCAAGGCCTAAACATGGTCGTCCGTCCACCTCGAATTGGAGCCGTCTCGCCGTCTGGCGGCGCCAGCTAGCCCTACATGCTCGGACGCCACTACGCCCTCCCCCCTCCCACCCTCCCTCCTCCTGTGGAAGCTCCGTGTGAAAATGGCGGAGATTGTGTGCCAGGCAGTCTGAATGAAATTGAATGTAACGTTCCCAATTCTATGTATTAAATTCTAAAAAACGACCCTCAACATTTGGGAAGGCTAAGCCACACAACTAGTTCGTTATAATCTGACGTCATGCTTTGAAAGGCGACTTTACGACGAAGAGCCAAGGCAACGGCCAATCACAACTCTCCTGCAGCTGACGTCACGCACGTATCGTCGCCGTGAAGTCACATTTTCGAGCAGCCCCCGTCAGCCGACGGCGCCCCCTCCCCGTAGGACGGCGCTCCACCCGCCGTCCTACGGGGAGGGCGGGGCGAGGCTCTGACGGACGACCATGTTTAGGCCTTCACCCTTACATGTCAACGAGCTATTTATATCAGGCATCGTTATGTTAAAGACCACCAGATGTCGCCGCTACTTCCTGGTTACAGCTCCTGACTCTGACGTTTGCGTTGCATGCATGCACTTACTCACACGTCCGCAAGAGGTCACATTCGTAAACATGGTAGACATTTTAACCCCCTTGAAAATGGACCAATGTTGATGTCTTCCTTGTGAGGATGGCCTGTAGCAGCCGTCATACATACTGTAGCTGCATCAACTCCCTCCCCCCACTTGTGTGACATTAAAATGACCTTCAATGGCGCAGCATGCCAGAAGAGGGGGAAGGCGGAAGAGGAGCGGTGGGAGGAGAGACGGATGTAAATGGGGGAACCATTGGGAACGGAGGGGGAGAAGGCAGAGGAGGAGGAGAAGACAGACAGGGAGGAGGGGATCAAAGGAAAGAAGGGAGACAAGGGAGGGAGGGAGAGATGAACCTGTGGGAGAGTGAGAGAGGGACATCGGGAAAAGACTGAGAGAGAAGGGAAGAGGAGATGAACGATGACGGGTTAGAGGTGGAGGCGGAGCGGCATAAATGTTATTACATAATGAAGTCAAAATGTATTACGTGAAGTTATTTAATAATGTGTCGTTACTGTAGCCAAGATAATGTGCTGCAGAAATGAGTCCTAAAACCCAGAAGTTAGCATCGCCTGGTTCCCTTGTCTGGAAGTCAATGCATCGCCTGGTTCCCCTCGTCTGGAAGTCAATGCATCGCCTGGTTCCCTTGTCTGGAAGTCAATGCATCGCCTGGTTCCCCTCGTCTGGAAGTCAATGCATCGCCTGGTTCCCTTGTCTGGAAGTCAATGCATCGCCTGGTTCCCCTCGTCTGGAAGTCAATGCATCGCCTGGTTCCCTTGTCTGGAAGTCAATGCATCGCCTGGTTCCCTTGTCTGGAAGTCAATGCATCGCCTGGTTCCCTTGTCTGGAAGTCAATGCATCGCCTGGTTCCCTTGTCTGGAAGTCAATGCATCGCCTGGTTCCCCTCGTCTGGAAGTCAATGCATCGCCTGGTTCCCTTGTCTGGAAGTCAATGCATCGCCTGGTTCCCTTGTCTGGAAGTCAATGCATCGCCTGGTTCCCTTGTCTGGAAGTCAATGCATCGCCTGGTTCCCTTGTCTGGAAGTCAATGCATCGCCTGGTTCCCCTCGTCTGGAAGTCAATGCATCGCCTGGTTCCCTTGTCTGGAAGTCAATGCATCGCCTGGTTCCCTTGTCTGGAAGTCAATGCATCGCCTGGTTCCCTTGTCTGGAAGTCAATGCATCGCCTGGTTCCCCTCGTCTGGAAGTCAATGCATCGCCTGGTTCCCTTGTCTGGAAGTCAATGCATCGCCTGGTTCCCCTCATCTGGAAGTCAATGCATCGCCTGGTTCCCCTCATCTGGAAGTCAATGCATCGCCTGGTTCCCCTCATCTGGAAGTCAATGCATCGCCTGGTTCCCTTGTCTGGAAGTCTATAGGATTTTTCTATGGGGATTTTGGTTAGATGGCTGAAATAAGGTCTGTGGTTAACACAAGTTTATGAAACTGTGTTCAGCAAGATAATGTTCACAAATGAACACCAGTTTTATGATGAAAAAAATCGCATTTACACTTCAAAAATCGTAAGTGGTGTTCATCTGTGAGGATTATACTGCTGAACACAAAGGTCTCAGTTTCATACTTATTTCAGGTATCTAACAAAATCTCTGTACAAAAATCCCATTGACTTCGAGACAAGAGAACCCACCGCAATGCTAACTTCTGGGTTGGCCGGGTTGGTTTCTACTGTATAATACGTTGTGCCGTCTCATGTCGTTGGGATGACATAAGGAAGAATAAGCGATGAGTCTTTGGCCTTCTCTTTAACGCTGTTTAGCCGTATATACTGTAACTGCCCCCCCCTCCCACACACACACACACACACACACACACACACATGGAGAAATAGGACAGAGGCTGCAGGCTTTAATCTAAACTCTCTCTCCCGCTCTCTCTTTCTCTCTGTGACTCATCGCTAAGTCATGAAGTGCTAAGACGCTTAAAGAGAGATTATTTCAAAACTCTCATTCAGACGTGATACAGAGAATCCCTCTCTCTCGCTCACACACACTCTTCCCCTCTCTATCGCGCTCTCGCACACGGAATAATCTTCACCTCATTAGCATTTGAAAACTCATCTCTGTACGAGTCACAGGCGCTCTGGTGAGTTTGTCGTCGTTGCTCGGTTATGAAACCGGAGCCACTCAGCCTCCCCGTGCAGGAGCCGGTCAAGTGTTGTAAGAAGACATTTTGCATCCCCGTTCACACAAACACACACTTTGTCATTGTGAAAATTTGACTTAGTTATGGCCTTTCAAAGGTTTTTTTCTTTTTACCTTTAATTGTAGCGCCACCTTCAGACCAATTGGCTTCATATTTCTGGACCTAGTAACGGCTACGATATCTGTCATTTGGAAAATTTTGATGTCTCTGCAATGTACCAACTCATGGGAATTTGTGCCAATCGCCAGGATAAAATGTCAGCATTATGTTTAAAGAATCCACGGAAATGTTCATATTTTACATTTCCTTCCACATAAATGTTTCATATGGACATTCCGGTCCTCCAGCACAGACAATGGCTCTTCCTGGTTACTTCCCCGAGCTGCTCGGCCACGTAACCGCCTCCCCATCCCCCCGCCTCAGGGGAACCACCGCTACTTCCTGGTTACCACATCGCCCCAGTAGCGATTTGCGGGAGCCTCGGCTACCGCGACTCGCAGCTACCGACCTGGTAACATGGTTAAGTTTAGGCAAATAACACATCTTGGTTGGGTTTAGGCAAATAACACATCTGGGTTGGGTTTAGGCAAATAACACATCTTGGTTGGGCCACAAAACCAACTTAGTTGAAGTAAGAATTTGGGTCAGCATTTGAACTAGCCTCAACGCGAGACTCATCAGTCATTCTCGCGTTGAGGCTAAATTTGAACCAGCTCTCTCATGACGAGAAAGTTACAGGTTGGGAACGGCAGGGGCAGCACTCAAACGTGAAGGATTTTCTTTTCACCATGCTGCAGGTGCTGACAACATGTCCACAAATCACTTGTCCTCAGGAATTAGTTCCTAAACTCTTGACACCGTGTGCATTTCAGCCGGTAGATTGCTCCTGACATACAGTACACAGACAACCCGCACAAGACGAACGCGCGACCCGGCTCCCCTCTCTCATAGCGGGGTGAATCTCTTCCTCACACCGGTGTTACAGTAAAAGCTGTGCCCACGGGCGTGTTTGACCGGAAGGGGAAACCAAATCATTATGGGGACCATAGTTCAGTGTAACATCGGCCAGTATCCGCCATCAAAGACATTTATTTCTGGTCAGAGACTGCTGTTTTTGATGAAAACGACCTACATTCAGGTGTCGATAACTAAAGAACGGATGAAGTAGAAGCTCTCTTCTTTCTTTTGGGATATTCAGTCTTTACGTAGGCATAGAAGAGAATATTCTGTGGGTCTTGGAAAATTAATGAAAATGATCAAAAACCCTGGCGGGGAATGAGTTAAATAGGAATTTTACAGCCTAAGCAGTGCATGATGTAGTTAACAAAAGTAATCTAATGGAGTAGAAAGTTCTGGTAGAAGTACAGTAGCAGCTATAATACTTTAATATAACGAGTGTAGTCCAGCTGCTGTTGCTGTAAAATGATGTATGCTCATACATCCTGATTCAACAGGAAATACATCACATTAAAGTAAAGATGTGATTTCATGGGGTCTTTTAGCCGGTATATTGGTCAGGCGAAATGGGTGGCAAATCTGAAACTAAGTTCTCCCTTGTTGAATTGTGACGCTTGGAAAAGCAGATGTCAGCCAGCAGGGAAAACAAGTGTGAGACGAGAACACACATTGTGTTTGATTCCAGCCTTTCTCAGATAATAGGCATGGCGTTATGCAGCGATAATGACAGCGGGGCGACGCATGATTAAAACAGAAAGGGAGAGTTTTCCTGAGAGAGGAGATGAAGCAATGACCTTGAGAGATGTGTCATCACATCTCTCTCTTGTCCTATTTCTGTCTCTGGCATTGACACCGGCTGCTTTGATCATCCCAAACCTATGCCCAAAAGGCTTCACATGAATGTGCTCCTGTTGAGCAGAGAGATGTAGTTTGCTGTGCTCCTCCTGCGGTTAAAAATAAGCTGCCGATCTCCTTGTGGCTCACCATGTCATGAGAATACATCATGAGGCGTGTGTGTGTGTGTGTGTGTGTGTGTGTGTGTGTGTGTGTGTGTGTGTGTGTGTGTGTGTGTGTGTGTGTGTGTGTGTGTGTGTGTGTGATGTGGTAATGCCTTTTTTTCGCCCAATCATAGAAATCCTATGAGGTTGATACTAGTTACATGTCTACGAATGTATCTCATAAAGGTTTAACTCTGCCTACAAAAGTGATACAATCAATTCTGTTCTACTCTGCATAAACAACATCTACAGCCCTGCTTCTTCTCACTTTCCCTCTCCCCCTCTTTCTCACATTTACACATGCGCACGCATGCACACACACACACACACACGCCATGCATGCACACACACACACACACACACACGCCACGCATGCACGCACGCACACACACACACACACACACACACGCCATGCATGCACGCACGCACACACACACACACACACACACACACACACACACACACGCATGCACACACGCACGCACGCCATGCACGGATTGCATGCGTAACGACATGAACACACACTGAGTGATGTATGTGAAATATGAAAAGCTTATATTCCAGGGAAACCCATCTGCTATCTGTTTCAGTCATTACCATAATAATTGGCACTCTGCACAGAGGAAGAGCCTGGGACTGGGATAGAATACTAACTAGCAAGAGAAAGGAGGGGCATGCTATAAAAAAAAAAGTATTTTTTTATAATAATAATTTATAAAGTCATTTAGTCTCCCCTGAGTGCTCTAGCTGTACCGCACGTCCTGATGTTGGTATTGTTCCCGGACCATCATTCTTCCCTAGTATGGGCCGGGATGACCACGCCCCGAACTCATTTGATTGGTCGCTGCAACTGCTTCTTCCTGAAAACGTGCAGCAATATAATTGTTAAGATTAGGGTTAGGGTTTTCTTATCTAACCACGACCATAACCAAACCCTAGCCCTGACCAAATAGTTGTACAGTACTTGCCTAAACCTAATGTCTAGCCCTAATGATTTATGAAAATGTTGTTTGACTGGGAATCGAAACCCAGTCCTCAGATTGGAAGGCAAGTACCTTACCCATTAAGCCACAGGACTGAGCACACCCTAAGCCGCACTTTTGTTATACCTTAACCCTAATCTTTTTTTTTTTTTTTAACTCTTTATTTTGAGTTAACAAAAGTACATGGACATACATTGACACTTGAAAGGAAAAGAAGACAGGGACAGAAAGAGACAAACAAAAACAAAACAGTCACGGGGGGTTGTGCTTCTCTGTCCTCGGATCCTTCCTTTTAGTCCGTTATTGGATTCTGCTCGCCTCTTGCTCTGAAGGCAGTCCACTTTTCCCATCGGCGATCCAGAATCTTGGCCTTCGTTCTGATGCGAAAAGTCATTTTTTCCATGGAGTGAATCTCCTCTACTATGGCCAACCATTGATCTGCTCCTGGTGGGTCTTCTTTGAGCCAATTCCTCGTAATGGCCTTTTTCCCCGCAAGAGTGAGAATCTTTTTATTAATTAATACACAGGACAAGATGTTACTATCCCTTGTGCCAAAATCCAAGGAAAAACACATTTAGAAGCCCAATCCAGAATAAAACAAGCTAACAGGCTAACAAACTAATAAACAAGACACAAATCACCAGTTACCTACCCTAGCCAACAGCAGTATGAAGCATGTCATTGGGGTTTTCAAGTGGGCACCTTCCTTCACCGACGTTTCGTTAAGTTAGGCCCACGACACCTCAAGAAGGCTTAACGGTGTAATCCAGCGTCCTGGAAACACCCCCCTCCATGCTACCACCGCACAACTGCATATTACCTCACTATCTAAGCCTAGCTATCCAGGTCGGTTCGGTATGACATTCCTGACTACACCACCACTGTCAATGATTCAGCCCTGTTGATGCGGACCGTTAATCATGACCAACAACAAAGAGATAAAAGAGATAGGAGTCCTCCTTCTGTATGTCCTCTTCTGTGATTAACCCAAGATAAACAACCTGTGGCTCCCTAGGGAACTCGTAACCCAATACTTCTTTTACAGTTTGACTAATTGTGACCCAGAAAGATTGTATTTTTGTGCAAAACCAGAAAATATGAGAATGATTGGCGTTCATCACCCCACACTGTCTCCAACAGGGTTGCTGTTCACCTAATTGTTTGTTTTTGATTTGAGGTGTGATGAAAAAGCGGATCAGATTTTTCCAGCCAAATTCCCTCCATCCTCTGGAGCTTGTTGAAGTTTGTTGTGTTTCGCATATCGAAAGCCAATCATCCTCTGACAGATTAATTCCCAGTCTTAACTCTAATCTTAACCCAAAAAAATGTACTTGTCGCACGTTTTCAGGAATCAAGTCCAGTGCCGTGGGAGGTCGCCTCCATTCATGCGAGTGAGAGACTCAATTATGATGTCTCAGAAAGGCATGACTCGAGTGCCCTCTCTGGGGAGACACAGATATGACATTACTCCAGAAGGGAGCAGGTTCAGTAGTGCATATGGAGGACAGAGAACGAGGTCTATATTCCAGTTATTTCCTGGTATTTAAGAAAATGGAGATATGAGACCCATCCTGGACCTCAGACCGCTCATTGTCAAGAGAGGATTTTGCATGCTCGCTAAAAAAGATGCTGGAATTGTGTCGACCAGACAATTGGTTCACCACAGTGGACTTGAAGGATGCCTACTTTCATGTCCCTGTGGTGCAGAGGTACAGAGAACTCCTGCAGTTTGCTTACCAGCGAATAGCTTACAGACCAGACTACCGTTGGGATACTCCCTGGCCCCTCGCACACTGTCACACACACACCCACACACACACACACACACACACACACACACACTCCCTGGCCCCTCGCACATTTTCAAAGTGTGCGGACACGGCACTCGAACCTCTGCGCCGCTGGGGAATACGGGTCTTGTTTTGTCCTAGATGACCCACTGATACTCATGGAATGTGCCCTCTCCCACACACTACAGATTTTTACATTAGATTTCACTTTATTGTCGGACAAGTCCGAAATTTGTCTTGCGTACTGTTTCTCATAAATATAAAAACATGTACACAAACAACAGTACAACAAAGTGCTACAACATGTATGACATCAGACATAAGAATGCATACATTACAGGAATGGGAAAACAGCCGGTGGGACTCGAAATCTTCTGTTTGATGACAGAAGCTGATATTTTCTTCAAATGGAAGATGAGCTGGGTCGGTCAGTTGATGCGCCACCTGAGCAGCTTAGGTTTTGCCATCAATTGGGAGAAGAGCACTCCCATACCAGGCCAGCAGGGAGTGCACTTGGGAGTCCGCCACTGCAGGCACGTCTGTCGGATCCCAGACAGACGTCTGTGTTGGTGGCGCTGCGACGGGTGAAACGGAGCGGGACAACACAAACACAGGTGCAACCAAAAGATTAATCAGGGGCCCAGCACTGGAACACCTAAATGGATTGGATGTTGGAAACCCTCATTAATGTTTTCATTGCACCTGTGTTTACCCTGCCTTTTAGACACAAAATAGCTGCTGTGAAAAAGGTCAATCGTTGACCATCCTGTGAAAGGGCGTAGAAGAACTGACTGAAACGTTGAGCTCCATTTCAAACACGGTGCCCCAAAGGAGACAGAAGTACAGTACATGGCTCTATCAAAGTTAGACTGCAGCCAGCCGAATTATAGCCGTGCTATCTTCCATTGATTCAGCAGCTGAAAGGAGAAGGCTAATGCCTTGTTAAGCTAATAATTTCATCATGTCTGGAGAAATCCATTCAGTCAAACCCACAGAGGGAATTACAATTAGACGAGGAGGGAAGCTGTGGAGAATGCTAAGCAGGGAAGGTGAGTCAGTTTCACCAAGTTCCTTCATGTCACTTCTCAAAGATGGAGCCTTTTGTTAGAGGGAGGGAGGGTTAACTATAACTAAAAGAGGGTTGAGTTAAGCTGTAGGCTGGTTTGGCTTGCACCCAGCTAGGTGACGTCAGTCCAACGTCTGGAGTGAGGTGGAGTGTGAGTCATAACAAGACCAGGTCGAACCTACAGTATATGCTCGGGCAGGCTCTCTCTCTCTCTCTCTCTCTTGCACGTGTGTGTTCGCGCGCGCGTGTGTGTGTGTGTGTGTGTGTGTGTGTGTGTGTGTGTGTTAAACGCAGAGACCAGTGGAGTAGTTTCCCCCCTCCCCTCTGTGTGTGTGCTGCAGATGCTCCTCCTCCTGTGTCTCTCTCTTGCTCCTCTGTGTGTGTGCTGCAGATGACCCCTCCTCCTCTTATATGCACACTAATAAACTGATTATTATCAGATTTCTAGAGTTACCTGATTATTCATGTGTCATGTAAACAGCATAAACCAATATCCTTTGGTAAAGGCTTAGATATAGGGGCACTTTACACGAGGACGGTTTCCTATGGTGACGGGGAATTATTGTATCGTTAGTGCCTCCCTTTTAGACGGCGACGGCGAATTTGGGCTTAGGAAACGACACATTTTGAAACCACCTTCCAGAGTGAAATTCTTTGAGACGCCCCCCGCTGATCATTCCATGTAATCGCTTTGAGACGGCACATTTCAGAAACTCTGACGTGCCTGCACACGCGACACACGCGATTACGCCATAGCCGTGCGCGAGTTGGCAACCATTAAAAAAAAAAACGTTAGTATGAATGAAGTTTGGCAACATTCAGAATTAAGCTACACTGTGGCCAACTTCAGTTACATGTTCATAACGTTACTGCTGCGAGGAGCCGATGGCTGTACCCGGTCCCGGTCGGCATTTAACGTTAGTTACAAAAGCACGTCGACAGTGTTTTCTCACTGCCAGTAGCCTACAGTAGGGTTTGACAGATGGCACACTCAGCGCTCCCGGTCCTCGCTGCTCGTTAAAGATTTCCAATAGGCGTTATTCTGATAAACTAGTCACATACAGTATATGTTACATTCTCACCCGACAAATATTAAAACTTTAAAACAGTTTGGGGTTTTTTTTTGCTTGAAAAAAGCTTTTTGGCAAGTCTAAATGACTGCGGAAGGCGTACTCTACTTCCGTGTTTAAAACCGGAAAGACGATTACGAAATGACGTCATGCTGAAGCGTCCTTGTATGGGCAAAGAATAAGGTGATCACACTACTGCCACCTAGCGACCTGGCATGTACATTACGGCGTTTTAAAAATTCAACAGCGCTCATGTAAACAGGGAGAAGGTGTAAAGGAAAAGGTGTGAAGGAAATGCTATTGTGTCGTTTCTTCCAGAAACTGTCCTCGTGTAAAGGGCCCCATAGTCTCTCCCCAGACTCCAATATTACGTTGAATCACTGCGCTCTGCATACTACATAAGTGAGCTCTGCAGCATGCAGTAAAAGTATCAGCATAGGAACTCTCATGGGTCTGGCATTGAGACTAAAGGCTTAGATAATACCAGTTTATGACTTGTCCAATCAGATAAACATTACCGGATTATTCCTTGACAATATTCACTGGTCTCTGTCTCTTTTGCCGCCCGCCCACCCAGACCGCAGAGAGGGGCTCGAGGCGCCGATGACAGCCAGATGACAGACTAATTGCGTTATCTTTTGCCATGTCTTCTAACAGTGTCGCTCTGTCCTCCATGTCTTCTAACAGTGTCACTCTGTCCTCCCCGTCTTCTAACAGTGTCGCTCTGTCCTCCCCGTCTTCTAACAGTGTCGCTCTGTCCTCCCCGCGTCTCCTCCTCCTCTCTCATCCTCGGCTCATTAAAAGATGATGTTTGCCTGCTAAGACACTTGGAAGTTTATTCGGATTTGTTATTGGGAGCCTGCGGTCACAGAAGTCACACAGTTACTTTTCCCTCCCTGTGCCTTAATTTGGCATGCTCTTCCCAAAGCTCTGTCTAGCCAATATGGCTTATTACTGCACCACAGGGGGTGGGAGTGACACATGTGCACGCACGCGCGTGCACGCGCGCGCATGCGCGCACACACACACACACACACACACACACACACACACACACACACACACACACACACACACACACACACACACACACACATACACACACACACACACACACACACACACACACACACACACACACACACACACACACACACACACACACAGGCCGACGTAATTAAAGCCAGCACACAAATCATGACCAAATCAGATGCAGGCAAAAACGTAATAACGAAACCATAATACTATAGCTGCATCTCTCTCTCTCTCTCTCTCTCTCTCTCTCTCTCTCTCTCTCTCTCTCTCTCTCTCTCTCTCTCTCACACACACACACACACACACACACACACACACACACACACACACACACACACACACACACACACACCAGAGCTATAGACAGTTGTATTTTTTAATTTGTGTTCGTTTCTCTCTATTTTTTTTTAATCTATTATTACCATAAATTAGTCTTTTATTTGGACTCAGATGATGTTGAAAAGACGAGATCTCAGAAACTGCCGAACTTTCACAACTGACGTCACATCTTAACACCGAATTGCTGGCTAAGTTAATATTATATAAATAAATGCAAATCATAGTAAAGTGCCACTGAAAACCATTCCAAAAGGTTGACAGCGAGCGAGGAGCGAGCTACACAGTACGTGAACCACGTGATACTTTTCCAAGCCCGCTATTAGATAACTACAAATACGTCATGCATGTCGGACCCTAAACATAGCTGTCCGCTCTCTTTGCCAGAGAAAAAGTAAGTTGACAGAGTTACCGATCACAAAATATGACCAGATTGTACGAGTGGAAACAGTTTTCTTTTCATTTGTTGAAACCTGTCTCAGTTGTTCTAATAAAGGACTGGGTTCTCCCTCAGCGAGGCATTGGACAGCCATCGAATGTGGCTGTACAATGCCTACAGAAACGAGAAAACCTGACCTTGAAAGACTGCCTCATACACATTGATTTCAGCGAAAGCTACAATTGCAAATATTCATGAGAAATCCAGTCTGTGCACTCTGGGGGGGTTTCACACCAGTAAGCGACCGTCCGCTGGAGTTCTCTATGTGCACAAACAGCAACCCATGCTTTACTGAAGTACCGCTGTCGTGAATTGAACCCGGGTCTCGTCTCCGCAGTGGTAGGCGAGTGCTTTTACCTCTACAGTACCCAGACGCCCCCTTGCTTAAAATGATAGTTAGGATTTTTTGATGTGGGGTTGTATGAGACTTGCATACAGTCACATGAAGTAGAATGCAGAAACAAACGCGGCCCCAGTTTGGAGAAATGTTTAATGTTTAATGTTTTTAGCTGAAATATACAGTAGCCATGTGCAGCTGGAACCACACAGTTCTATGTTCTTCCTATAGCTCAAGCACCTGGCTCCAGTGCAGATTTCAGCTAAAAACAGGGTGTAAATGACATATCATTAATGAGGTCCTGGCACTGGAACACCTGCTTTACATCTCAAAAGAGTTGCTATGAAAAGGGTGTAATGTCATCAGTGCAATTGTGATGTCATCAGTGAAAATGTCTTCAGTGAGTGATGTCATTGGTGACATCGGTGATGATGTCATCAGTGATGTGTTCTTCTGTGGTGTTTTATGGCAGTCGGTTCTCTGCTGAGGTTATAAATTGGACGACTCTTGCTCATAACCCAGCCAATAAAGCCTGAACCTGCGGCAACAACATAGAGCATCATCCGAGCCCAAGCCATCGAGTCCAATAATATGGCTATGCCATGCCGTTATTAGACTCTGTGTCTTGTTTTTGGACTATGGACTGTGTATGAGTGGACGGAGGGTGATCCTAACCCTATTAGTTTTTTGTTGGTTTTTCGTGCACACCAAGACCGCGGTCGCGGAGTTGAGCAGCGGCACCCAGATCTTCGGCATGCGGCTGGAGAGGAGCGACAAGCCGGCGGAGACCACCCAGGAGGGGGTGATCCAGGTGACCGAGGGCAGCAGCATCTTCCTCAGGTTCTATGGACTGCAGATCGGACTGAACACATCGGCACGCATCAAGTTCACGGAGCTAGATGGTGATGATAAAGACGGTCATGGACGCCGCACCGGTGTCCGTTTTAACAGGATTTGCTCAAAGTTCACAAAGGATATAGTGGTGCCCCAGGGGGCCATGATGAACGTCAGAAACCAGAACACCTCGGGGGTGCTCAGCGTCAAAATCCTGCCGCTCCGTAAGAACGAGATGGCCAAGAAGTTTGGCTTGTGCGTGCAGGAGAGCCAGGGGGAGAGGAGGTGGCTCATGCTCGGGGAGGATGATGGCAGGGTGCGGGTGGTGGAGGAGAAGAGCTCCCTGTTGTCCATTTGGCTGCAGGTGATCATCATCGCCTTCCTGCTGCTGCTGTCTGGCATGTTCAGTGGGCTCAACCTAGGCCTGATGGCACTGGACCCCATGGATCTGCAGATCGTGCAGAGCTGCGGCACAGGCACAGAGATGGAGTACGCCCGCAAAATCGAGCCCATCCGCAGGAAAGGCAACTACCTGCTGTGCTCACTGCTCCTGGGCAATGTGCTGGTCAACACCACGCTCACCATCCTCTTGGATGACCTCATCGGCTCTGGGATCTATGCCGTGGTCGCCTCCACAAGCGGCATCGTCATTTTCGGTGAGATCTTGCCGCAGGCGCTCTGCTCTCGCCACGGCCTGGCGGTGGGAGCCAACACCATCATGGTCACCAAGTTCTTCATGCTGCTGACATTCCCCCTCTCCTGGCCTATCAGCAAGATCCTCGACTACGTCTTGGGTCAAGAAATCGGCGCCGTGTACAGCCGGGAGAAACTGGTGGCGATGCTGAAGCCCTACCTGGTGAAGGAGGAGCTCAACATGATCCAAGGTGCCCTGGAGCTCAGGAACAAGACGGTGGAGGACGTGATGACACCCATTGGCAACTGCTTCATGATCCACAGCGACGCCGTGCTGGACTTCAACACCATGTCAGAGATCATGGAGAGTGGATACACGCGCATACCTGTGTTTGAGGACGAGCGCTCCAATATCGTAGACGTGCTGTTCGTCAAAGACTTGGCCTTTGTGGACCCGGATGACTGCACCACCCTCAAGACCATCACGAAGTTCTACAACCACCCGGTCCAAATCGTGTTCCACGACACTAAGCTGGACTCCATGCTGGAAGAGTTCAAGAAAGGAAAATCCCATCTGGCCATTGTCCAGAAGGTGAACAACGAGGGGGATGGAGATCCTTTCTATGAGGTGCTGGGATTGGTCACCCTGGAAGACGTGATAGAGGAAATTATCAAATCAGAGATCCTGGATGAGACAGACCGTTACACTGATAACAGCCACAACAGGAAAAAGGTGGCACCCAATAAGAATAAGAGAGACTTTTCCGCCTTCAAACACGAGAGCGAATCAAAAGTAAAGATCTCTGCTCAGCTGCTGTTGGTCGCCCATCGCTTCCTGGCTACAGAGGTGAGTTTGTTCAGCCCGTCTCAGATCTCGGACAAGGTGCTGCCGCGAATCCTTCACCACCCCGACGTGATCCAGGAGATCAAGTTCAACGAAAGGGACAAGCGCTCGCCCCATCACTACATCTACCAGAGGGGCAAGGCCGCCGACTACTTCATTCTTATCCTGCAGGGCCGAGTGGAAGTGGAGACTGGCAACGAGAACATGAAGTTTGAAACGGGACCCTTCTCTTTCTATGGTGTCATGGCACTCAGTCCACCAACGCAGGAGTTTCGTTCCCCGAGCGGGTTGAACCGAGGAGCCTCTCTGAGCGGAACCGACCGGACAGAGTCACTCTTTGTGAGCGGCACCAACAGCCAGTTCAACAGCAGTGGCATGTCACCACAGTACACCCCCGACTTCTACGTCCGGGCTCTCAGCGACTTGCAGTTCGTCAAGATCACCAGGGCCCAGTACCAGAATGGCCTGGTGGCATCTCGTCTGGATGGCACGCCACACTCCCCTGAGAGCGGACACAACGACGAGACCACCCTCCAGTTCCTCAACGAGCAGAACTGCCTGTCCAGGCTGCCATGAAGCACGGTCAAACACCACAGCCAATCAGAGAACAGCATTTGACCCCACCCCCTTCGGTCGCATGCACACACTACTAGATGTGTATGCCGAGGAGGAAGAGGGGTCGGGCGCTCATCCATGGCCGTCATGACGTCACACAGCTCTGGACCTCGGTAATTATTTCCTAAAACAAGAGCCTCAACCATGTATGAAACGCTAGAGGACTTTTATTTTGAAACCAGGGACCATGTATGAAAGCTGGAGGATTTTAAGTTGAAATTACGGTTACAGGAAGTTAACCTGACGCACAGGCTTGGGAAGGTTACTTTAAAAATGTAATCCAATACAATTACTAGTTACCTGTTACATTTTTTTATTCAGTAACGTAATCCAACTATCACAATATAAAAGTAATGTAAGCGATTACTTTCTGTTACTTTCTGTTACTTTTGGATTACTTTTTAAGAAATGTCCTGTATTTGACTACTGGAGTCCGGGGGACATTTCAGACGTTATGTGTTGGTTACAGCAGGCTTTCAGCCAACCTATCTAGTCTCACCTGTTTCTCATTAATACGATACAATACTACAATAACAATCATATTTACATCATTGGATTACAGTGCACTGATTCTCTGGTCTCTAGTCATTTATTTTGTGGCCTTTTTAAGAGCCAAGTGTGTTTTTTTCTCCCAAGGTTTTAGTTTTTGTTGTTTTTCACTATGTGACATCAAACAAAGTAGACAATAAGAAGAGTTAATATTTACTAGGGCTGTATGCAAATATTCTGATATTTGTTCATTGGGTTGGGTAGGTATTCTGTTTCCAAATTTGGTATTCGCATATTCTAAAAAAGAAGCCAGGACTAACGTTTCGATATTACAAGATGTAATATGGAAATGTTAAGCCTAATTTATACTTATTAGAAAGTGTCGCTCAACACATGGTCACCAACAATAAATAAAGTGTCGCTCATGTTGCTGCATTTATGCTTCTCTCCTCGGCTCAATGGTCTCGTGACGTGACACTCGAACGCTATAGACAGAGAACTAGTGCAGACAGCCAAGAGAGGGAATGCTGTCAGTGAAACCACATCGGAGGCAAGATGTAATGTAGCCGCATATACTGTAATGACACACAACCACACAACTCACCTCCTCTCTCTCTGGGAAGTTGGTCACGGTGTTCTTTGTGATTTTCACGAAGTCATACATCAAGGACAGGCTGATAAAAATCGCGGGGACATGTTAATTTCATTTCAGCGAAAACCAAAACAAGGAAGTCAAGCGAGCATGCCTTCTATATAGCCAATCACACTTGTGCGACACTATGTGACGTAGTCAGCGACACTAGAAATGTCACTAGGTAGCAGACACTGCTCGGCGGCACTTGAAAGTGTCGACTCAAGTCCTCATTTCTGTCGGCGATGGTTTCAAAAGTGTCGACAGAGAAAGCATAAATTGGGCTTTAGTCTTGTACTCTGGACCTAATAAAAAGACATTGAACTGTTCGAGCTGTTCCAGTGAATCCTTCTTTAATTGCTGCTGTCCCGGTTCCAAGGGTTAAACAATCTGGGAACCCAGAGTCTATTTCGGCACGTAAGACTCTGGGACAGCTGTACCTTTTTTGATGCTTCCTGTACAGCGTGGATCTTCCGCCCGGGACTTCCACTTCCGCGCAGCGGCATACATTGTGTTGCTTTTATTTTGAATGCTAAACGTCAAAATTATATATTCACTAGCGTTCGGGACCAGAACTCTTCTATTCGCCGGTACAACAACAGAGCGGCACTGTGGAGGCGGAGGTCCCAGGTGGAAGATTCGCGCTGTAGCCTACAGGAAGCCTAAAAAAAAGGTACGGCTGGTATGGCTTGGCGCCGTGCTCTCAGATCCAGGATGCCAAGGAGAGGGTCATTTCTTATGCGAGTCACAGTCTCGACCCTGCCAAGAGAAATAATCAGAATTAGTTCTTTTAAATTAGATCTGTTGGCACTCAGGTAGAAGAAAACGGAGAAGTAAATCAGAATAACAGGCAAATTGTCACTTATTGTCACTTAACGTCATTGTTGAGTTGACGCGTGTTCTCTTTTTAATTGACGGTGCATAACATTACCTCCAGCTCAGGTCTGCCCATAAAAAGAAAGATTAAGCCAGTTGTGAAGTCTTTGAATACATGGAGAAACATTTGTTGAAATGTTACCCATCCAATATCATGAAGAAATACTGCACCTCCAAGACTCCGTCTTCAGGGAGGTCTGTACAGTGGATGGCATTTTGGATTTTATCTTTACCATAGAGAGCTCGCAACGTGGTTGGGCGGAGATGTTTTGCAATTTCTGGGTCAGCTGGCCCACAGAACTCTCTGAATGTCTTTGGAGTGTCGGTGCCACAGATCTCTAGGGCCATGCAGGGTCCAGAACACAGCTCAGTCACCATGCTAGGATAATCTGTTAGAACCCCTTTGTAAACTTCATAGAATTCTTCTGCATTGGCCCGGTCCATATTGAACATCTGAAGGGCTGAGATTTGAAATCCAGCTGCAGATATTGAGTTCAGGATCTTGCCAGTCAAGCCTTCTGATATGGCATGAGGTTTGATGATGCAGCATGTGCAGTCTGTATAGTTGGCTGTGTTTGAGGGACCATGACCTATTGTGGATGGAAAGAAGAATTCAAGTTCTCTGGCTGCTGCAGCAACTGAGTCAGACCCGTGCCCAATGTTTTTCATGTCATCTGTTCCAAACTGGGCACGGACACTCTGCTGTGCCTCCCTCCATGCCACAGCAGAGTCTGTAGGTCCCAGAAGCCTCATCCAGATAGATATGGCCTCATCACCCATCAGCTCCATGGCAACCACAGGCCCCGAGGACACAAACTGTACCAGGTTATTGAAGAAAGGCTTTGACTGATGTTCAACGTATAGTTCTGCTGCTTGGCTCCATGTAAGCTTTGTCATTTTGGCTTTGCTCACAATCAGGTTGGCAGTGTTTATCAATTCAAGGAAATCTCCGATCTTGGCAACTGCATCTGGCTTTATCATAGCGAGTGTTTTTTCTCTTTTGCTGCCAAGTTTGTTTGCTGTATACTGATCTCCATAGCCAATCAGATTGACCTGGCGAGAGAACACATTCACTCGGTTCCCAACAAACAGGTCCTCCTGATTAAGGTCATCATATTTGGTCTTTCTCAGAAAGATTCGCTGGTTTTTAACATCAAACATTTCCACTGAGCCATCTTTTGGGTAGAAGAACAGTTGGTAGCGTCGCAAGAGAGCTGCAG
This sequence comes from Poromitra crassiceps, assembly GCF_964638095.1. Lineage (NCBI taxonomy): Eukaryota > Metazoa > Chordata > Actinopteri > Beryciformes > Melamphaidae > Poromitra > Poromitra crassiceps. The sequence goes on along the minus strand of NC_139627.1, from coordinate 43,105,410 downwards.
TGGTGTCATACCACTCAGCAAGAAAGGCATAGCGATCCTCCTGGTCACCTCTTTCTCCTCTGTCTTCCTGGCCTGGGATCTGTTGCTCTCTCTCTCTGCCTTTATCTCTCGCTGATGCCATTTATGTAAATCGTCTGACTAGTTAACTTGATGAGTAGTGTTAGTATTTTGTAGCTAGCTCAGTCATCCAATTTATAACCTCATCAGGGAAGGATTTATGAGATCGCTGATGGGAAAACTGCTGACAGATGTCACAATATCTATGACATAATCAGTCAGTGGGTATGGAATTATCAGTGATTTATGACATCACTGATGATGTCACAATGTCTATGCAGAGTTCACTGGACATTGTCATTGTGACATAAGTGATTTATGAGACTATGACATCCCTGATGTCAGTTATGACATCACTGGCCACCACGCGTTTGCTTGAGTGATATCAATAGTGACATCACTGATGACATCACTCACTAATGACATCATCATCAAGTGCCATAAATCACTGATGTTGGCGGCGTACCGGAGAGAATGGAGGACACGAAAGGTCTTGATAACAAGAATATGAAAAGGCAATGGAAGGATTTGAGTGACTCTGATGATTCAGTGGGGGAAAAGGAGTCTTTTCTGGTTGGAATGGTGGCTGTGACATGGCATGACGGGATTTTTAAGGATCCACATGAGGTTGGGAAGTTTATTGGAGGAAAAGTCAGAAATAATTAATTTGATTAGGATCCTTAGGAACCTAATCTTAATTAGTATGATTGTGATTTAGTGTGTCTGAGAGTCAGAGGAAGAAAGCCTTGAAGATTTGTGTGTTTGAAGTGTATCTCGCTGTGAGCCTGTGAGATCTTTCCCGCTCGGGGCGGAGACCAGAAAGAGAGGAGTGGTGGGTGATGTGCCGCTGTCGGTAGATGCCGAAACATTTTTGGAGGTGGAAGGTATGTGTGTGGCGAGGAGAATGAAGAGATTTCAGGAAGGGATGAGAGAGGAGTCTAAATCTGTGTGTTTAACTTTTGAAGAATTGCCATCGAGAGTGTTGCTTGGCTATGTGTGTTATAGAGTGAGGACCTTTGAGAGAGCTCCTCTCAGGTGCTTCTGCTGTCAGGAGGAGTATAGTATGGGCATGTGGCTGCTGTGTGTACTAAAAGCAAAATATGTAGGAGATGTGGGAAGACTGATTGTGAGGTAAAGTGGACTGAGGTAAGGTAGAAATGTGCAATGTAAAGGAGCAAGCCAAGTGCCTACACTGTGAGGGGAATCATGATACGGGGTCTCTCTCCTCAGTGTCCACGAAGAAAGAAGGAAAAATCTAAGACCATGTATTCTCATATCACCATACTAAGCATCTCGCACGCTTGATTCCTAGGCTCACCCACTGCGCGGGCTGGCCCTGCAGTTCAGATACGCTGTCCGAGCTCACCTGCTCTTATGACATCACTGATGACATCAAAATTGCTCTTATGAGATCACTGATGATGTCACAATCCCTATGACATCATCAGTGATGTCACAATGCACAATTGCTCAAGTGGCATCACTGATGACATCATTTCCGGGACCAAATTGAAACAGAGAACATTGCCCACATGCTCTCTTTTATAATATATAGATCTCATATCACCATATCATATCCAACATCTAAGACCATCTAGTCTCATATCACCATATTATCCAACATCAAAGACCATAATGTAGTTCTCATATCACCATATTACCATATCCAACATCTAAGCATATGGAAGTGGACATTGCTGCTACTGCTCTTGTGGATATGACTGCAGCACGATGGGCTGGGCCTGGGTGTGTTTTGTGTGGCCTGCCTAGGGGGAGAGCAGGGGGAAGGGTGTGGGCATGTCCCGTGCGAGCATCAGAGCAGCATCTGTGGCTGGGCCCCCCTCCGGCCCGTAGCAGGGCGTCCAGTAGTAATGCCTCCTCAGGCCGTGGGACATCTCGGCCAGATGCGCCTCACCGTCCACCTCGTACGCGCTCACGTCTGTCTGCTCCGGAGGCAGCCGGCCGCTGGCTGCTAGCTCTCTGAACGCCTGGCACACAGGCTCTTCCAGGTGGTTTCCCCAGATGTAGATGTGGCTCAGAGTGCTGTTAGCCTTCATAGCCTGAACGAGAGACAGCAGACCTTCTGTCCCTATGTTGTTACTGGTGATGGACAGAGCTCTCAGACCGCAGGTTGGCCGGGCCACAGCCTCACTAAAGCACATGGCACCGTCATCTTCAATTTGATTGGACGACACGTCTATAATCTGCAAGGTGGGGTTGTGCGTGAGCAGGGCAGCGAGATGCCGCGCGCCGTCACGAGTCAGATGGTTACAGCGCAGGTCCAGGTAGCGCAGGCTGTGATTGGCCCACAGGCCCTCGGCGAGGCGCTCCACCCCAGAGTCTGTCACACACATCTTCCCCAGGTGGAGCTGCTTCAGCGTCTGGTTCACCGCCAGCATCCCAGACCAGTGAACTGCTAAGCTATCCTGCAGGCAGAACAGCAGAGGTCTGCTGATGTTGACTGAGTGCAGAGTTCTGTTGCTGTTCAACACGATGGCGAACGCCACAACGCTCTCAGTGGCTAGGTCACAGTCAGCCAGGTCCAGGTCCTGCAGTGTGTTGTTAACCTCCAGCATGCTGGCTAACTGCATTGCTCCCCTGTTCCCAATCTTATTGCCAGTCAACCTCAGAGAGAGGAGGACCCTGTTACACTGCAGACTCTTGGCCAGGGCCACAGCGCCCTCTGTCTCTATGTCGTTACACATCAGGTCCACACAGAGCAGGGCTGAATTCCCCTCCTGCAATAGGTCAGCCAGGTGTCCCGCCCCCTCGTCTGTGATGTTGTTGTACCTGACGTCAAGCTCTGTCACAGTCTGGTTGTTCCTCAGAGCGAGCGTCAGAGCGAGAATGTCACTGTCGTTCAGCTTCTGAACCCCCTTCAGCCGGCTATTGCCCCTCAGCTTCAACCTGACATTTCTGTCTTCCGTGGTCTCCTGTAAAATCTGTAAGACGTACGGGTTCATGGGCAGTTTGTGTTGTTCGCAGACGACGGCGTAAGCCTCTGACACCAACGGGCTAGTGCACATTATGCTGGCAGAAGTTAAATGTTTGAGTTGCTATGGCCCATTATAGTAGTAAGATTATAATTGCTTGAGTGACATCACTGGTGACATCATCACTGATGACAGCACTATTGCTCGAGTGACATCACTGATGACATCACCAATTCTATCCATAATAGAGTCCAACAGTCACGTGACTTTTCGTGACGTTTCCGGCCCCGGAAGTAAGTTCCCCATTCATTTTCTCCCATAGACTTTTCGAGTTTTAAGGCTGGAACCTTTGAATTCTTTCCCCCCGTTATTTTTTGTTTTTGCTCAAACCTGTTTTATGGTCAATCATGATTGAGTAGGTCACCGCACGGGTCGGCTTTGTTCCAAACTCGGACGATGGGGAGCAGTTCCCCCTGTACACTGTACTCCCCTGTGTACACTGCACTGCAAATGATGCCCGACAAAGCTCAAATTCGGCTCAACTCTAAAACGAGTCGCACGGCTCGCAAATCGGGTCTTCTTCTTCTAATGGCTTTCCGGCAGATTGGATGCCTTGCAGCACATTGCTGCCTCTCACAGAATATTACACAAATTCCAGACTCAGGGGTCCGCCCCCCACCTCAATCTCCTCTTCGACCGCCGTGTTCCCGGACCTCTCGGCCCTCATGCAAGCGCGCTGACCTTCCTCGCTGCTCGACGGCTCCTGCTTCAAATCTGCAAATCGGGTCAGAAACCGCATAGGCATTGTGACATCATCAGTGATGCCATAGATCACTGATGATTTATAACATCACTGATGATGTCAACTGAGGATGTCACTTATGCAGACATTGTCACATCAGTCACTGATGATGTCATACCCACTGATGTCATAGACAATGTGACATCATCAGTGATGTCATAAATCCTTCCCTGCTGAGGTTATAAATTGGAAAACTGGTGGCCTCTGTTGAAGGGCACTTCTCTCACTGTTCACACAATAAGGTTTGTGTGTTCTAGGACCATTTACAATCCACCATGGGAGGACATGACGACGCAGGCAAGCAACAGTTCAATGGGATTGCAAAGTACTTCAATTCATACACAATCACAGGAAGGAGGAATTGTGTTTTGGCCACATACGCCAGTATACTAGCCATTGGCCTCTTCTTTAAACTGATGCCCAAGAAACAGGCAGGACGTTGGGTTTAGCCATGAGGGTTAGGGCGATTGGTTGGGGTTACGGTAAAATATCAGGGTAGGCCAATCGGAGGCACAGTAGGGCAGGACATGCCTTTGCCATCCTGGGGGGCGGGCATATTGCATTACTATTTTGTAGCTAGCCAGCTAGCTCAATGGTTTATTTTTATTTTTATAATTATTTGGACATAGATTGTTGAATTGTACATGAGAACGCAAAACAAATGGTCACATTAATAAGCTGCCACTCCTAGCTATATAATAAATGGTGGTCAAAATGGACAACACATTATGCTGTCACAGAAAAGGCTAGTCATCAAGTTATCTAGAGTTAGACGATTTATCATAAATGACATCAGAGAGAGAGTGACAGAGCCCAGGCCAGGAAGACAGAGAAAGAGGTGACCAGGAGGATCACTATTCCTTTCTTGCTCAGTGGTATGACCCCACTGCAGCTCGCTCTTGTGGCGCTACCAACTGTTCTTCTACCCAAAAGATGGCTCAGTGGAAATGTTTGATGTTAAAAACCAGTAAATCTTTCTGAGGAGGACCAAATATGATGACCTTCATTAGGAGGACCTGTTTGTTGGGAACTGAGTGAATGTGTTCTCTAGCCAGGTCAATCTGATGGAGATCAGTATACAGCAAATAAACTTGGCAACAAAAAAGAAAGAACACTCGCTACAGTATGATAAAGCCAGATGCAGTTACCAAGATCGGAGATTTCCTTGAATTGATCAACACTGCCAGTCTGATTGTGAACAAAGCCAAAATGACAAAGCTTACATGAAGGCCCTGTGGTTGCCATGGAGCTGATGGGTGATATATATCTGGAGGAGGCTTCTGGGACCTACAGACTGTGGCACTCTGCTGTGGCACGAAGGGAGACACAACAGTGTCCATGCCCAGTTTGGAACAGATGGCATGAAAGACGCTGGGCACGCGTTTGACTCAGTCACTCAATATGGACCAGGCCAATGCAGAAGAATTCTATGAAGTTTACAAAGGGGTTGTAATAGACTACTTGCACAACTCCACTACTTCCTGAAATGAGTAGGGCATCTTGGTTTCCTGTCCTACACTATTGGATGAACTGATTAATGTCAGGTGTGCCTGATCACTGTTGTTGTGACTGCAGCACTCAGGCACACCTGACATTAATCAGTTCATCCACAGGAAACCAAGATGCCCTACTCATTTCAGGAAGAAGATTGAGATTTCATTGGGTTTTTTTTTTAATGTGGGAGCTCTTAATTTTCAGACCAGGGTAGGGCTGGGCAATATATCGATTTTATATTGATATTGTGATATGAGACTAGATACAGTATCATCTGAGATTTTGGATATCCTTATATCGTGATATGGCATAAGTGTTTTTTCCTGGTTTTAAAGGCTGCATTACATTAAAGTTGCTAGCTGTTATATTCAGGGATTTACAATAGGCTAGTGCATACACAGTCCAGCTGGGTGAAAATAGTAGCCAGCCGGGCGTCACGTGCCAATTTGCATTTCAATACCTACAGTCTCCGCTCGCAGCGGAGGGAGGGGGCTGCACTGTGTATGGGAAGTGCTATGATGTTCATCACTTGAACATTGTTCCACATGGTCTGAAAAAGTCCACGTCAACATGGTGGAGAGGCAAAAATATTGTGATATTTGATTTTGTCCATATTTCCCAGCCCTGTGATATCTCACATGTGGCTAAAAGAATGAATAGAAAATAGAAAATATAGATATAAATTATATTGTGTATCATTCAGCCTAAAAGTACAGTGGTGCAGAAGGTTGTTAGTTCAATCCTTGCATCAGACTGTGGCTTCAGAAATGTTGACAAATACAAGCCATGGATGACCGAAAAAAGCTTTATTGTGTCTTAGCAATCACTGTGATAGAGTACCAAAACGGACATTTATTTCTATGAAAATGTCACAATTTGTATTATAAAATCTACTAGTACCAAATTCATTTTAGGTGGTGTGAGCTTCCCCTCCTGATTCTCAAGTGAGTATGGTGTATCATCCCTCCTTGCGTCCCAGGACAGTGTCGTAGATCTTGCCGGTGTGGCGGTGATGGATGCAGGTGAAGCCGGCTGAGGCCAGCAGGGCGGCGTACTGCGCGGCCGTCCTCTCCCGCCCCTCCGTCTGGACCAGCATGTTGAGGGAGTACAGCTGGGCCGTCAGCGGGCCAGAGCCATCCTCATGGAGCAACGCCTCCACCAGCAACACAGCGCCCCCTGCAGGAGAGGCCAGGGGAAGTGTGTGTGTGTATGTATGTGTGTTTGTGAGTGAAAGAAAGAAAGAAAGAAAGAAAGAAAGAAAGAAAGAAAGAAAGAAAGAAAGAAAGCTGTCCACAGCCGCAGCAATAGGGTAGATTGGTGGATATGAGATTCTGTGATTGGCTGTAAGCTGCACACTGACACTGACCTTCACTTACTACACCAACTTTTTTGCCAGGCAGCTAGCTGGCTGGCTGCTGGATTTGCCAGGCAGCTAGCCGGCTGCTGGCCTCTACGTCTGGTTCTGTCTGAAGGAAGGAAGGAAGCTGACTGCAATCCTGAGCAAGTATATCCCAAATACTCAGTCGGATACTTTATTTGTATAGCACATTTCATACACAGAGGCAATTTCAAAGTGCTTTACAAATCACATCATCAGTGGCCAGCAGCCACCCTGTCAATATTTTTGCCAGGCAGCCAGATG
>NC_139627.1:42995982-43093482 GCF_964638095.1 Poromitra crassiceps | reverse complement strand
GACAGAGTTTCGACACCTGCCGTTACTCAAGTCCAATCTGTGTTTCATTGGGATTCAAACTACAATCTTCTGGTCCCATGCATGCTTCTCCTGTCTTCTTAAATCTGCTTAAGAGCTCAGAAGCATCAGTTGATTGGGTGTTCATCCTGGGCTAAGGCTCCACAAATCCAAATCAAACTAACTAATGCACAGGGTGGAATGACTCAGGTTGTGAGAAGGCTGACATCGGTTTCCACCGATATTAATTTACTTCAAATTTGACCAAATTCCAGCACTATTCACCAGAAGGGGAGAGTATGGGATACAAATACTGCCTTCAAACAAATAATTAATCTACAGAAAAGATTAAAAAAAAACGTAACAATTAAATAGATGAGAACATTACTCATATCAGATATTTAAGCGGTGCAGACGCTTCTACAAGTGACTACGGTAGTATGTGTATGGCGAGATTTGGAGGAATTCACCGCGATTTGGGGCAGCTCACCGAGATTTGTGGAAAACTCACCGAGATTTGGGGGAGTGTGTGTGTGTGTGTGTGCGCGTGCATGCGTGCGTGTGCGTGCATGCACGCGTGTGCGTATGCGTGTGTATGTGGCCAACCCAGCTGCCTCTCATCTCAGTTAATGCATGATGCCAGCAACTCTAAATGTTAATGATTTTGAACCCACAACCTTATGCAAATTAGATAGTTTGACTCTGCACTCACTCACAGACACACACACACACACTCACTTACCACCAAGGTCGTAGATGACCCTGAAAGGCGAGAGGTCGAAGGCGGTGACCACATCTCTGCCACAGATGTTCCAAATAGAGTTCATTAGCTGCATGAACTTCACCATCTCCTCGTCAGACCTACACATGCACGCAGGGCATGCACACACGCATGTGCACGCACATACACACACACACACACACACACACACACACACACACACACACACACACACACACACACACACAGGGTTACAAAACAGTAGTGTCATATTCATTGCTGCTGTCTTGCTCTATCGAGGCAAAACTAGTTTATTTATCACTTTCTTTAAGCTGTCACCTTTATTATAATAATAATAATAATAAAGTTTAACTTGGTCAAACCTAGCGATTCAGCTATATTTAGGATCAGGAGAGACCATATAACATTTCACTTGTCTCGGACCAAAAATAAAAAATAAAAAGTTTTTTTTTTTATATATCTATGTTTTTAGTTTATATTTTTGGTCTGAGTAAAAGGTTATACTCTCTCCTGATTCTGAATATACAGTAGCTGAATTGCTTGGTTTGATGAAGTAAAACTATTTTTACTATTTTTTAAAAGCATTTTTCTCTAGAGGCCTTTTCTACTTTTCCCAGTATGAGGATTCCAGCAGCGGACGTGACTTGGCTCCAGATGATTCTGCTGCAGTACGCAACAGTGCAGTATGCAGTACGTAGTACGCAGTACGCAGTACGCAGTACATGTTTGGTGAACTAAATGACTACAGGCGTCTGAGTCACCCGGCCAGCTTTGAGTCATCATGCTCCTGCGAGGTGCTGCTACCTGCTAACACAAACCGCCCAAGCTGTGCACTGACTGCTACCTGCTAACACAAACCGCCCAAGCTGTGCACTGACTGCTATCTGCTAACACAAACCGCCCAAGCTGTGCACTGACTGCTACCTGCTAACACAAACCGCCCAAGCTGTGCACTGACTGCTATCTGCTAACACAAACCGCCCAAGCTGTGCACTGACTGCTACCTGCTAACACAAACCGCCCAAGCTGTGCACTGACTGCTACCTGCTAACACAAACCGCCCAAGCTGTGCACTGACTGCTACCTGCTAACACAAACCGCCCAAGCTGTGCACTGACTGCTATCTGCTAACACAAACCGCCCAAGCTATGCACTGAGTGATACCTGCTAACACAAACCGCCCAAGCTGTGCACTGACTGCTACCTGCTAACACAAACCGCCCAAGCTGTGCACTGACTGCTACCTGCTAACACAAACCGCCCAAGCTGTGCACTGACTGCTACCTGCTAACACAAACCGCCCAAGCTGTGCACTGACTGCTACCTGCTAACACAAACCGCCCAAGCTATGCACTGACTGCTACCTGCTAACACAAACCGCCCAAGCTATGCACTGACTGCTACCTGCTAACACAAACCGCCCAAGCTGTGCACTGACTGCTACCTGCTAACACAAACCGCCCAAGCTGTGCACTGACTGCTACCTGCTAACACAAACCGCCCAAGCTGTGCACTGACTGCTACCTGCTAACACAAACCGCCCAAGCTGTGCACTGACTGCTACCTGCTAACACAAACCGCCCAAGCTGTGCACTGACTGCTACCTGCTAACACAAACCGCCCAAGCTGTGCACTGACTGCTATCTGCTAACACAAACCGCCCAAGCTGTGCACTGACTGCTACCTGCTAACACAAACCGCCCAAGCTGTGCACTGACTGCTACCTGCTAACACAAACCACCCAAGCTGTGCACTGACTGCTATCTGCTAACACAAACCGCCCAAGCTGTGCACTGAGTGCTACCTGCTAACACAAACCGCCCAAGCTGTGCACTGACTGCTACCTGCTAACACAAACCGCCCAAGCTGTGCACTGACTGCTACCTGCTAACACAAACCGCCCAAGCTGTGCACTGACTGCTACCTGCTAACACAAACCGCCCAAGCTGTGCACTGACTGCTACCTGCTAACACAAACCGCCCAAGCTGTGCACTGACTGCAAGACTGAATTGTCCATCCCGTTGCCACAAATAGGCCATTGTGTATATTGTGTGTGTGTGTGTGTGTGACGTGTGTGCGTGTGCGTGCGTGTGTGTGCGTCTGTGTGTGTGTGTGTGTGCGTGTGTGTGTGTGTGTGTGTGTGCGTGCGTGTGCGTGTGCGTGTGTGTGTGTGCGTGTGTGTGTGTGTGTGTGAACGTGTGTGTGGCTTGGCCCTTACATTTACGTAGCCAGCCACAATTACATCCAATGAATGATTTGTGCCTTACAATATTTGCTCATTTGCGTGCACTACTTGAGTAAATACCATGCGCTGGCGGTACAAGTTCCACTCGCAATTTATTTTGTGCTGCACCTAGAATTACAACATGTTAGTAGAATTTAAATTCCGTTTTCTCAGTTTGTATGCAATTGGAGGGCCAGGCTGCCACATTGATCTATTATTACAGTCAATGGTCATTGTCCCCTCTTGCTGGGTAACGCTTTTACACAGACAGCGATTCGGCGCTGTTTCTACCTCCGCTGCCAGAACGAGAGGCAGAACAAAATCACCCTAAGCTGGAAACATGTTCCAACATCAGCCTCAACTCAAGACCTCTACTCAAATGTCAGCGTGATGAGGGGGTCGCAGGGGAGTCCCCAGCAAAATGAGTCAATTCTGTAATTTCACTAGGATTTCAATGACTAGAAGTTAGCCCAAGGAGAGAATGTACAGTAGTGCATATACTTGGTAATAGCTTTCACTCTCTCTCCTGTTATCTCCCCATCTACATTATATTATAGAGAGCTAAAGTGAAACGTCACTTCCTGCTTTCTCCCTGTACCAGCGCTGCGAAAAATATGAATGGCGGTGGACGGAGAATAAGGTAATTTTTTTGATCCCGTTTGAATTGTGCCACGGGGTGCCAACGCTAATTTTGTCAATTTAAAATGTAACTTTGCATGTCAAGAAAGTCGCAGTTTGTCGCCAAACTGTTGCACTAGAAGTTATAAATCAGAAAGACTACATGCACTGTCGCCCTAAGTGACGTCACTTTCTCTACCGGCAAAGCTGAAGACCGGCGACATGCCACGAGCTTCCACAAGCGATGTAGTTTTTATACGAAACTAACCCCTACGTTTCAGCTTGACGACAAACTGTGACTTGCTCGGGATCAAAAAAGTAACCTTATTCTCCGTCCACCGCCATTCAAATTTTTCGCAGCGCTGGTACAGGGAGAAAGCAGGAAGTGCTGTTTCACTTTGGCTCTCTATACTTGCGCTGTTCACGTCAGCTGCCCTCGGCGCATACGGCGAGGGCTTTGGCATCGTAGCATGTTTTCCGCATTATACACACCGCCAGGCGGAATAACGGCGCAACATTCCCGCCTTGAAAAGGCTGTGTAAAAGGGGGCGGGGCTATGACTTTGGCGGTTGTTTGCCCCGTGCTAATTTAGCCCCAGAATACACCAGGGACAAACAACTGCTGCTCTGTATAACATCAATGACGGGATTTCCTTTTAATGTCATTTTCAATCAAGTAGATTTGAGCTGCAAATCCAGCAGCACAGGCTGTATTACAATATGTGTGCACTACACCGTTTTGAACATTTAAATTTTTCACAAACGGCGCTACCCCCTTGGGTCATTCCACTGTTTTTCAATCCAACCACATCCCCAGTTCAGACGATATCTCTGTTCCTCTTGGATTACCGTAGCCATGTTCTACAGTGCAGAGCCTCGGGCAGGCCGATCGAAAGCTATTAGCGAACAGAGTGCAACTTTGAGCAGACCGTGACCGCCCGCAAACTGCTGACCAAGCCGATCAGCCCAGCGATAAAACGGAGGCCATTAGCTGCTATGAACACTCTAGACTTCAAGGACAGATATAATTTTCTCTCTCTCCCCAAGTTCCCTCACTTCATTGCCCACAGCATGTCTTCCTCGCACGCCCACTCGCTCCCTGCCTCCCTGCCTCCCAACAGTCATTTTTTACAAAGGGGGGGAGAAGAGAGAGACACAGGCAGAGTGAAGATAGGGAGACAAGGATGGAATGTAAATTAGCCAAGGTAAGTGTGTATGATGAGATCGGCACGTCATCAGTATCGGCTATAAAATGAAATATCGACATCGGCCCAAAACAAACATTTCTGCCAATATGACGATAAAATGACGCTTTAATTATGCCCAAATGCTCGGTGGTTGACTAAATGCCTAACTAAATACTTAGTTTTGTTTGAAAGAAAATGTTACATAAATGAAAATATGGCATTTCATTCACTTGAATGAAGAAGTACAAACATCGAAGCGTCTTTTTACTTGCACTTTAAATAGAAAAGGCATTAGTCTGTGTGCTCCAGTGATCTTTCCTGTCCTGCTCCCTCCTGAGAGGATTGGACCTGCCTACAAGCTGAAGCGTGGTGGAACTCCCTTACTAAAGATATGGCATGTTTGACATAACCTAAGTTTAAATAGTTTTCTTATTCTGCCAAGTGAATGTGTAGCCTACATTTTGAAAAGCCTTGTATTTATGTTCGGCCATCACCATAAGAGTAGACATAATAATGTGTTTATTCCACTGCAGGAGAGACGTGATGCTCTCTGAAATTAGGTGTGTGTGTGGGGGGGGGGGGGGATGTGTTGGATGTTGTGTGTTGGATCAGTATCAACAATCGGCCAAAAGAATTGTAAAATATCTGCATATCATAAATATCATATCAAATATATGATGCGTGTGTGTGTGTGTGTGTGTGTGTGTGTGTGTGTGTGTGTTTGTACCTGTATAAAGCTTGAAACAGATCTTTGGAGCTGACCCCAAAAGCCTTTTCATATTGGTTCCTCCCCTCTCTGGTACATGGTGAAGATAGAGAGATAGACAGCCAGGCACACACACATGCATGCACGCACGCACGCATGCATGCGCACACACACACACACACGCACACGCACACACACACACACACACACACACACACACACACACACACACACACACACACACACACACACACACACACACACACGTGCACACACACACACACACACACACACACACACACACACACACACACACACACATGCGCGTGCACACACACACACACACACACACACAATATCATGTGTTGTTGTTGAGGATGGCTCATCTGGTAGAGCGCATACCACAAAGGCTCAGTCCTTCGCACGGCCGACCCGGGTTCCAATCCAACCCGTCGTCCTTTGCCGCATGTCATCCACTGTCTCTCTCCCCACCTTTCCTGTCTGCCTACTGTCCTATCTACTAAAGGCAAAACGCCCAAAAGATAATGTTAAGAAAAGAAACATTTATATATATATATATATATATATATATATATATATATATATATATATATATATATATACGGTATATATATATATATATAATTATGTATATTTATTTATGTATATTTATATATATAAATATACAAAGAAAAAAGAAAAACAAAACACTGCCTTAAACTTTAAGGTGGTTCTCAAACCTTTTTTAGGACCCCTAAACTGACACAAATTAGACCACGGACCCCCATTTGATAAGATTTTGTCCCAGGGTCCCCCTTGCTTTGAGGCTTAAAGCATGGGTATTTAAATTGTGAATTGTGAAAGGTGGGCATACTGACCGGACAGCGTCGGTCAAGTAGTGCCAGCAGAGGTAGATGGAGCTGGAGCTGTACTGGATGGAGTGGGCGAGCGACAGAGGACTGGACCGGGTCAGGAAGGTGCTGGCCTGCTCTGTGTTACTGTACAGCACTGAAACAGAGAGAAAGACAAAGGGAGGGAGGGGTGAATGAACAAGTCAAAGTGTGGTGGAAGAGTTTGGCCTTTGTGTCTAGGAGAGAGACCCTGTTCACACCTGGTATTAATGTGCGTGTTGGTTGAGCCGATCTCAGTAAAGTACAGGTGTGAACTCACCCAAGAAAGATGCATTGAGATCCGATCGCTCAGACCACATTCAGAGGTTCAAACTAAGCGATTCAGCTACAAGATGAATAGAGATGGGAAAAGTACACACATATTCTTTACTTAAGTAGAAGTACAGTTCTCTACAGGCTCTGAAATGTACTCAAAAGTATAAAGTAAAAGTATTTCTACCGACTGTTTCTGTGCAAAGATGACTGAACCTCACGTCATATTAATATAATTCAAAGACTATTAAAATTAAAATATCCCCTCCAAACATGTTTTAAGACGATTCATTTGTGATATGGTTTTTCCACAAAAAAGTTCAATTATCTCATTAAAATCCTTAAAATGGCATCTAATCCTCCCTCAGGCTACATTGTTGATGTGATGTGACACTACACGAGAGAGACCGAGAGAGACATAGGGCGGTCGAGCGAGCTAGAGCCGTGCATGAAGAGAGGGAGCTGTAGCGTGAAAGCTAGGAGCTGAGCAGGAGACGAGAGAGACAGATAAACGATTTTTATCTGTCTGACTCCTGCATTCAAACTAAAGTGATGAGCCTGTTTTGAAAATGTAGAAAGTACAGATATTTGTGTTAAAATGTAAGGAGTAAAAGTAAAAAGTTGCCAGAAAAATAAATACTCAGCAAAGTACAGATACTTTGTTACTTCCCATTGACACAGTCACTGCAGCACTAGTCTGACTCACTGGAAGCAGGCTGCGGGGATAAGCTCTGCCATTGGCTCCGACCATTTCAGTCGGAGCGAACGGAAATCCCTTTCCGCTCCCTGTGTGTCCGCTCTCAAATGCCCACCCAACCTGACTCTGTTGACTTTTGAAAATGAACCACTCTCTCATTGGTGCTATGACCTGTCAGTCATTCAGTTGTTCCGCTCCTCAAAACAGCAGCGAGGGCTATGAAGTGGGACAGACTCATTTATGTAGTATGCGGAGCGCAGCGATCCAACATCATATTTGAGTCTGGGCCTGGGGAGAGACTATCCATCCTCCAGACTTGTGGACTGAGCCCTCGTACCGTGACGTGTTCAATGTCATCACGTCAAGTCTGCGAGGGCCAGAGACTGCAAGGCTAGAAATAAGCCACTGATAGGCCTAAAGACTACAATAATTAAATGCATTTTGCTTACCTCTATAGCTTGTACTTCTACATATTTCTGTGTCATGGTGTGGTTGAATATTATTTCTGGCCTATGTGATTCAAGAAACATTTTAACACATTGACTGCCAGCCCTTTTTTCAATGCTGTAGGTAGGTTCTGCCAGGTTTTTTTTTGAGGATTCTGGCTCATTTTACAAGAGCCGAGGATTCTTTTCTGTTAAGACTTCGTGAACACCAATCATCTAAAAAGAACTAATAGAATGTGTGCTTTCTCTGTCTAAAAGAGTTAGTTTGTAGAGTTAGTTATGTAGATATTAGCCGTTGAGTACAGCATGGTTTCAGAGATTTTCAGAGAGTTTTGAGATAAATGGATTTTTAGAACCACCTCACGTGCCTGTGATTATGGGTGCCCTTGGGCAAGTCTGTATACTGTATTGTGTGTGTGTGTGTGTGTGTGTGTGTGTGTGTGTGTCTCCAAACTCCTCCCTCCGTCTGTGCTGCTGCTGCTGGCTCCGCGGCCGCTCTCGGGCAGTCTGGATTACTGTAAAACGGGCTCGTTCGTTTCTTGAGGTGTCGGCTGAGAGCTTTGAAGAAGCTTTTGCGATTCTGGTCTTATTTATGCTCAAAGGTACTCGTGTGTGTGTGTGTGTGTGCGCGCGCGCGCGCGCGCGTGTGTGTGTGTGTGTGTGTGTGTGTGTGTGAAATCGAAAGCGTTTTCGCCCAGCTATTTCCTTGAGAATGGCTTTCTCCCGCGGACCCGCGGCTGCCCGCAAAGTCAACGATTCTGCAAGTAGCCTATGCTTAAATCAGGACAATTGGATTGGGCCTATGTATGTATGCTGACCCTGTCCGTTGCCATGTGGGTGTGTGTGGAGGAGCTGCAGGCCAGAGCATGCAGCAAGCAGTCTCTGTGCCCCGTCCACACTTGCTCCGACTGCCTGGCCGATCTCCTCTGCAGACAGGGGGCGCTCCGCACCCAGCAACACATCAAACACACCCAGCTCACAGGCAGTGAACAGCGTCTGCATGGGACAGATGGTGGAAGCAGTAGAAAAGAGAAGAATAGATACAGGTAGAGTAGAAGATATAATATAATGGGGTAGAGTAGAGCAGAATACACTTCAATTAAATTTGGCTCCAAACGCAGATTAAACAAACCCAAGGATTTTAAAATAAATTTCAATTTTTTTGCCGGAACCGGAATGGGCCCGGCCAAGAAATGTCTCAGGGACTGACTGACTCCCCATTGTTGAAACATGCATGCGTGTTGAGCAGCACTCCGAGTCTGGCTTAACTAGGCTTGCCTAGTCTTGTTTTTTAAATAGTGTTGTGACTGTGTAAGCAGTGACATCTTATGATTAAATGGTGTATTGTTTCCTTGTTTTGTCCACCAATGAGGACCACGTTGGAAACAAGTGTTTAAGTAGGCTTTTACGTGTTATCCTCTGGCATGTACTTTTACCCAATAAAATCAATCAATGAAATAAAAGGGAGAGTAAACAATGACCTCCAGTTAGTGATCACCATAAGGGCAACCAATAAGACCACCAAAAGACACAGAAATCTATAATCCACAAAAAATATGAAGTCAGTCTGACACTACTATCATGTTTAAAGTCAATTTAAGTCATAGCAGGGTATTACTGAGATTAAAAAATGATTGGGTTGCCCTCCCCTACATCCCTGTCAGTGACCTGTCAACAGGGTTCCCACACCTTCTTAAACATATGCAGGGCCAATTCCCTCAAATTCAAGGACCTACCTAACATGACATAGTTATTGAGACACAGATCACCTTGAGGCAGATGGTACGTGAAACAAAGATGCACAGATGGTGGGAGACACACCCTATTTGCACCAACAATAAACGGTAAAGTAAAAAAACAACAAAAAAAACGAATTCTATTCTTGCACAAAATATATAAATCCAATCAGTTTCAATGACCCATGTCTGTTTATTTTCAATCCCTCCCCCTCAAATTGGCAAACTTTCAAGGATTTCAAGGACCTGTGGGAACCCTGTGTCAAGGTGTTACCTTGGAGATGAGGAAGCCTTCCATGTAGTCCAGTATCTTCCTGGGGTACGTGTCCATAGCAGGTGAGCCCACCTCTGGAAGCTCAGCCATGGCCTCAGCTAGGACAGGACTCCCTGACAAAAAGATCCCTCTGTGGGTGAACTCAACTTCTCCAGTGAGACTTCAACAGTCCCAGTGAAGACAGCTAGACTACAGGGACTAAAAACGAGTGAACAGCAACAGTAACAGTGAGGCTAGCAGTGGGCTAAGCTGATTACAGCCAGATTAGAGCCAGTCTGTGTCGGACAAAGAAACAACTCTGTGGCAATACACTGCCGCCTTGTTCATCACCATCACACACACGGATGGAGACAGACTCACTCAGTGCATTCTTACACAACCCGTTTTCCACAATAGCATCATGTTCAATGAGGTTTTTACAGCGTGGTTGCCAGAATAAAATGTAGGCATTGTACGTTCTGCAATCCACAGATAGGTAGAATATCACGTTTCTGAACTAAAATACGTTGCATATCATATTTCTAGATACGTATATATTAACGTTATACGCATCACAGTCTGCTATTGGGTGGACGTTTTACTTGCCTAAACACAACCAAAGTTGTTTTACTTGACTAAATATAACCAACGTTGTTAAAGTTGTTTTATTTGTGTTTAACTTTGGAAAGGCAGAGATGTTTTCAAATTAGGTCTGATTGTAGGTTTGCAGAAATGTAAAATGCCACATTTTAGAAGCGTAAAAAAGGCCAATGCTTTGTTTCAAATGTATGTTGAGATTGTATGTATGCAAGCATAGGTTCATGGAACAAACATAATATTGAGCATGTTCAGTCAGTATAGACGGTTTTAACTTGACAACAAAAACATTCTAAATTGAACCCCTGCTCACTTCCTGTTGCAGTGTTTGCTATGGACATAAAAGAAAAAAAAAACATTCAAGTGCAGGACTGACCATTCCGTGAAAACCGTCTATACAGCTGAGCGGCAAAAACAAAAGTAACGATGTCGAGTGAATATTTCTGCAGTTTGCCGAATGCTGAGAAAAAGGAAGTGCTGTGGGGTTGCGCTCTGGTGAAAACCGTCTATAGGAGAGAGATCTGGAGATTAAGTATGAAGTAGACACCAAAACCACCTTTGTAGGTTGAATAGTATTTTGGCAGGCATCACGGACGCCATCTGAATTTTCCTTTTGGTAGACTTAATATGTTATTTCACATGCCCATTGGTAACAATCAATTGAAAAACCTTTTGTATCAATTTGTTGTCTGTTAGGTGTTTTATTTCCACAGATTTCCTGGCCTACAGGGTCAGGAAGGACTTTTTTTGTGTGACTGTTGGATGTTTTTGTGTCTTATATAAAAAAGCAAAATGGAACATTATGGGATCAGGGAGGGGGTACTGAGGCAACTTTTTTGAAGGATTTCAAGCACTTGTGGGAACATATAGTATAGTAGTTATAGTGAGCAATAAAACACAGTACATCTCCATGGAGAAAACAAAAAATGATTTAAAAGTTTTCAGTTTTATTTTAACAAATAAGCAAAGACCAAGACCAAAACCAAGACATGCCCAAGTAGACTAGACGGTGAGCATATACAGACCAAACTGCCTTTGCTCAGACAAATAAAAGTGAAAATTCCAATGGAGGTGTCCTTAGGCACAGAAAATCTAGGATCCAAGTTCCTTCAAGAGCACACTTTTTACAGATACAATTACTAATGAGGCATGGAAAATGCATCTAATACGAGATACTAAATCGTGTATTCATAAAAGTAGAGATTGTAATCCTAACATCCCATTTTCAAGTATAGTGCATTTTGACCTACGGTAAATCCCTAAATACAGATGCTGACTTCCAAAACAATAATTAAGCCTTATCATAGACTGAAAAGAAAAGAAAAACTCTCAAAGGAATCTTTGGACTGGTCTTAAATCCTTTATCTGGGATAGAAGACCCACATTATAGTTCAGGCCAAAGGCAATGCACTACTTACAGAGCAGGGTGCAACAGATCATATATCGGGGCTATTTGAGATTCATTCAAACTTTGAGCTTCAATTGTTCACTCAGCTCACAGATTCTCTTCAGTCAAGATGTGTTGCTAGCCTGGTAAACCATCCTGATCACATGAAAACAACATTCTGTTTGGTTCTGCGGTTCCGTCTGGCCCCCAGCCCGGGGCGGGCCTTTTCAGAAATGACAAAGTCCATGGGCCAATCATAGTTCGTAGTTGACATTCTAACGGGCCAAACCGTAATGGTGGCTCCTATGGCTGTGCGGCTCCCGAAGCAACAAGCAGTAACATTAACGTTCAGTTTACACAGCCCTAAGTGCAGTTATTGCAGAAATATAAACCAATAACAATTAAACAAGAACGAGACTATGCACCAGCAGAGTTTCTTGGCAAAAAGACGTTTCCGCCATTCATCTGAGTGGATTTGAATTCGACAGGATCTGACGCCGATTGGCTGAAGGACTGGATTTGGTTATGCTGATTGGCTGATGGAGTTGTCTGTCAAGGCAAGTTCTCCCACCCACTGATATTACTGTGGACGGATTGGAGTACAGACTAGGCTTGTTCTGATTGCCGATCAGATCATATATCAGCGATTGAAGGGAATGGGATGATCGCCAATTGATTTTTCCTCCACTGACATTAAGGCGATTTAAACTAACTTACTATCTTAAAATGTAATCGCTAGAATCTGCACCCTACTGTGCATTTACAGATGTTTCTGGTGGAGCTCTTTTGGCTTCAGTAGCCCCTTTCCCTGATATCTTAATGCAAGTACCGGTACTACAAAATATTTGCTTACAAAACTGGAAGAGAAAACTATAGCACATGATGCAATGAATGAATGATAACCCACCTTTTGAAGAATATAACATTACAAAATAAGAAATGGAGTGAAATAATTACAATTAGTGCCTCCTGAGCAGATTTATTCTAATGTTTAATTGATTTTTATGATTTATACTTACATTTTTCCTTCTTTCTCAAGTACCCCCTGTAGTACCTCCATGTACCCCAGTTTGGGAACCACTGTGGTGGAGCATGTCCGCCCACAGAGCCCCGTAAAGCAGCATGAGTCAGCTGGGGGAAAAAGCCGTGCATTAACGTTACAGCACTCTTCTCCTCTCCTCAACTAGCGTCAAGTCAACCAGAATGTAAAAGTAGGTCTTCTGCAGTGGGCTTTCAAAATAAAACCTTTATAACGTTAACCTTAATATACATTTTTTGAGTAATGCTTTACAGACACAGTTTCACTCTATATGTAATCTTAACATCTTAACAAGTATTTTGATACAAGGTTTGCGGTTTGGTTGGTTGAAAGACCTTTTTTCTTCTCCAAAGGCGAAAATTATTTGAATGCCTTTATAATGGTGGTATTTTTGTTGCTAGTCTGGCTAACTGCCACTGTCTTGACAGAATGAGATTCAACAAAACCACCACGGACTGTGACCTGTTCAATGCATCGCCACCCACAGATGCCATATCATTGCTGTTGAATATTTTTTCCTTTTTCATGTGTAAATCTTTTAGTGTTCACACACTCTTTTATAAAAGCAACACACAAGGGAGAAACACACAGCACAGGAAATATATGCTGTTGTCTATCTTAGTCATAAAACAAACAGCTAGTAGCATTAGTTACACGTTGTTACCTTACGACACGGCTGGTGTTAAATCATTAAAAATGAAAAAGACGTCAGAAAAAAAGTCGAGTTTCAGCAAGAGGCAGCTTCAGAAGGGTCTCTCTTCATCTTTTCTCTTTTATAAATGCTTAGTCTCGCTGGCCAGCCTCCCCTCCCTTCCGTGAGAGGAGTCTGGCACCGCACCATTATGGAATAGCGATGGGCGGCGCTTAGCGGCAGTGCCCTTGGAAAATAGTTTCCAACAATCCAACTTGCCATTTTCAGCGTGTAGCAACGAGCTAGCGTGTAAGTTTCTGCCGTTAGCTTGCCAGCTAGTTTGCATTGTTGTTTTCACTGCGGCGGCAGGGGACTATTTACACAGCGACACACAGAGAGGAGGGAGCGGAAGCCGCTCTGATTGACACGGTCGGAGCCAATGTCAGAGCTTCTTAAGCGGGGAGCGGAAGTCCGAAATCGACGCTTCCGATGGGAGAGCAGTTGTAGAGCAGGGGAGGGCTTATGCCAGCAGCCTGTTTCCATGCCTCCAGACTCCTCTCACGAGAGGGGAGGCTGTCCAGCAAGACTAATAAATGCATAATCTAAGTTTGTTCTTCTGTAGGCTGTAACGTTATGTATTCAATATTATTATGATAGGTTGTTCTTGAAAATGTGAATGCCATTAAATAGGAATAGGCTGTTTCATCTAAAAAATCAAAAGAATAACGCCATAGATTATGGTTATCAGTGATCTTGAGAAACTATGATTGGACGATATTAAAATAGAAACGATTGCCCAACCCTAGTCCAGTGATACGTAGAGCGAAACAGAATGTGAGATGTAATGTGTTGTCACTGGGAAAAAAAATAAAAAATATATGTGCTAATCAAACAACGCTGCTGCTTGGTCAAGCTTATAGTCTTTGGCCTCGTCTCAGTGAAATGGTCACGACCAGGCAGTCAGGTCCATTCCTGTAGACTTGGGTTTGTGTGTTTTTCCAAAACAGCTTCAACACAGAAGCACAGCCAAATACTGAAACATCAAGAAATAGGCAGCCAACATGAGGGAAATGAAGCCAGTAGGGACTGGCTTCATTTCCCTGCTGGTCTACATAAGAGAAACAGAAAAGGTACGTAACTTACAGTTACACTGCTTACAGTTGGTACAGAATCTTCACATTTCTCAATCAGCAGCAGTCTTTCGTTTTTCAAGTACGGTAGTCCACTTAGGAGCGATTGGCCTGTGACAGCCTTGAGGAGGAGTTATTCAAAATCGGTCATACACCAGCCAATGTCTTGTCTTCCCCCTCTGGCAAGATGGATATGACAACTTTGACCAGAATGGATTTCAAATGCAATATTTTGCTATGGATTCCACACAAGTATATATGATATGAATGTTTATTATTATTATCCTGGATTTCAGTGGGGAGTTTTACTGTCCCACACTGCAAGAACATAGAGCACCGCAGGAATGAGTCCGGAAGTGGCATGTTGGATCCTCAGGGGAAAAGTCAATGGGGGTTTTAAAA
Organism: Poromitra crassiceps; assembly: GCF_964638095.1. NCBI lineage: Eukaryota > Metazoa > Chordata > Actinopteri > Beryciformes > Melamphaidae > Poromitra > Poromitra crassiceps. The sequence continues at coordinate 43,078,527 of NC_139627.1, read as the reverse complement.
TGGGGATTTTGCTTAAATGCATAAAATAAGGTCTGTGGTTAACACAAGTTTTTGGGAGTGGTAATTTGTGTTCAGCAGGATAATCCTCAGAAACGTGAATCACTTTTATGACTTTTTAAACGTAAATGCGTTTTGTTTTTTACGCGTTTTTCAGAAAACGCTTCAGACCTTATTTTATGCATTTAAGCAAAATCCCCATTTTAAAACCACATTCACTTTTCCCCCAAGGATCCAACATGTCCGGGACTTCCGCCTTCCGCCTACAAAAATACATCATCCCTGCGGGACTCTATTATGGGGAAGCATCTTTTAATTTGTTTAAATTTCTTTCCATGAAAATGGCCAAACGTAAAGACACTGAATATTGGTACAAAATATCAGCTATCTGTAGCTTCAATCTAGAAATGTCAGTATAGGTCTTGAAAACCCATATTGGCCGAACCCTTGTACAAGGCTACAAATGTGGAATTTATCAATCAAACTGATGATATTGATGAGTTTAGTGTCGTCTGGAGTGACTCCCGTCTCTACTGTGGCTGTGCTTCCTGTACCTTCTGTTGGTACGACTGTGACTCCGCCTGTCTCTGCTTCTACTGCTGCTCCTGGAGCTGCCTCGGCTGTATCTATGACGGCTATGTCTGTGGCCCCGCCCCCTGCTGTAGCTCCTCCCACTGCTGCTCCTGCTCCTGTCCCGGCTCGAGCTCGAGCTGCTGTGGCCACGCCTCCTGCTGCCGTGACCACTGGGGCTCCTCCTTTGGCGGCTGGAACTCCTCCTGTGAAGGAAAATATAGATATGAATTAGGACTGCATGATACAGTATATCCTTTCAGTATTTTTTTTTTTTTTACTTTTATTTATACAGGGGGAGTCTCACTGAGAGCAATGCTCTCTTTTTCAGGAGTGCCCTGTTCACATTCACACACACATTCATACCTGGAAGCTGACCAGTACAACCACAGTCTGATCTGCTGGCCACTGATCAGCTCCACTGGAGCGGTTGGGGATAAGGGCCTTGCTCAAGGGCACCTCAGTGGTGGTAATGAGGGAGGGGCAAGCGCTGCCTTTTCACTTTCCCCACCCAGATTTATCCTACCGGTCCCGGGGATTGAACAGACGACCTTCCGTTCACAAGCTTGCTTCTCTAACCATTGGGCCACCACTGCTCAAGCATTGTCGTCGCGATGTGCACGTGCACAACAGTCACATCGCAGGATGCGCAACGTCAGGAAGATTTACTCAAACACGTCATGCTACAATTTCTTTGCTGCTTGATACAAAAGGAAAACTTACATGGTTCTCATTTTCCATCAATCTACAAGAGAAGTCTGTCTGATACAACACAGTTTACTCCTGTATTTTACCTTTCCAGCTTTCACAGCTCAGAACCATAGTTGAGAAGCTTCCAGTGTAGTGCCTAGCCTATTTTTATCTTAGCTTTAGTTCATAGCTGCTAACAAGCTTTTTACTAAGAGTCTGAACCAACTCTGCAGTGGTGAACTGGCACATCATTTCGGTACAGCAGCGAACATAATGCACGGCTTCTGTGGCATTCTAAGCTCTTCTAAACTTTGAAAAACCTTAGTAAAAAGCTTGTTAGCAGCTGAGCTACGAGATAAAGCTAAAGTTAAAAAGCTAGCACAAAACGGGAGGCTCCTCAACTACGGTAAGCAGTTAAGGCCATAGTGGAGTCGTAGTGAATCTAAACTGTCTAAAATCACTAACTAACCTCGGAAATACTACAAACAGTAGAATCTAGCTAACTACGCGACTCAATCACTATGCTGGAGTCTTTCTTCACAGATGAAATTCCTCTCAGTCAACTCCAAACTAGAGCCCTGTGTGGGGGGTGGGGGTTGGTGATGTCAACTTCACTTGTTGACATCAACGTTCCCAAGTTCAGCTGTTCATCAAAATCTTCGACCAAAACTCAATCAACTCATCAACCAATCAATTGGTCCAGGGGGGTTATAAAAAAAAAAATCTAGAGTACCGGTACTATATATTTTATTTTACAGTGTACTGAGTGGTGAGTATGAATTCACTCACCAAGTAAAAATATAATTTATATTTTACTTGATTTTGCACTGTATGCTCCTTCCTTTTTATCATTTTATATAAAGGACTTTGAATTGTATGAAATGTGCTGTGAATGAATGATTTTATTTGACATTTTCATTTGAAAAGCACAGCAGCTCTGCCAAGGTATGACCTGCATAACAAGGAAAACATCAGGGTGACACAACAAAGCCCAGAGGCTTATTTTCCATCATGGTCCCTTTGGAATGAATGAATAACAAAGAAACTTGCCTTCTGGGGCGGCTGGAGCTCCTCCTGGCCTGGCTCCTCTCTCTGCGCTCCCTGCTGTGCCTGCTCCTCACCGCTCCTCCTCTCCTCTCTGCCCTGGTGGAGGGGAGGAGAGGAGAGGAGGACTTCCTGTCCTCCCCTCCTCCTCTCCTCTCGTCCACCGCTCTCTTTTTCTCCGGAACTTTGGAGCGGACGCTGGATTTGTGCGGCTGCCTCTCTTTGCTTTCGACCGCCTTCACTCCATTCACCGAGGCCAGGACTCCCAACATCCCATCGCTGCTGCCCGGAACGGAGGCCTGGTCCCTGGGTGCGGCGTCCGCCTTGCCCTGGGCTCCTCCGGTGCTCTTCTTCAGCAGGTTGCCCAGCAGCCTCTCCCTCAGCTCCTTCTCTTGGCGCTGGAGCTCCAGGGCACGCTCCTTCTCCTGCTCCACCCTCCTCAGCTCCTCCTCCTGCTGCCGCCGGCACGCCTCCAGCCGCTGCAGCCGTGCCCGCTCCTCCTGCTGCCGCAACTCCTCCTGCAGGGAGCGCTCCTCACGCTCCAACCGCTCTCTCTCCTGCTGTTGCTGCTTCAGAGCCTGGGGAGGGCCAGAGGAGGTTGGGTGGGGATTGGTACCGCATAGCATTGCCATACTTTATTATATGAATTGTCAGGTGCATGCAACATTCATGACATGTTTTTATGACAGTGTTGGTCAGTCTGCCTGTTTGACAATTTTGCTGCAATAAGAATGATTGAAGTGAGATGAACAGACTGGAAACTTTATCTTAAATAAAACTAGGGATGCACTGATATGAACATTTTGGCTGATACAAATATTTAATATTAACATTGCTGTTATGGCCGATAACCGATATTTACCGAAGTCGATATGATCTAGTAAGTTTCTATGATAATAAAATTTTGTACATGTAAACACTGAATTTGAAAAAATTATGTTTTTCTTTATTTCCAAAACATTTGGATAAGCCCATAAATCATACATTTACCAGATTCTTTCCTCTCAATATGAAGATTTTGTCCAATACCAATAACGATATAATTTTTTTTTTATATATATATATTTTTTATATATATAAAAAATATATATATATATTTTTTTCCGTTATTTACACAGGGCAAGTCTCACTGAGAGCAATGCATTCTTTTTCAGGAGCGCCCTGTTCACATTCACACACATTCATACCTGGAAGCTGACCAGTACAACCACAGTCTGATCTGCTGGCATTTGCTCATCGGACCGATACAGATATAAAAAAATTACTAATATCGCCTGACATCAATATGATTGCCAATATATTGTGCATCCCTAAATAAAAGAGATGTAGACAAAGTTTTCCTTTGGGGACATAATTTGCAGTGGAAAAAGGTAATCGCAATATATCGCAATACTAGCATATCACAATACTATCGTATCATGACTTAAGTATTGTGACAATATCATATGGTGGGGCATCTGGTGATTCCCACCCCTAGAGGAGGATGTGGGCAAAAAGGGAAAGTAGAAAATATGGGGTAGGGGGGGGGGATAATCATCAAGTTCAAAATTTCAACACACCCATTTGGGACTTGATTAACACTATCAATACAAGAAATTTGACACCAAAAGTAACTCTGTATCTTGAAAATAACCCCCCACCCCTTGAAAATGAAAAAAATAACCCAAAAAGTGGCATTTTCTGCACATTCCGCCTGGTATGCATAAGCTATTCTTACTGTTTGACTATGTACTGTTGAATGAATGCTTTCAAACCCATTGAGAATTAATAAACACTATTAATAGAAGAACTGCTACACCTCAAAGTAACTCTGTATCTTGAAAATAATCCCCCATCCCTCTTTAAAATTAAAAAATAACACAAAAAGAGCGTTTTTTGGGCTGTTCCGCCCTCTGTATGCATTCACCATTCTTACAGTCTGCTAATACTAAAAGACTAAACTCATTTGGAAAACTTGATTTTATTTTTATTCCAAATACAAAACAGTTAAATCATTTTTATTCAGTCACATTGACATGGAAAGAACTTGAACTTGTCAGTCTTAAGTAGCACCTCACATTTTTCTTAGCCTTTCAAGACTTTCTTGGAATTTTGCATATTCCAGTGTGGTTCGGTCACTCCTTTTGCCTAGGTACGCCATGAGAGCATCTCCAAACTCCTGTGCCGTTTTCATCTTCCTCTTCCCACTGGGCAGTGTCACCTGGATTCTGAAGATAGGATCGACTTTAGGCAGAAGCGTGGTACTTTCTCTGGCAAACTGAACCTCAAGCTTCATCCTCTGCAGCTTTGCGTTACTGTTCAGACTTTCATCCACAAGGAACTTCTCAACTTCTCCACTGTCAGTGAAGGGGCCACCTCTAGATTTCAGTGTGTCCAGCATGTCTAGTCTCTTCCTCTCCTGTCTTTGAGCCATCTCCTGTTTCTGGTCTGCCCCACTCTCGAATTTCGCCTTCATAAGTTTACTCCAGTTGAGTTCAACCTCTCTTTTTGCTTGGGCTGCTGCCTTGAAACCTCTGAAGGACGGAATCTGTCCATCCCTAAGCTCCTGGCTCTTCTGTAAAATGATTGACCTACTGACTGCGTTCAGTGTGCCTAGCTTATTCAGTCTGTAGTCCACCTTGCCACATTGTCTCTCCATCCCAATGTTGTGCACAGGGGTGTCATCAATGTTACTAGCCTGTTCACTGACAGGGTAGTCCATTGGGAAGGTCTCCTCATCAATCCCATAGTCCCTCCTCTGCCTGGCCAGGACAGTCTGCAGGTGGGGCTGCATGAGATCTATCAGCTTTTTCACTTCATCCAAGTGTTCGGCAGCCACGTCTGACACTGAGTTCAGGACCTCCTCCGTGTAGGTCTTCTTTACGCTACGGAAAAGCTTGTCAGACACTACAGGATACTCAGGTGTTGTGAACGTAGTGTAGTTGTCGCTGATTGGCTCGCCCAAGCCTGTATGCAGTCCCCTGTAGAACTCCCTGAGCTGAGTATGGGTAGCATCTTTCTCTATGGTTCTGGCATAGAAGGGCTCCACCAAGTGCACACCCAGGCAGGAAAACACCACGAGGACCACCTTGAGGTAGGGAAGCTCCATCACTTCTCTGACGAGGCAGGCCAGGCGGTTGTTTATGTGAGGGTTCTGGCTCAGGAACTCTGTCAGATGGCCAAAGTGGTGTATTAGGACTGCTGCTGCCCTGGAGAGACACCCAAACCTGCTGTCTTTGTAGGAAAACAGCACACTGGATACCTGCCTTTGCTCAAGGAAGAGGAGGAATTCCCTGTAGCGGTTCCAGGGTTTGTGGGCATACTCAGGAGCCACCAACTTGAGGCACATGTCCAGTGCCTGTCCAGCCACACTAGCATTCTTGCTGTCTACATCCAGATCCACCATGAAACTCTGTAGCACTTGCTCCATCTTCATATCAGCCTCCACCAACCGCATCACTTTATTCATGGCACTGCTGAAGCCCAGTGTATAGTGTGGGTGCCACAAAAGATCTGCCCTGCTGGTGTTTCCAAGTTGTACATCTCTGCCAACAGCTTTGAAAACCCTTTGTTGTGCTCTGTGCTGTCAGTCATATGTGCATCTACAAGCTTATACACATCCTCCACACTGACTCCTCTGACCGACGCCAAAGCTAGCTAGCTGGTTTGAGCTACGTTCTTAACAGCTAGAAAGCTAAAAGTATGACTAATACTGGATGGAACCTGACACAAACCAAGCTAAATTATCATGTAATATAATATCATATAATAATATAATTATAATATGATATAATATAATAATTTTGTTAAAAAGGAAAAAACATACCTGCGACAACTCTGTTTGACTGCTTGTCAGATGGTGTGTTGAATATGACTGCTGCTTGGGGATTTCAACGGTTTGCTTGCAGTCAACCAGGAGCCACAATGCATTATGTAAATATACTTAGTTACATTAGAACTTTGCAACATCTGACAGGTGAACCAAAGTGTTCTCTTAAGATGTTATTTTATTTTTAATGATAAAAGGGGGGGAAAGGGGGAAAAAAACATGTACGATTTAGTTTTTTGGGTGGGGTGGGGGGTTTATTTCATGATGGGTACCAACTCCCAATACAAAATATCTCCCAAATGACCCAATGCACCATCCCTGAAGTGGGCGTAATCATTTTCCATTTCTTTTATTTTTAGGCCATTTATCCCCCCCCCCTAATGGGGGGAGAAAAGAGAGAGAAAAAAGAAACCTTTCGTCAGTTCCGATCCAAAGACATGGGGGACCCACCCTCAGCGCCATAGCGTCCCAGGCGGGAATCGAACCCAGGACCTTCTTGCTGTGAGGCAACAGTGCTACCACTGCGTAACCGTGCCCCAACCGTGTGTATACCTTTGCCAGCAGCTCAGCGATGAGCCATATGGACTCCAGGTTGTGTGTGTGTATACCTTTGCCTTGGCCAGCAGCTCAGCTATGAGCCGTATGGACTCCAGGTTGCGTTGGGCCAGCAGCAACCTCCTCTCCTCCATGGCAATTTTCATCTGCAGCTTCTTCTGCTCCTCGTCCTGCCGGCGCTTCAGCTTTTTCAGGTTCCTGCGCTCCTCTCGCTCCCTGATCTTCTGCTCCCTCCTCCGCACGCGCTCCTCCCTCCTCCGAACCTTCTCTGACTCCTCCTGCTCCTTCTGCTTCCTGGAAAACAACAGGACAGCTTCCCGTTACTTTTAGTGAGGAAAGGGGTGGAGCTCACCCTATAGACAAGTTTCCTGGGCACTTCCGGTTTGCTTCCGGACTCGGGCCACGATATGTCTGTCTCTTCTGGAATACAGAGAAGCGTAACGTACTAGCGTAGTAGCCATAGCGACCGCCGAAAAAATGCAAACTTGGGATCATTCTCCGAGTCTCCTGTCTAACGAAAGAGTGTCTATCCCACACCCGTTGACAGTGGACACATGGGAAGATAATATGTGTAAATGGCCGAACGTAACTACAGGCAGGATTATAGCGTATTTTGAGGAATCAATGGAGGTGGACGGTAACGCGATGAACTATCTCAAAAGCTCCGAAGCGTACCAATATCTCCACAGCAACAAAGTAGGTTGGGTATGTTGTAACGCTATGTATTTCATCAAATTACCCACAGTCAGGCTATCTCCCGTTGTGAATGAATATTACGGCTATTATTCCAGTGTTGTCATTAAGAGGCCATTTCGCAGCAAGAATATATAATTGGTCGGCATGTCGTTCTCGGTAAGGACGCTTTCGTTATTGAAACAGACAACATGCATGCATGCTCCTACTGTAGCCTATCTATCTGCATTTGCAGACATTCATGAACCCATATCTTCTGGACATTGCCTTGATGAAAAAACAACGCAGCTAAAAGTAATAAGTGATAGTGTCAGTGCAGACAGCGGACACAACTTGAATCTCCAGCAATAGGCTACGCACCTTAATCTCTCCCACTCCACACCTGGCACCTGCGTCAGCTCTCCTGCACTCGTTCTCGGCTCCCATGTGGCTTTATTTGTGGTAAGCATTTTGATTCATCTCCTCATCATAAAGCGCGAGCCATTGATTGATTGATTGATTGATTCGCCCGACGTAGGTAAAAAGGCTTTTTACCTCGCTATTTTGACAGCCTACGTCGGGTCTCTTTCGCTTTTGACGGCGGCAGACACGCTTCTGTTTCTTTCCAATCGTCTTGCTGGCCTCGGCTGAAGTAGGTTACTTGTTGCATGATCTCAATTAAAAAAAGGACTGGCCTAGCAAGGGATGTCTGTTTTGACATTTCAGTTTCCTCCTGTGTGTTTCCTCACAGCGGGTCCAGCGCTGGCCGGCGGGACTGATGCTGCTTGTGCGGCTTTTAAACGGCGCTCTACACTAACGAAAGCGTCTGCTATTTTTTTCTTTTTCACCAACACTCAACATACAGGGGGCGGAAAAATATGATGTAATAAGTCTCTATTTAAGTCGTAGCTGGCAACTTCACTTAGGCTGCTGTGGACGCAATGTGGACTTAACCGGAAGCCGGGGACATATAAGGCTGCTATGGCGCCGCCCTAGGCCAGCGCTGGGAAACTTGTCTATTGGACACATGCCCAAATGCATTACAGTACTGTTACTACTCTATACACATGCCCTAATGCATTACAGTACTGTTACTACTCTATATGGACACATGCCCTAATGCATTACAGTACTGTTACTACTCTATATGGACACATGCCCTAATGCATTACAGTACTGTTACTACTTTATATGGACACATGCCCTAATGCATTACAGTACTGTTACTACTTTATATGGACACATGCCCTAATGCATTACAGTACTGTTACTACTCTATATGGACACATGCCCTAATGCATTACAGTACTGTTACTACTTTATATGGACACATGCCCTAATGCATTACAGTACTGTTACTACTTTATATGGACACATGCGCTAATGCATTACAGTACTGTTACTACTTTATATGGACACATGCCCTAATGCATTACAGTACTGTTACTACTTTATATGGACACATGCCCTAATGCATTACAGTACTGTTACTACTTTATATGGACACATGCCCTAATGCATTACAGTACTGTTACTACTCTATATGGACACATGCCCTAATGCATTACAGTACTGTTACTACTTTATATGGACACATGCCCTAATGCATTACAGTACTGTTACTACTTTATATGGACACATGCCCTAATGCATTACAGTACTGTTACTACTTTATATGGACACATGCCCTAATGCATTACAGTACTGTTACTACTTTATATGGACACATGCCCTAATGCATTACAGTACTGTTACTACTTTATATGGACACATGCCCTAATGCATTACAGTACTGTTACTACTCTATATGGACACATGCCCTAATGCATTACAGTACTGTTACTACTTTATATGGACACATGCCCTAATGCATTACAGTACTGTTACTACTTTATATGGACACATGCCCTAATGCATTACAGTACTGTTACTACTTTATATGGACACATGCCCTAATGCATTACAGTACTGTTACTACTCTATATGGACACATGCCCTAATGCATTACAGTACTGTTACTACTTTATATGGACACATGCCCTAATGCATTACAGTACTGTTACTACTTTATATGGACACATGCCCTAATGCATTACAGTACTGTTACTACTTTATATGGACACATGCCCTAATGCATTACAGTACTGTTACTACTTTATATGGACACATGCCCTAATGCATTACAGTACTGTTACTACTCTATATGGACACATGCCCTAATGCATTACAGTACTGTTACTACTTTATATGGACACATGCCCTAATGCATTACAGTACTGTTACTACTCTATATGGACACATGCCCTAATGCATTACAGTACTGTTACTACTCTATATGGACACATGCCCTAATGCATTACAGTACTGTTACTACTCTATATGGACACATGCCCTAATGCATTACAGTACTGTTACTACTTTATATGGACACATGCCCTAATGCATTACAGTACTGTTACTACTCTATATGGACACATGCCCTAATGCATTACAGTACTGTTACTACTTTATATGGACACATGCCCTAATGCATTACAGTACTGTTACTACTCTATATGGACACATGCCCTAATGCATTACAGTACTGTTACTACTTTATATGGACACATGCCCTAATGCATTACAGTACTGTTACTACTTTATATGGACACATGCCCTAATGCATTACAGTACTGTTACTACTTTACCCAGTAATGACTTATGTACCATGTCACTTTCAGCAATATATTTTAGCTATCAACCCCAGAAATTATATTTTTTTATCATCCCTAAAAAATCAACCTAGTTTCGATGAGAAATGCTAGAAAAGTTTACTTTCTCTGAGTGGAAGTAGTTCTACTATTGAATGAGAATTGACTTAAATTTCTGTCTGCCCTTTACAGATGAGATATAAGAGATATAGAGCTCAACAGTCACGTGACGTGTTCAGCTCTATAGGGAAATACTTCATCTTAGTCTTTGATCAGAGTTGTGATTAAAGGGTTGGGTGGGCCGCATCAGATTTTCAGATACCAAATAGGAACCGTGGCATTCTAAAGTTTGGGAATGGCTGCAGTATTTTATCTAAGTAGGAAAGCTTTTATATAATTTAACATCTTCCTCATATCTATCTATTATTAAAGGGAGCATGTGGGCAATATTCTCTGTTGCCCACAATTTACGTAATTTGACGCGCCCGGCCCTCGCTCCACCCCCGCGCCCTTCACGGCAGGGTGAGCATAATTCAGCCTGTGACATCATCAGTGATGTCATAAGAGCAAATGAGCCCGCACAGCGGGTGAGCTGCAGGGCGGGTGAGGGAGCAAGGGAGCCCGGACAGAGGTCGAGCCGTAAGGCGGGCGAGTCCGCACAGCGGCCGAGTGGAGCCTCACGCACGACGTGACTAGCACGATGTCATATTTAACGGACACTCGCTCACGCCCGGCTCACTACGGCGACCATAAAGGCTGCCTTACACATCAAGCTGCTATGACTCTCCATGCCTCGGTAACCGAGGTGAATCAGCGTTGATTCCTCGTGAGTCCAGTGTGGTAGCGAGTGGATTGGTTAAACTCACTCCCCAGTATAAAGGCATGTTAATCAGCTCCGCCAGAGCTAGCTCTCTTCGTATAGTTCGTAGGTTCGTATCCACCCCTGGGCAAGCCCTTAACATGGGTTGCTGCAAGTACCATCTACACAACGCCGTTACACCTCCACTGTGTCCTTGTATGGTACCTCTCCTCCGCCCTGCGTCGCTCCTCCTCCTCCTTCTCTCGTCTCTTCTGCTCCTCTCTCTGCCTCTCCAGCTCCTGGAGCTTCAGCCTCTCCTGGGTCCTCCTCTTCACAGTCAACTCACTCAGGTGCTTACCGGTGTCAAAGGTCACCTGGAAAACACACACACAAAGCGCGCGCGCACACACACACACACACACACACACACACACACACACAGTGAGAAAGATGCCTCTAACCAGTATTTTGACGATGCGAGTCCATTCCAATTAGATGGTTTGAGATTAAACAGAAACAATTCTAGATTCAGTCCAGTCCCAACCATAGAGCTAAAAAGTAAAGCACGCACATCCACTTGATGAGCAGGTGCAGGACAAACAATCAGTAAGTAGAGTCCGCACACTGCTTGTAGACTTCTCCCAGTAGATTTTTTATTTATTTTTTCTTCAGAATGAAGAAGGTTGTTTGCTGACTGAAACATCAAAAATAAATCTACTGGGAGAAGTCTACAAGCAGTCCACTCCCAACCATGACATAATGATATGGAGGGATGCACGATATACTGTATCTGAAATCATATCGGCTATAGACCTTATTCGATTGATGTCGATTGGCATGCTCACCGCCGCCATGTTCTCGACATAATGCAGCAGCTCTTAAGTGACAGCCTATGTAAGAGCAGCGGTTATTGGAAGCTAGCCACCGTTAGCGTTACCTGTATCGTTCCAATTGTGTTCGGATGGTGACCTGCGTTACACACGGCTGTAGTAATGACAGCAATAAAGTCCCCGTGGTTTGTTTCTATCTCTACCGTCCTCAGACGTGAAGGGAGCGAGACGGAGGATACGTCAGCAGCACAGGAGATGTGTGGATAGTTAGGAGACAGGTGAAACTTTCTGACAGCTCCTCACAGCAAAGTCTGTTCACCTCGTTTTTTTTGTTTGTTTATTACAGGCATTAACGGCAGCATACAAACAACAACTCTGGGGTTTTTATTGCTGTCATCACTATCGGTATTCTGTAATGGAACAGAAACGACAATAAGGCCATTGCTATAGTTGTCAGCTGCAGGACGGTATGTCAACAATATGGCACTGTCCGGAGTTAGCGAATAAGGTCTATTGGCCAATGTTGTCATTCTTTTATATGTCGTATGATATCGGTTCGATGAGCAAAATAACAGCATTGTTTGTTTTTAACCTTTATTTATCCATGTTAATCACATGGAGATTTCCATCTCTTTTTCAAGTGGGCCTGTTCACATTCACACACACATTCATGCCTGGAAGCTGACCAGTACAACCACAGTTTGATCTGCTGGCTCCTGAGCAGCTCCACTGGAGCAGTTGGGGTTAAGGGCCTTGCTCAAGGGCACCTCAGTGGTGGTAATGATGGAGGGGCAAACGCTGCTTTTCACTTTCCCCACCCAGATTTGTCCTGCCGGTCCCGGGAATCGAACCGAAGACCTTCCGGTCACAAGGTCGCTTCTCTAACCTTTAGGCCACCACTGCTGTTAATATGGGTTATCGTATCGGCCACAATTCTTATATTGAGAGGAAACAATGTAGTAAATCTATGATTTATGGGCTTTTCTAAATGTTTTGGAAATTATAAAAGAGATTATTTTTCAAATGTACAGTGTTTACATGTGTTTTTCAGTACAGTTTTTTCATACAGATCATATCGACACCAGTAAATATCGGTTATTGGCCATAACAGCATTGTTAATATCGATATCGGCCAAAATGTTCATATTCGGTGCATCCCTAATTAATGATCAGCTGCCTGCATCTCTGCAGACATAGCTCATAGCTTAATAAGCACTTCTTGTTGTCTAAGCCTTATACAACAATGTGGTTTATTACAGACTGAGTATGTGTTGACTTACCAGCATAAAAAGATGTCGCTAATTATGTTATCACTGTCTGGCAGCAGACCAGTATTTGCAGGAGTGGGAGTGAAAAATCAGTGTATAATGCAAAGTGTATAGTTAGATCAATTTTCACATTAACATAACTTTTATGTCATTTCATTAATAAGATACTGCTCAATAAAGAAGAAATATGATTGGTAGGATTTTTTTTTTATCTATGCAATTAAAGAACAGAGAGAGCCAACTGCTGTTCTTGTATCCAGAGCTTCCTCTGCTTCTCATCCCTTCTTTTTCTCTGTGGATTAAGGGGCCGGGCTCCCCGCCTCCCCTCGTCATCCTGGGAATGATGATACAGCGGTACGGTTTCTCATTACACTAAAAGGCTCTTACAGCTGCTGTATTCTGCTCATTGCTGAAATTGGCTGAGCTAATGTGCTTTGTCCTGGCTCACACAAAGGTCAACCCTTTACTCCTGGCCTTATCCATACAACACGCATAAAGAAGAGCATTGTTCTACACATGTGTCGGGCTGAAGAATTAAGAAATAAAAAAATATACCCCCGTTATTATGTTAACACTGATTTGGTTTGTCATAATTTGATAGCTCCTCTCTTCAGCTATCAGCATCTGTCATTCCAAGAGAGGAACTCACACCGGCACATGCCGTGAGCACAAACAAAACGCACCCGACAGCCAGTAGCCACACAGCCGGTGAGCTGTGGTCTGCAGAGCTCGTCTTGTAAACATGAAACTTCGTACACTTCTTTCCAACCCGGTGTGAGTAACGTTACAAGTCGTGTTCAAGTGAAATCAAGACGTTTAATTTGTTTAGAACTTTATGAATTTGCAGCAGTCACAGATACACAGCTCTCATTGACGAGCCTGGAGAGCAGAGGGAAATCCGCTAATGTTACGCTGAGCTCACCTGAATAAATTCACAACATTCCGTGGCAAATAATAACATCCACACGTCGGACTGAGACAAGTTGGATGAAAATCGACGATCAGGGTAAATGAGGATCTTTTTGTCAGGAGAAGCCTCGAAGAAAGTTGACTATGGGCCGTGGAGCGGACGGTGCTGAGCTGAGAGTGCTTTGAACTCTGAGTAGCCTACAACATGTTTGAACTCTGTGAGTAGCCTACAACATGTTTGTTTGTTCCTCAGCGGGATCGCCACAGCCGAGAACAGGCACAACACTACCGGAGTTTTTCTTTCTTTTTTTTAAGCCCCGCAAGATCGACGTAGAAGCTTCGATTATGATCGATTTTATCTCCCCGAAGCGTCAGCGCTCCAAGTATGGTATTCGGGACAGCCCTAGTATATACCCAAGTTTAATTTATAACCTTGATGTTGCAGGCCACAGCCTTGCCGTCCTCTCCTTTGAGCATGAGCTTCATGCCGCGCAGGGTGTCCATGGCCTTGGTGAAGCCGCAGTACTCCTGGTACTGCACGTAGGCCTCGAAGTTCAGGTGACCCCCGAAGCTGAACGTACTGAAGTTCTTGTCCAGCATCTCCTCCCTGTATGGGTCCAGCATGGGGATGTCCACATTTCGCACCTAGAACCAAAAGGCATATTCATTTCTTTAGCAGGAGGAGACAGATGTGCAAAATGATTTTAAAGCAAAAATCCAAACTGTTCCTGAGATCATAGTATTGGATCAGGGTTTTCAGATGTTATCCTGTCACAAAAAAACACATACATCAGGGTACTGGACACCCGTTTCAAAACATTTTTACCCAGGTACCCCATCAGGAAAGATTGTTGTGCTTGTTGATTCAGCATTGAATTGTACTGTATAACTGTCTAAACTACATGCAGGGAGATAATAGCGGTGAGAGTGAAACCTACTAGAAGAGAAGTCATTCATACACATTCTCTAATCAGTGGTGTCCAATCATATGCCATAGAAGGCAGACAGAGCACAGCCAATCATGTGCCATAGAAGGCAGACAGAGCACAGCCAATCATATGCCATAGAAGGCAGACAGAGCACAGCCAATCATGTGCCATAGAAGGCAGACAGAGCGGCCCACTGGCTCTCTCATACCATAAGGCTGTGATCTTGAAATCACGAGCCTGAAAATGGCGGTCGTGAGGTCACAGTGACCTTAACCTTTGACCACCAAAATCTAATCAGTTCATCCTCGAGTCCAACTGGACGTTTGAGCCAAATGTGACGAAATTCCATCAAGGTGTTCCTGAGATATCGCGTTAACGAACATCGGACAGACGTACATACAGGCGTACGGACGGACAGACGGACAACCCGAAACCATAATGCCTCGGCTATCGCTGGCGGAGGCATACAAATTTGAAACAGATACAATACTCATTTGCAACAGGTATTGATATTATCGATGAGTATCAACACTAAAAACGTCTCTTTCCCTTAATGAAAAATCAAACATACTACAGATTTTTCTCTCCCTATCATTGGTGGGTATCTGTTGCTTCAACAAGCTCAAAGTGTTCTGATGAGAGAGTTTGCCACCAACACTTTAAATATCTTAAAAATGACAAAATACCCCATTTGTATGCCAAACTCACCGGCTAATACCAACAATTCAGAAAATATCTCTTGAGTGATGTTCAACTAGGTAGGCCTATGTCAAGTTTGCTGAGACAAAAGGCCACTACAAGAATAGCATCTCTGATGGAGGTGAGAGCATGACTTCATCTAAATTGGAAAGATAACAGTGAGCATCTGGGCTCATGGAAGTTCAATCAGAACATGTCCCACCTGCCCAAAGCCCTGGAAGATGGTGGTGAGGGCCTCCTCAGAGGGGCGGTCTGGGTATTGGCTGTCCCTCTGGCTGAACCAGCGACAGGGAAGCCCCTCCAGGTGGATGGTGTCGGGCCTTTCCCCGGGCAGTGTCTCATTCATGTCCTTGGCATCACGGAAGAAGGAGTCCCAGTCGTGACGGGTCGGGAAGTCCACCTTGTTCTCTACCGCACGAACCTGGGGAAAAAGAGGGAGGCAAGAGAAGTGAGAAACAGCAAATGACAGCATTACTGCCATTGTAAACATGTCTACATTCATAATGATATCTACAATGTGCTGACGTCACAGCCTAATGTTGGCAGGTATGGAGTAATACATTACATTTTTAGTAACAATTCCGAACCTGGTCCTCACTGCATTTAGAGATGAATGCAAGAAGAGAGGACAAGAGCAAGGAGCATAGTTTCTGTCTCTCCTCCACTATGAAGCCAGTCCTAATGTCCTTACTGTCCTACCTTCAGTATGTATCTCTCCCCTCCACATTAAAGCCAGTCCTACCTTCAGCATGTATCTTCTCCCCTCCACAATAAAGCCAGCCCTACCTTCAGTATGTCTCTCTCCCCACTATAAAGCTAGTATGTCTCTCTCTCTCTCTCCTCCACTATAAAACTAGTCCTACCTTCAGTATGTCAGTGAAGCCACTCAGTTTGATGCTCTTCCCATCCAGCCGGCTCAGCAAGCCCTTGACCACGCCCTTGTTCTCCACCTCGCCCTCGAAGCGGATGAAGTCCATGGTGCTCTTGGAGATGCGCAGGGCTGAGAACTGCTCTGGAGCCACCATGCCCTTCACCCTCTCCATCACCTCCCAGTTGGAGATGCTCTTGCCCGGCAGCTTGAGCTGGGGCAGCGCCACGCTGATGGTCATCTTAGCAATGGGCTTGAGGTACAGGTTGTACTCTGCACAGAGGCACACCGCCTCTGTGGTGTCATGCACTATGGTGGTCATTGAAGCTGGTTGGAAATGAAAGAGTACAGATTGTGAGGACAAAGCTGTGCTTGAAGTAGCCCTGAATCACCAATAATGAAATGGGGGTTTACAGATTGCTTTTACAGATGCTTCTAACTGCCCTGATATGTTCTGCTCTCTCTTGTCTGTTCTTCTTTTCAATATCGCAATTAAATGTTGCCTGCCTTGTTGATTGGCGCGCACACACACACACACACACACACACACACACACACACACACACATCAGAGCATAGCTTTTGGCATGTAATACCTCTGTTAACGTTACTAGATAGACTACATCAAAATCAAGTTAAGTAGTGTTAATTGGTTAACGTTGTAAATCCCACAATATTCTCCCACCAAAGACAGCGTGCTGGGCTGCAGCGAGCTGCGTGAACAATTCAAACCACTCTGATTCAGACATTTATCTGCACTATTAAAAAGCCCATGTCATCCAGCGTCTGTACTTAACTGATAATAACCAATGCCGCTTAATTGCTCCACTGAGTCTGAGGTTACCTTGTTTCCATGGAGAAAACCGCAAAACGCAAGTCTCACGTTAGCTACCGTTAACGCCGCAGCCAATTTGCTAACTAGCTTGTAGCTGTAGTTACTATAACTGATTATTTCCCGACAGATGCTCTCTCTCTCTCTCTCTCTGTTAAGGATTTCTTTTGCCGAACACCTAGGTTAATGCAGCAGCATCATCCAAGTCTTGATTCAACTGTGATATGTTCGTGTTTAATCACCCCAAACGTTAGCTACTAGCGTTAGCGGTTAGCTGTAAGTGTATTTTAACACGCACTAGCTTTAACGTTATAGCAGATAAAATGACCTACCTGACATTGACGTGGCATTAACGTTAGCTTGCAGCCTAGTAAAAGCAAAAATAACTGTGTTAGCGTTAACGTTACGTTGTTACATCGATTTATTTAGCCTTCAGCAGAAGAGAGAAGAGCTGAGAACTGCACATAGCCATCACTGCCTGTCGCGATTTCCCCCCCCAGGATGGCGAAGGCATGACCCGCCCATCTCTGCCTCTGATTGGAGCAGGAGAGACGCAGGAAAGCCAAGCGAATGTGATTGGATGACGCTAGGCCAATCAGAGGCAGAGAAGGGCGGGTCATGCCTTTGCCATCCTGGGGGGGGGGGGGGGGGGGGATCGCCTGCCTGGGCCTACACGCCGCTTCCGTATCCAATGAACTTTGATCCCGCAGAAACAGGTCTTATTTTGTGTATGTAGTCGTAGAATGAGTCTAACAACAATGAAGTTGATAACTTCATAATTGTATTGTATTGTATTGTATTGTATTGTACTGTGTTGTGTTCTTTTAATACATTAATATATTATTATTATTATAATAATAATAATAATAATAATAATTATTATTATTATTATTATTATTGTTATTATTATTATTATTATTATTATTATTATTCTCTTATTCTCTCGTATGCTGCATTTTTCTTCAGAATTCTGACATTAAACTCAGAATAACTTTATTTTCAGAATTCTGACTTTATTCTCAGAATCCTGACTTAAACTAAAAAAGATAGAGAAAAAACAAGTGGCTCTATTCCCTCTTTGGTAGTTTACCCCATTTGAATTCCAGGCGACCCCAGTTAGGGTCACAAGGTCCCCAAGATTGGAAACCACTGCCTAGAGGTCCCTGACAGCTCCCCTCTGAATATATATATATATATATATATATATATATATATATATATATATAGCCTATATATATAGAGAGAGAGAGAGAGAGAGAGAGCAAGAGAGAGAGAGAGAGAGAGAGAGAGAGAGAGAGAGAGGCAAAGTGGAACGTCACTTCCTGCTTCAGCACTGTACCAGAGATTTTCATCCGCCATTTATTTTCCCATAGACATTTCGTAAAATGCTTATAAAATAGTTGTACTTCGTTGAACCAAACGGTTCAGCTAACGCTATAATCAGGAGAGACCATAGAACATTTCACTCGGACCAAAACTTAAAAAAACAACATAGAAAAAATATTTTCTTTAAACCCGCATTGTTTTTACGTTTTGGTCCCAGTGAAATGTTATGCGATCTCTCCTGTTTCTAAATATATCTGTACCGTTTGGTTTGAACCAGTAAAACTATTTTTATACGCATTTTATGAAATGTGTATGGGAAAATAAATGGCGGATGAAAATCTCTGGTACAGTGCTGAAGCAGGAAGTAGGCGGTCACTTTGCCTCTCTATACTGTGTGTGTGTATGTATACAGTATGTATATATATAATGTAATAATATATATACTGTATACTGTATACAGTATACGTGTGTGTGTGTGTGTGTGTGTGTGTGTGTGTGTGTGTGTGTGTGTGTGTGCGCGCGCGTGTGCGTGCGTGCATGTGTGTTACATGTGGGATATCATCTGAATGAAACTGCACCCTCTGTGGGACATTATTGAGATGATGTCCCACAGAGGGAAAAGATGCAGCTGGCTACTGCGCATGTGTCGGAGGAAGCATGGTGCTAGTCTCGGCTCTCCCCAGATCAGCAGAGGGTGGAGCAGCGACCGGGGCAGCCAATAGGGCAGCATGGGGATACATTGGCCAAGTATAATTGGGGAGAAAATGGGGAAACATCAGAAAAAACAAACTGCACCCTCTGTGGGATATCATCTGAATAACACTGCACCCTCTGTGGGACATCATCTGAATAACACTGCACCCTTGCAACTAGATCCACAGTTTTCTCCGCATTGACATTGTGGGAAGCCAATGTGTCATGAAACAATAGAGTAGCAACATCCGCCTGACACTGCGCACAGTTTTGTAGTTTGATGCACGGTTGGCGCTCTCTGTTTGCCCCATGTCAGGCTGGGGACATCCTCCATAGATAGTCTACTGTTTGGGGAGACAGAGGAAGTGAGGGAGGGAGAGAGAGAGAGAGATAACTTATGTGGATAGATTGCACATGAATTAGTCCAACAGTGGAAGCCACACTTTCCCTAAAATATGGCAGAGGAATTGACATAATAGGCATTATTCCCTTCACTGTGTATGTAGGTCAATAGATGCAGTCCACTCTACTCCATTCAGCAGTCACAGATACATTGCCTAGGGCAACTGGACTATTGTAGGAAACTATGGGCCGAGTAGACGTAAATAACCCATCCCTTTAAACCTCTATGAATTGAAAAGATCATAGGTGATAAGAAATAACGCCACTCACCAATTACCATAGGCTGAATGTCTGTGGCTGCAAAAAACTGACAATTTTTTCTCTCTCCCCCAACATTCATGATGCCCCCATTTCCAATTCTTTTTGGAATGTCTTTGGCTATAAGTGTACCAAAGTATATGCCTTTATCACGAAATGCACAATTGTTATGCTTATCTGCCCCACTATAGCGGTAGAGTCTGGATTGGAGGGGTGGGTACTGGGTAGGGGACGGGGGAGTGGCTAGGGGGGATGTGGGTGGGAGAGCGGGCATGCTGCCATTATAGCTGAATGGCCACACCACTGCGCTATGGGCTTCAAGGTTTGCACTTGTTTTATCAGCATAAAAAATAAAATATAGAATATCAGTATCAGCCTACATAAACTTGCATAGATGTATTATGTACAGTGTAGTATTTGACTCGATATTTTCATTTTATGCAAACTATTGCTTTATTTCCCATACAAGAAAGACACATAACGAGACAAATGACAGTGTTTTCACATTATATAAATTGAGATTTTTTGACAGACATGATAGATTTATAGACAAACAGGCAGTGCACAGCATTTACATCTCTCCCTATTCATGCAGAACAAAAAGTGACGTCAAGGTACATCCATTCTGTACAATATACTTCTACATCACATCCATTCTGTATAATATACTTCTATATCAAAGTGGAACATTTACAACCCAAAACACTAAGAGGACATTCATGAAATCACTTTGTGTACAAAGTAGGTTTAGAGCGATGATATTGACCTTTTAAGAATGGGATATCAGCCAGTCGGTGTTGTCCATCTGTAATATGATGGTGTTCAATTGTTGGATTGCATATCTATTGGACAACTGAGCAATACTACACTAGTTGTCAATGGGAAGCCTTGAATCTGAACTGATAATTTATAGATATTGAATATCAGCACAAACAAAATATCAGCTCTTGGCAGCTTCAAACGCGAACCTGCCTTCAAAAACTCATATCGGTGGAACCCTAGGACAAACCAGCAACGTAATAGACAGTGAGCGGACCAGAGTCAAGAGGATCTGAGGTACATTACGGTCAGATAATAATACAATTATATTGTCACATTTGCATTTTACATATTATGTGGAAAGGTGCAAAAATTTGATGGTGGAACTTCCACTCCCTTGTCCTAATACAAACATATGAATATAGGACCAAAATCACATTATAGCTGTCATGGTTTTTGTTTTCAACTAAATTATCTACTATTGTCTTCAAAGTGACACGTGCAAATACAAAGAGGATGATGATAGTACTGTAAATGCTTGTTAGCACATGATTCTGTGGTTAGGACAGTTTCAGTAATAAAATCGATGACTTATAAAATAATAACAGCAATCATTTGCATTATATTGATTCACTAGAAAAATTAACAGCACCATCCAATCCAAGGAAAATGACATCTAGAAAGTCAGTTATTATATAAATATACAGTACGTTGGAAAACCTAAGTGTAATTTCTGCACATCTATGGTCGACCCTGTGAAAGCTGTTTGTGACGCTAACCCTAACCCATGAACTTCTGCATTAATGTGAATAGTCGCCATATTCAGAGAGCAAGCCGATCACACACACGCTAAAAACTCTGTAGAGAAAGTCCCTTTGATAGAAAGAGCAAGTTCAAAACCAATTCACACAGAGTAAAAAATTTACCATTTCTAGTTTGAACTCAGTGGATTGTATTGACAAGTGATGTAGTGGTAAATAAAAAAGTGCGTAAACTATGAGCTCCAGTCGTAATTATCATGAGGCAAACAACAAAAATAACAAAATCTAACATATCTATATTATTTTCAGAAAAGTATTCTTTGTGCTTTTCCCCCTTAAAGTTTATTTCAGCTTATAAAGATGTTAAACTCTCTATTCTGCAAATCAAAAGGTGGGTAAGTGGGTAAGCTATGAACTCTCCTTCACACCTTTCCATGACCTCATGACGTTTTCCAGCCAGGTCAAGGAAAAGATGCTAACAATAGGAGTTAGGATGTGTTGTTGTTGTTGTTGTTGTTGATGATTGGAATGCAGACAGAGTTGAGGTGGGTTTACCCTCTACTCCAGCCCAGGTGCAGCTTCATCCAAACAGATTGGACAGTGGTCGTGTCCGCAGCGGGCTGCTGGGGAGGTCATCCCCTCCCCGCACCTCCCCCGCGTCCCTGAAGGAGACGCTGTGGATGATCTGGGCCCGGTGGTGTCCGCGGTGCAGCCGGGCGTTCAGCCGGCTCAGCGACGACTTCCTCTGCACCCCGCCTGCCTTGGCCTTCCCTGCAAAGTTATTATCGTTAACGAAAATAACAAAAACTACGTGTGAAAAAACATTTTAAACTCAAATAAAAATAAAAACAAAAAAATACAAATAACTGAAACTGTAGTGTGTTTCCAAAACTAACAAAAATTAATCAAAATGAAAATGAAACTAAAATAAATCACAATGATAGGGAAAATGTTAGTTTAAATTTGTTTTAGATTTTTTTTTATATATACATATATATATACATATATATATATATATATATATATATATATATATATATATATATATATATATATATATATATATGGGGTATATTACAAAAGAAGACTGAAACAAATAAAAATAAAAACTAAATAAACTAAAAAAGCATGTTCAAGAGATAAAAACTAAACAAAACTAGCAAACCCGCTTTAAAAACGAATTCAAACTAAACTGAAAATGAAAACAAAGAGTCAAAACCAAATAAAAACGAATGAAAAATGCAAAACTATAATAACCTTGCTTCGCCGTCCCGGCCGCCTCCCCCGCTGCCTCGGCTGGGAGGTTGAACAGTCGCAGGGGGTTGAGGTTGGCCTGGAGGACTCGGGGGAGCCTCCAGCTGCGGCCCCCGCTGCTGCTGCTGCTGCCTGCACGGTGGGCGTTTTGGCCGTCACACTCGGCGGTCGGGGACGTGACCACGCCCTCCTCTTGCAGGTCAGCGGCCAGCGGCGGGGACAGGTACTGGACGGCTCGCCTCCCGCTGTAGTCTCTGGCCTCAGGGTCCGCCTCCCAGTCTGACACCAGCACACGAACCACCTGTCAATCACACCACATCACACATAAGGAAACGGAGTGCCTCATTGGAACATTTTTGTTGGTTGGTTAGAATCATTATGGTGCATCAGTAAGCAGGTTCACCACGCTGATTACTATGGCGAGCCATTTTAACATTATTAGCTAAGCTTAACTATCCGCAATTAATATTACAGATGTCAACAACCTCATTTTGACTAGTTGTAATTACATTGTGACTACTTCTCATTTTCATTCAAGATATCGATAATTCTTTCTAGTCAAAAGCAACTGAGCGCCGCGTGCCTATGGCCGCCTTATTATAGTAGTGAGATCTACAGTTCAGTTGCAGATATCTGCAACTGAATTATGACTAGTTGTAATTCCAGTTCACTTATTCTGACTAGTTCAAACTAAATTGAAGATATCTAAAAGGGACAATAGATATCTTGAATTGAGGGGAATTAAAGACATCTTGAACTGGAATTGTGACTATTCAGAATCAAAATTGTAGATACTGGAATTACAACTAGTCACATTTCAGTTGCAGATATCTGCAACTGAATTGTAGATATCTGTCATGAGAAACCCCATACACATGATTGGCAAAAGTGACGTCATTTGTCCTATAGGAAGAATGTCATTGTGGATATCTGAAATGTTATTTTTGACTAGGAGGAATTGAATGATGGATATCTGCAATACATATCCAGTCTAGCTCTTAAATATTCAAATGGCTTGCTATAGAGATCCCACATTCGTCACCATCCCTGCAGCCGACCTGTGTGTGTCCGTGCATGGCGGCCAGGTGCAGGGCGGTGTAGCCAGCACTGGATCTGGCGTTGACGTCCATGGGCACGGCGCTCTCCTTGGCGAAGGCCAGCAGCCGGGACAGCAGCTGGGCTTTGCCCTGCTTAGCCGCCCAGTGGAGGCAGGTGAAGCCAGTCACAAAGTCTCTCTTGGCCACCAGGCCGGGCTCCACGGCCAGCAGGGGCTGCAGGCTGTCCCACTGGCCGTCCGAGGCGCACAGCATCCACTGGTGCTCCAGCGGGTCCAGGGCCACCGAGGCGCAGTCATCGTCGGCGGCCGAGGAGAGCAGCGACGCTGAGTCGCCGTCGCTCCTCACAGAGTCCCGGAGGCGCGAGCCGCGGTTGATCAGAGACCTCCGAACCTGCAGAGGGAGAGCGGAGAGCCGGGGAGTAAAGATGGGGACACTTAAAAGCACTTTAAAAAAGGGGTTCTATGGAGCACCAGAAAATTATTTCTAAAGGTTGATTTATGGTACGGCGGCGGCACTCGATATTTTTGCTAAGTGTCGTTCGACAGAAATAAAAGAGTCTAATGGGGACAGCTAATGTGGCCAGGGAAAGGGAAGTTTGGGGTCCCCTGCTGAAACTGCTACCTCCGCGACCCGACCTCGGATAAGCAGTTGAAGATCGATGGATGGACAATTTACATTCTAAATCTAAAATAAAATTTCATAATAAAAAGACTACTCCTTCCCGACAAGCTAGGTTGACACGGTTGAACCCCAGTGTCCTACCTGAGGAGAGCTGCTCATCATCAGCTCTATGAAGTTCCTTCGGCTTCCCTTGGGGGTGCTGAGGTCTCCGGGGGGGTCCAACCCGTCCCAGGCGCTGTCTTCAGACAGGCCGGCACTCAGAAGGGCCCGCTGGGAGCCCCGGGACACCCTGCGGCCCCCCCGCACCTGCTGCTGGCCGGGGAGGGACACCCCAGGGTGGGCCGCGCCCGGGTCCGCCGCCCCTATCGCCGGAGCCGACTCTCTCCTCCTCCTCAGCCTCACCTCCCCTCCTCCACCAGGGGGCGTGTTTGTGACAGCTGTAGTCTGCTCCGCCACACATGGCTGTCCGTTGCCGTTCGACTGTTGGTCATTGTCCAGGCAGGCAGTCTGCGATCTGGCTGCTCCTGCGAAGTGAAGGGGAAACCGTCATAGATAGACCCGTTAGAACAGCGGTTTTCAAAGTGTGAGAGGGCGTGAGCCAACTTCAGGGGAGGCGCGGACGCTTTCAAACCCCGCCACCGAGAAGCAACAAACCCTTCTGCTTTGGTAGGTGGCTTTGAAATGTTTCTGTGACAATTGTAAATACGTGCGTATCTCTGATTTCCGACTGCTTGGGAGTTTTAGCAGCTAGAGAGTCTACCGTCGGGGAATGTGGAGGGGAGATGGTCACCTCTTTTTACATTTTATTAAAGATCATATCATACAAAACATATAGACAAAGACATCTAACATTTCATGAGGTCACATAGGTTGTGTGTGTAGTAGCACGGGAAAGAATTGTTTAGATCCATTGAATTTACACTTGTGGATGCGGTAGGCTCTTTAGCAACTAAAAACAGAATTATAAAACATTCCCCCTCATTCTCCATGAGTTAAATCAAATACACCAGAGAAAATAAACAGAAAGAAAAATCTGAAATGAAAAACAATTGGATGAACTTCAGAATCGCTGACCAAAATGTCTCTGTATGAGAGCAATTCCAAAACAGATGTGAGACATTTTCATCTGCATTTTTATCCTCACCTGTTCGCTTTGGGTTATCGGGGTTCCCGTTGACGCACGTGTCACGTGTCTCTCTGACGTTACCGTCAGGTGTCTCGTTACCGTTACACTCTGCGGGACCGTGGCCGTCCGCGTGCATCGTCGACTCCTTCAAACTCACGAATTTCACGCCATTTTCCAGCGTGACGAGAGCCACAGTGTCCACGACGCGTTCCAGGGCCTTTCCCTCCGCCGTGTCCGTGCCCCACACACACACAGGCTCAGAGAGTGAGTGGAGATGATGGAGGAGCTCGCTCTGTGTGACCCTGCCTCTCCTCTGCAGGAACTCACGCACAGCTCCCTCTGTGCACGCCGACCCCTTCGTCGTCGTCATCACCACCACCGTGCACGCGTTTCACAGAGCGCGCACACGACTAAACCACACGAAAAACGGTTTAAAATGACTCTACCGTCATGATAACGGATGACAGCATCTCCTTCCATTTATCCTGCTTCCCCCCTCCGAGAAGAAGACAATTGTCGAGCTGTGGCAGACAGGGGGCGCACTGACAACCAAAACAAGCCTGCCTCCACGCCCCTTTTACCGACGCTGAAACTGGTGCGACCGAGCGTCCATCTTGGATCTGAAATGCTGCCTTCAAATATTCCTTGTAAACTCTGCCTTCAATTGTGAAAAGTCGTTAATATCTGGAGTAGCCTATATCAAAAATACTACCCAAAAAACACACTAACAAAAAATAAAAAGTCTTGTCGGGGGCATGGTGGAGCAGTGGTAGAGCTGTCGCCTCACAGCAAGAAGGTCCTGGGTTCAATTATTGATTATTGTTTATTAAAAGGATCCCCATTAGCTGACGCCATGGCAATCAGCTAGTCCTCCTAGTTAAAAGAGTGGGACATGTGATCATAAGTAAAGAAAAAAAAGACAAGAACTGTTTTACCTCAAACTGTTCAGTCTATCGTCTTCATGCCAATAGGTGCCTCTGCATGTTCTTTTATCTGCATTTATTTTTCATCAAGCGGATATTAAGAGGTAAATTATTCCAGATTGTTATTGCTCTAGATAACAGTTTTTTTCAAAGAGTTTGTTCTTGGGCTTGGTACCACAATACGACCATTACTGGCATATCTAGTGTTGAAATGATGCATATTATTACAATAAAATATCCGATCAAATAAAAATGTTGGCCTCTTAGAGTTGATGGTGCAGCTGAAAAATGTAGCCATGCATAAGGAAATCCTTTGCTCAATTGTGAGCCATGAGGGGCTAGAATGTAATTTTTGGGTACTGGTTCTAATAGATCAGCCTAAAACAAGTCTAGCAGCTCTATTTTGTGCGACTTGCAATTTAGGACGATTTGTTTTGGATGCAGATGACCATACAGTTGAACAATAGTCCAGGTGGCACAAAATTAATGACTTGGAGACTTGACTCAGCATGTGTGATTGTACATAAGGAGAACACTTTCTTGTGACTGCAATGCCTCGGCCCATTTTTCTAACAATTGTGTTAATGTGCTCGGTCCATGATAGGTGACTTTCAAGGACTACGCCAAGCAATTTAGCTTTGTCAACCTGTTGTATGGGTTCACCAGATATAGACAGCTCCAGTTTAGGTTTAGAAGCCAATTTAAGATGTGACCCAAAGACAATACCTTTAGTTTTAGATATATTTAAGGCAAATTTATTTGTTTTGATCCAGTCACATACTATATTCAGCTCACTCGACAAGACTTGATTTAATTCATTGCATGAGGTTGCTGCATAGTATACGGTAGAATCGTCAGCGTACAATGTTATAAACACGATTTCACGATTTCAGACGGAAGCCCGTCTTTATTGTCACACGAACACTACAACACATGCATGCGGCCACAACACACACTCATGCTGACGGTGGCCGGTGAAATATGTCCTCTGCATTTGACCCATCCAGGCTTGTCCTTTCCTCCAGGGGGCAGGCCAGGAGGAGTGGTCGCTTTTTCTTTCCAGCGCCCAGGGACCATCATTGGACCATCATTGGACCAACTTCAGATGTTGTCGTCACTGGTCGGATGACGATCTTCTGCATGTTTTTAGTGGGGGGTTATGTACGGAGGAACCCCCTGGGGGGTACGGGGAGAACACAGGCCCGTAGCCAGGGTTTGAGAAATACCAAGGTCATTTTAGCACGGCGGGGGGGGGGGGGGGGGGACCAGGGGGGGCTGTGCCCCCCCGGATCGAAAATTTTGTCCATTTTAAAGTAAAATGCTTCAATCTGGTGCACTTTGAGAGCAAAATGAAGAGGCTAGATCTATAAAGAACTACATACATCATGTTAGATTAATATCCTCTTTACTGTGCTGTTGCTTTAAAATGATCCAAAAAATAAATGTCTCCCCATATGATATAATTTATATTCTGCATACAGGTCACATGGCAGAATACTGCTCAATTAAATACAATGGCCCATCTACACAAACATCACTTACAGGGGAGTTACTTACCCATTCACTTCAATAGAACTGTCCCCAAAGTCTAGCCCCAATCTAGCCTCAATGCAAAATCTGAATGCTGTGAGTTATCTCTCTTCTATAGCACACAGAGAAGAAGCAAATTGTTGCATTTCCGATCAACTGTCGCATTAAAACATCAATGACAGATTAATAGATATGGGGACCAGGGCTATTTTTAAAAAAAAAAATTCAATTTTTTTTTTTTTTTTTTTTGTGTGGAAAATGCCGAGGTCATGACCTCGGTGTCCTCAATGGTAGCTACGGGCCTGGGAGAACATGCAAACTCCACACAGAAAGGCCCTTTCGACGAGATAGCCCACCTGGGCAGTAGGCACTGAAGATATGGGGGGGGGGTCACAACTCCAGCGCCCAAAGCGTCCCAGGCGAGAATCGAACTCAGGACCTTCTAGCTGTGAGGCGACAGCGCTATACCTGCGTTATTAACAGCAGAGGGCAAATCATTATGAAAATTGAAAACAAAAGTGGTCCTAGGCAACTTCCTTGAGGTAAACCACATATTAGACCACTACAATTTGATAGGCTGGTTCAATTCCCACCTGGGATGCTGTGGTGGGCGCTGAGGGCATGCCCCCATCCCCATGTCCTCAATGCCTACTGCCCAGGTGGGCTGTCAAAAGCGCCTTTCTGTGCAGAGTTTGCATGTGCCCTTAAAAAAAGACAGCAAAAAAAAAAAAAAAAAAAAGTGTTGGTTCACAAGGCCACAGAGAGAGGTCAAGCGGGTCAATTTACCACGAATATGATGATTTGATTATGGACAAAAAGTGTGTCCCCCTCACAAATCTCACTAAAGGTGAAGGAATTTTTTTTGGCAGCCCTGCCCTTGATTTAGATTAAAAGTTGACTGTTAAAGAGTGTTATAGTGGCAGCCACAGAGATAAGAGGAGAACTGTGGATTAGACTTGTAGCCTAATGATGTTTTAAGCTAATTGACTCCAAAAGTTGTTTTCAACTATTTGTTTCACTAGACTTGTGGGTGCCAAGTAATAATGTAGGTCTTAACTCGTAATTAGATATTTTGTAACAATATAGAAAATTAACAAACAAACAAACAAACAAATAAATAAATAATCCAGACTAGTAACCCATGTTCTCAAATTAGTAATAAATTCCCCCAAATTATTAATAGGCCTACTGTATGTGCCCATTTTAGTAATCCATGCCCTAAATTAGGCTACAATGATTTGCTGAGGGGCAAGTATGTTAACGATGGTTTAAACACATTAGGTTGGTAAATGAATATAATTCAGAACAACACATGTTTTTAACCACCTGTCCCTTCTATACCTAAATCTAATGTTTTTTTTTTTTTATTATCATGGTATACCTTTCTGATAGTACCTGAATGCACCATAATACAACGAGGCGCTTGAGCCACATCCATGGTTTGAGCCAACATGGCAGACGGCAGCGTTTGCGAGAAGGGAGTTGCGCTGTACCATTATGCAAAAAAAGGGGTGCCGGGTGTATAAATTACTACAGTAGAGACACATATTATGCCTAAATGTTATATTTTAGTGCAAATTGTTACAGAATAATATTAACGTTATTATTTGTATTTGTTGGTATGTGCATTGTATAGTAATTACTTTAAAAAAAGAAGTGTACAAACTATCGATGTCACCTAATTCCTATCTTTGTTGCGGGCCCCGGGTTCGAGTTTGTCGAGTTGTCTACGCCAGGCTGTGATGAGGCGGGTCTGACCAAGAATCTGAAATAACTGTGTTTTAGTGGTTATTATTGCGGACTCCAGCTGGGACATTACACACTACTTTTCTGTCCAAGTATGGCTTCTTCAGATGTCGCTCGGCAGCCGGTTAGTATGTTCCTCTTTGTGATTGACAAGTGACATTCTTGACAGGGAGTGTCCGACTACCATTAGCTAACGTTAGCCCCCTCTGAAAACTTGGAAGTTTCGTGTTGTCTTTTATCGCCAAAGGCAGCAGCTACATATCTAACGCAGACATTTGACGAATTGTTAAGAGCTGCAGTTGTTCTTCACGTCGGCATATACATACAATAATGCACCAAGCAACTTTTAGAATTGCTTCGCCTATTATTCCATCCACACAATGGAGGGCGGTAGCGAGCAAAGATTCTAGAAGTTTGAAAAGTAATTACTGAAATCGTGCTGCA
This sequence comes from Poromitra crassiceps, assembly GCF_964638095.1. Lineage (NCBI taxonomy): Eukaryota > Metazoa > Chordata > Actinopteri > Beryciformes > Melamphaidae > Poromitra > Poromitra crassiceps. Next base: position 43,048,467 of record NC_139627.1, on the reverse strand, counting down.
GTGCTTTGTGAATCGATTCAATTGTGTTCCGAATTTACCATCAGTGGACACCAACGATGACTCTGGATGTTACACCAGTCATCCCAATTTCAGCTCTTAACATCATCATCACCTCCGTCAGTGGACACACAGCGAAGGGTGAGAGAGAGCAGTGGGAACCAATTCTAAAACTTGACATAGGTATTCACAGCGAATGCTGGGAAACCTATTATCTTATTCTTATTCTTATAGCTGATTATAAATGGCTCTAGCTCAGTGTCTGATTGGTGAAGTTTTCAAATTTTGGTACACAGCCTACCCTGGTAAGCCGGTGTAGGTACAGGATCTACTCGGCTTACAGATTCTGTTCGCCCTACCGGAAGTGCTCGGCTCGGGGTCCACAACGGGGTCTAACCCATGTCACTGCAGCAATATTTTAAGTTTTTAGGCCTTCACAAGCCATTTTAGGCCATTGTGACATCATCACCATCCCTTCCCTGCTTCCCACCAACACCGGGACATCATCAGTGATATAATCAATGATGTCATACATTGTGGCATAATCAGTGATTTCATAAATCTATAATAGACATTGTGACATCATCACAATGGGCACGAATGATGACACAGTCCTGAGTGAATTTCTGAGGTGGTCGCTGTACTAGGCAGTCGCTGTAGCTGCCGAGGCTGCTTGCAGCTTTAATATTATTTGCTGCTGAACTTACCGAACTTCCCCTTGGAGATCATTACATTATTGTCTTATCTCTATCTAATATGTGCTGTGTCCTCAGGATAATGGACTCCGGGACCTCTCCCTGTCGGGCCATGTGGGCTTTGACAGCCTCCCCGATCAGCTGGTCAACAAGTCTACCTACCAGGGCTTCTGCTTCAACATCCTCTGTATTGGTATGTTCACATGTACACACACACACACACACACACACACACACACACACACACACACACACACACACGCCTACCTATTTACATGCACTGAAACACAGGTATAAATGTGAATTCTCACACACACTACTGCTCCAACACATTCTGCATCAATTGGAAACGGCCCACAGGCACACAACCTCACACAGGTTTAGCGGGTTACCTCTATACCACTCACCGTTTAATTTTGGAACACAGCCATGAAGCTCAATGGCTAAAACGTGACTGCCTCTCATCTCTGTCTGCTTCTTCCAGGCGAGACGGGGATCGGCAAGTCCACTCTGATGGACACTCTGTTCAATACCAACTTTGAGAACTTTGAGACATCCCACTTTGAGCCTCAGGTGAAGCTGCGGGCTCAAACCTACGACCTGCTGGAGAGTAACGTGCGACTGCGTCTCACCGTGGTCAACACCGTGGGCTTCGGAGACCAGATGAATAAACAGGAGAGGTGGGAGAGTGTGGTGGAGAGAGTGATGGAGAATGTGAGAAATAAGCCACTTTCAGACATGAACTCTGGACTGTCCGTTGAATCAGGTCCGCACATTCCCCGGAGTTACCCTTTCAGACAAGAGGCATTGTCTCGTGTCATTAGTTTTGACACATTGGGAAATCCTCCGTGTGGAGAGTGCAGGGGAGGGGGTGTATGACATAGTAGAAATATTTATGCGAGAGACAAACTTTTAATTATGTTTTTCAATGTACAGGATAGACTACATCAGAGATATTTCTCAGAAAGCAATTCTCCACTCCATGAAAAAGCCTTCAACGCACTATTCTGGCGATAGGGATAGAAAACGTGGGGTGGCCAATGGCGATGTGCCGAAAAGTGAGCCATTTGCGATGTATCAAAAAGTCGCCTGCCAAATAGTGGTCGCGGTAACATTAAACGATGGAAAAGGTGATTTTACAGCCAGGACAAGTGGCATTCAAGACACATCTGACCCGTTTTCAGTTTATTTCTCCCCACAAAAGTTATCTCTCAAATATATAATGCAACACTTATATCAGCATGTTGCATTTTCACGATATCGTTACAAGACCGGCAGACCGGGAGCAAAAAAAACATTCAACTTTTACTTGTTTACTCACCAATTTGGTGTTTTCTCTTCCAAATAATCCAACTATCCATTCATGAAATGAAATCGCACGGGAACATTAATGGTTTGTGAAAGTGCCATTTAACATACATGTATGACGGGATGCGCAACAGAAGTAATCCCAACGTCATCAACACGCCCACTCGCTCGCTCTGGACATTAAACTGTAGTATTCAAGCGACACAGACATGACACTAGGCATGACACAGACATGACACTAGGCATGACACAGACATGACACTAGGCATGACACAGACATGACACTAGGCATGACACAGACATGACACTAGGCGCGCGCAGGTGGTTAAGATCCATTTACGTGGGCGCGCGCTCACAACAGTCAATTGTGTTCACACATAAACCCCATCCGAGTGATGTCTGGATATCTTCAGGAGGTCACTGCATGTCTGAAAAGGCCTGTTGTGAGTGAGGATAGAGGAGGGGTGGGGGTGGTATGGAATTTCAAGCTACTAGAGAGGGGCAGCTAATGATGCAAAGGAGGGATACTGCTATCAATGTCACTTAATGACTGGTTTATGTTTGCCTTTGTGAGCTCAGAGCTGTATTTATTTGTTACCATCTATACATACAAACTGTTGAATCCCTCCTGCGTGTCCCCCTCTTGTAGCTACCAGCCGGTGGTGGACTACATCGACCGGCAGTTTGAGAGCTACCTCCAGGAGGAGCTGAAGATCAGGCGCTCCCTCCACAACTACCACGACTCACGAGTCCATGCCTGCCTCTACTTCATCTCCCCCTCAGGCCACTCACTCAAATCCCTTGACCTGGTCACCATGAAAAAACTGGATAGCAAGGTTTGTGTGTGTGTGTTTTGTGTCTTCTCTAGAGTTTGACAGGTGTATTCAGGAATGCAAACAATATCTTTTTGGCAAATGTCTCTTTTCCCACCACATCAATGTGGGTGACCTGTTTGAATCATGCAGATCCAAAGAGTTATTTTTTAGGAGGTATGGGGTGGGGGGGGGGGGGTGGTATGGAATTTCAAGCTACTAGAGAGCGGCAGCTAACATTCTTCCAACACAGGGCAATCGAATGGCTCGCAGGGGATGCCCCAGCAAAATGAATAATTTGGCGTTCGGCGAGGGCTTTGACGCAGAAGTATGTTTAGGCCTTAAGCTAATTTGCAATGCCCGTCCCTAGATGCTATTAAAAGCATTTCATTCATTTGTGGTTGACATTACGATCTTCTTTGGTTTACTGTTGAACATGAAATCAAATGCATCACTAAGTGCATGACAAGTGTGAGAATCACACTCAACCAAAGTTTACAGTCTGTTTAAAACGGTAATCATGGTGTTCTCATATAGTTCAAAATAAATGTCTAAACACTTTCAAACCTCTGCTTCAACCACAGTCAGTTATGCCTTTACCATGTGAATCCAGCATGATTCAAATTACTGTCTATTTGTTCCTACATTTGTTGCTTGCAACCCTAGCCAGTATATTGTGCGGTAAAGCATGGCTACAAAGAAGAAACCTCAAGAGGCTCTATTGGAGTTTCTGGTCATTCTTGCCAATACATATACACAGCGGATGCCAAAGAAGCAGATGTGAACATTATGAATAGCTTTTGGAAGCCGATTATAAAGTGCTATGGGTGTGAGAGAGCGGTATGAGGGAGTAGGTAGTGGCTGTTTTTCAGACTTAGGCCATGTTTAGACGAAAACGGTCTCCGCATAAAACGGCAAACTGTCGTTGCGTTCTGGGCTTTGATTCCCCATTTATACACAGCGTTTGTGATAACGATTCACGTGCAGACTGGAGCTGCAAATGTCAGCAGCATAAAGTGAACCAGAATAAAACTGAAACTTCTGGTTAGAACCTTCACAATAGTGGCAATTAAATAAAGTAATAGCCTTATTGATGCACGTTGCAACGTTTTTTTGTGTGTGTGATCCCAAATACACAGAACCCATAAAACACAGACAATTACAAGTTAATTTTAACCCGTAGTGGGTCGACTGTTCTGTTTGTTTGTTTTACCCAGTAATTATTGCTTTTATTTTGAAGGTAAAAATGCCTAGTAGCTTCCTTCCTCTGTTCTGTCTATTTCTAGTGGGATTGATGCAGCTTTATAGAAGTAAACTTTAAATGAATTATACACATCACAGAGTGACACAAAAGTCAGTATAATGGTGATACATTGCTGCATATAGGTTGCATTGCAGAATAAAAACCCAGTAAAGCTCTATAAATAGACCTGCTTTCTTTACAGCACTTGGCACTCGAGGAAATCGATGCATCTGGCCGTGAGTTGAGGAGGGTCGTTCAATTATTTAACATGTGTGAGCAATTAATTACTGTGCACACACGTTAATAGTGGGCAGTTATTGCAGATGATGTATTTTTAGCAACTCGTTATCAGATGTCTCTGATGTCATGATAGTTTGTTGAGTGGCACTGTATAGTGATAGGCTCATTTTCACAAGAATTGCATTTTGCCACTTTACACGGCGACGGTAATTGGGAGCGTTATCAGAGATTTCCACTCTGGAACCTGGTTTCACTTTTTTGAGGCCCCAATAATGCCGTTGTCATGGAAACAGAAGGCCCAAACGTAAGAGAACTTTGCCGCTTTATGCAGGGAGTGTTGTGGTGTAAACTGGGCCTTAGTTTATTCTCAGTGTTATGTCTCGTAGTCGTTATCCAAATAACAAAACCATTCCCGTCACCTTTGTGGTGGACTGAAACTTTCCCATGCCCTGTGTGTGTGTGTGTTTGTTTGTGTGTTTGTGTGATTTCTCTGCTGTAGAGTGTGAGTAACGCAGGGATTTGCATGTCAATGGAGTGGAAAGAGTGGTGGAATGCTGCATTTGCCACACACACACGAGCGTGCACATGCACACACACACACACACACACACACCACACTCTCTCTCTCTCTCTCTCTCTCTCTCTCTCTCTCTCTCTCTCTCTTGCTGTCCTTTTGTGTCACTGTACAGATACACAGAGAAAGAGGCATTTGTTGAATCTACACCACTAGAGACATTCAGTCACTCAGACACTTATTGGAATGCTTACGTTTTCTTTTTCTTTACCCGTGTGTGTGTGTGTGTGTGTGTGTGTGTGTGTGTGTGTGTGTGTGTGTGTGTGTGTGTGTGTGTGTGTGTGTGTGTGTGTGTGTGTGTGTGTGTGTGTGTGTGTGTGCGTGCGTGCGTGCGTGTGCGCGTGGTCGGTCCAGCCTCGAGGCTTGTGCAGCGACAGGGACTCATTCCTCATGGGTACAAGACAGACAGGAATGGAATGTCGTTGTCGGATAACTTGGACAGCTGTGGGCTGTTGAGCCAGTAATAATAATATGAATAAACTTTATTTATATATTGCTTCTATAAAAGCAGAGTTTACAAAGTGTCTTCCAGGAAGGCAGACACACAACGACAGTATTGTTGTGATACACATAAGAAACACATTACCTCAGGTTACTCCTCACTGCCCGGGAAGGAAAAGAAAGAATGAAGGAATTTCCTGTTAACTCAACCACAATAACTTTGAACTGTATTAATATTACTAGAAATTAACTATTATATATTACTAGAAATTAACTGTATTCAAGTCAAGTCAAGTTTAATTGTATAGCCCTAATTCACAAGGATGTCTCGGAGAGCTTCACAGAGAATAAGTCTAGCTAAATCTAGCTGACACAACAATAACAGTTACAGTGGTAATAATAATAGCATGATTGATAATCATATGATAGAGAGAGACAGAGAGAGGGGGAGAAAGGGAGAGGGAATGTGGGGGGAGGAAAGAGCAGGGAAAGGGAGGAGGTGGGGAGGGAGACGTAGGAAGAGATCAGGGGGAAGGGGGGAAGAGGAGAGAGAGCAGAACAGATAGGATATACTGGAGCTGGGCGATACGGTCATGAATAGTCACAAGGGAGAAAACAATTTAGCAATCAAGTTATGGATTATACTTACCAGGCGAAATGAGCCACTGAATAGACAATAAAGGAATTGACATTTATGGCCCAGCTCTAGGGCAAACAGCAGCTACTCAATCCACCTGGCCATCCCACTGCAGTGGCCGAGGTAGCAGCGGCACACTGGAACCTGCAGCAGAGAGGCCAGGCCAAACGAGCAACAGCTCAGACAATCTGACTACTCTAGCCATTAACCGGAACTAACTAGCACACAAGGAATCTAGCTAATCTACAGCCTAGTCTGCCCTGTCCTACTCTACTCTAATCTAATCTTAGCCTGAACACTATAACAATCAAGAGGTCCAGCTCAGAGGTATCCAAAGTGGGAGGTGGGGCCTCCCCAGGGGGGCTCAAACAGTTTGGGGGGAGGTTCAGTGAGTGATTTATTTTAGTTATCTCAGTTGTAGTTAATTTAATAATTTGAATAAGAGTGAGGCAGCTTTTTTCATGGAGCTTTTTCCATGCTATTTCTGAGAGGAGGCCCATGGTCTCAGACTTTGGAGTCCTCTGGTCTAGCCAATCTACAGGCTACAGTTAGGCTCTAGCTAATCTCACCGGCATCCCTCGACCAATGATGGAGAGCACCGAGGCCACCACCCCCCCGGTCCCCCCATAAGGTGTGAGAGCGAGGGCCGGGTCGAGACACACCCGAAGCCCCCTCCACCCCCCAGTGTGCACAAGAAAACCTTTCCACCCACGGAATGATATCCTCAGGGTTGCCTCAGTGACTAGCTGAGGAGGAACCTTGTGAGGGCCGATGCACCGTAGGGGCAAATGAAAAAGAAAAAACTGAAAATGTAAACAAGGAAGAGTCCAAAAAAGAAAAGGAAAGTTGAGTATTTAAATGTTCTTAAGTTCAGGGAAGGGAGATGGTTAGCTAGGCATCGACCGAGAAGAGAGAGGGGGAGGATAGGGGTCAGTGGTGGTGGTGATGATGAGGTCCGGTGGGGGTGGCGACAAGCAGACAAGAAGTAGCGGGTATTGGGCCAGGGCGGACGATGAATGGCCGGGGCCGATGACGAACGACTGGATGAGCAGGGCTGGCAGCTGGCATAGTCGGCGAACAGGCAGGGCCATCAGAGTTGACGCGAGTCAGGTCAACGAAGGACACCTGAGGAGAAAGAGAAGGGGGGGGGGGGGGGGGGGCAGTACGGAGGAATCTGCACAGACAGAGGTGGAACTAGGTTTGGCAGCTAATAATTTCCTGCCATTGGCGGCAGTTGGATAATGTTTGATTGGTGTGCCATGGGCTAAACACAAACAAGGATTGAACATGTCGAATCTGATCAAACATCTCCAAACATGGACAGACCACCATGGCACGCCCAACAAACATCTGTGTCTGTGTTGTAGAAGGTTTGATTGGTGTGCCATGGGCTTAAGGTGTGTGTCCCGTCCTCCTCAGGTGAACATCATCCCAGTGATCGCCAAGGCAGACACCATCAGTAAGAGCGAGCTGCACAAGTTCAAGATCAAGATCATGAGTGAGCTGGTCAGCAACGGAGTCCAGATCTACCAGTTCCCCCTGGACGACGAGACTGTGGCCAAGGTCAACACCACCATGAACGTAAGAGGACCACATGCCCGCACACACACACAAGCACACACACAGGCACATGCCCGCAGGTTAGCCGTGCAGCATAAGTTGCCATGGAAATCTATCTCGGTAAGAAGTGAACTAGCGTCGTAGCACGGCAAACCCAGGGTTAAACCTGAAGTTACCTCGCTAAGCCACTAATCTTGCTTCGTGGTATAGGCCTTAGGTTTAACCTAGAATATACTGTACCTGGCCTGCAGTATTGCCAACTCATTTCCAAGGAAAGTAGTTATCGGCTGCTCAGAAAGTCACTAGAAGTTGTCAGATGGCGTCACATGATAATTATGCATATCAATAAGGCTGCACTTGTTATGCACGTTGCGGTGTAGCCTGCTTTAATATTAAAGGATGGCTTTACCAATACTCAACCCACTTTGTATCATTAATAATTTCGGTAATATAAGCACATGGGCAGTGTTTACCTTCTCTCTCCGTTTTCTTCACGGAGATCTCCCATTTCCTCCCCTCACAAAGTGCTCTGTTGTGACGCGTTTTACGTCACAACGCGCCACAAAGGAACTGCGGACGTTCTGCTCGAGACGCGGCATCTGCTCCGAGTGCGGCTGTTATTGTTTGAAATTTTTAAGTATGCGCACATCCACCGGAGCGCCTTAACGAGCTTTAATGACTTGCAGCTTGGCAGAGGTGGAGTTTCTGCAGGCAGCAGCAGGAGCATTTTTTTCCATGAGGTAAACAGAGAGAGAAAGTAAAACACTGCGCCATGTGCTTATATTACAGAGATTATTAATGATACAAAGTGGGTTGATTATCGCTGACTCTTAACTGCTGACTCTGCCCACCCGGGCCAGTTCCAGCCCCAGCCTTTTTTTTTTTTTTTTGGTGCCCTCAGTCAGGCCACTCACTGAACAGCAGGCCAGGCGCCGCCTACTGGTTTACTAGTGGTTTTATTACTTTATTCAGGGTTAAAGTGGGTGCATCTCATTGTAAAATTGGACTCGGCCAAAATTGGGCTTCAAACGGCCCAAATTGGGCTTCAAACGGCCCAAATCTGGCTTCAAACGGCCCAAATTGGGCTTCAAACGGCCCAAATCTGGCTTCAAACGACCCAAATCGGGCTTCAAATGGCCCAAATCGGGCTTCAAACAGGCCAAATCTGGCTTCAAACGGCCCAAATTGGGCTTCAAACGGCCCAAATTGGGCTTCAACCGGCCCAAATCTGGCTTCAACTGGCCCAAATCTGGCTTCAAACGACCCAAATCTGGCTTCAAACAGCCCAAATCTGGCTTCAAACAGCCCAAATTTTTCCCCGCCGCCCTTCGGACGCCGGCACGCACGTCGGCCCATATCGGCCTGGCCTGCTTGGTATCTAATGCCCGGCCTGAATTATGATCCCAGTCCGCCCCTGCTTGCATGTACAGTTTAACAATCGCTTGTTTGCTGACATGGACAGTAATTCTAACAATTGTTTGTTTGCCACATGTAATGTAATGTGAGATACACTAGTATCGTTCATAATTAATGATTTTGCAGTCTTTCGTTTGACAGTTATTGAAAGTTTTGCGGGGGGGGGGGGGCACCACAAAACAATTACGCTTAGGGCACCCAAATGGCCAGCAGCAGCCCTGTCCAGCCTACACAGTTGCAATTACAAGTGGACCTTATCCGACAGCCCCTGCTCTCAGCGGAGGGAGGGGGGCTGGGCTACGCTGTGTGGGGAAGCGCTGTGATAACCTCTCTGTTAGACACAAGCAGAGGGAACCGGCATCAACTGTGACAATTTATTGCCAAATGCTTTGGAATTCAGCACATTAACATTGCTTCTCATGGGCAGAAGAAGTTGCCAGATTTGTCACAAGTTGTGGACTGACTTCATTTCACTCTCACTCTCTGCAATTTCTCTCTCTCTCACATGTTCCGCCCGACCATGTGTTCTGGCCGAACAATGGTGTAACTCACTCAGCGACATTCGCAGTTGTAGAGCTGGTGCCGCTAGGACGCAGACCAACTAAAAGAGTTTAAAACAGCCATGTTCAATGAAGTGGCATTGTGATGGGCTTGCTATATGTTTTAACATGTATTCATTCAAAGTTGTAATGTTTTTCTAGGGCCACTTGCCATTTGCTGTAGTAGGCAGCACCGAGGAAGTGTCTGTGGGCAACAAGATGGTGAAGGCTCGCCAGTATCCCTGGGGCGTCGTGCAAGGTAGGACACCTCACTGTGTGGGTGGGTGGGTGAGGTCGAGGTGTTTGTGTTTTATTATGCCTCCGACGGCGATAGCCGCGATATGAGGAACGCCTTGACGGAATTTCATCAGATTTGCCTCAAACGTCGACTTGGACTTGGATGAACTGATTAGATTTTGGTGGTCAAAGTTCAAGGTCACTGTGACATCACGAACGCCATTTCCAAGCTCGTTAACACGATATCTCAGGAACACCTTGACGGAATTTCTTTCAATTTGGCTCAAACGTCGACTTGGACTCAAGGATGAACTAATTAGATTTTGGTGGTCAAAGGTCAAGCTTACTGTGACCTCTTGAACGCCATTTTCAAGCTCATTAACACGATATCTCAGGAACGCCTGACCAAATTTCTTCGAATGTGCCTCGACTGTCCACGTCCAAGGATGAACTGATTTTATGTATGATGATGATCATGATGATGATGTTGTCACTCGTGCATTCACCATGTTATGCTTTTGTCAGGGCAGTTCCCTGGCGGCCTGCCCTTTGAAAACCACTGTGATAGAGGCTCCTCCCTTGAGCTGGGTGGATAACCATATGATCTGTGTGTGTGTGTGTGTGCGTGCGTGTGTGTGTCAGTGGAGAACGAGAACCACTGTGATTTTGTGAAGCTGAGGGAGATGCTGATCTGTGTGAACATGGAGGACCTGAGAGAGCAGACACACACACGGCACTATGAGCTGTACAGACGCTGCAAACTGGAGGAGATGGGCTTCAAAGACACTGACTCAGAGTGCAAACCTGTCAGGTTAGCCTGCAAAACACACACACACACACACACACACACACACACACACACACACACACACACACACACACACACACACTAGGGCAGGGGTCCCCAATTACTTTTCACCAAGGGCCACATTTTGCTGTGATGTCATTATTCAGTCTTAACCACCAATATTTGATCCTTTTCTCACTCACTCCTATATCACCACCTGTTCTCCCTGCAGGCATTGAAATTAACTTTTTTGACCACCTGCCAATATGGCTGCTAGATTTTAAAGTTACCAGCCAATTAGAATTTCCACTAGCCAAAATGTCTTTCTTGAAATAAACCAGAATATGAGTGGGTTAATTTAAGCATAAGTATCAGTAAGTGGCCCGGGATTGTCAAAGCCTGTGTTGAGGGTCACACAAGAACAAAAATGTTTAAGTTTTTACTTCAAACTTCCTCAATGTAGAACAGTCATTTCTTACACATGAGATTACTTTTAGCCTTTTAGTCATCAAGATTATTGAAAAATATTCCATATTCCAGACTGAAATGCTATAACAGAAGTAGAGTATTGGCCAGAATGACATGAACATTTGGACACTTATTCAGTGTTGAACAGTAATTTCTTACATTACATTTAGCCTGATTTCATCAAGATGATTGAAAAATATTCCAGAATCCAGACTGAAATGTGATGACAGAAGTTGACTATTAGAATGACTTGAACACGAACAATTGGACACTTCCTCAGTGTTTAACAGCAATTTATACACATGAGATTACTTTTAGCCAGATTTAATCAAGATTATTGAAAATTTTAAATGTTACATTAGTTGACTATTGGCCAGAATTAACGTAACTTATAACTTAACTTAACACTAAGATCTCAGTACTGTAAATATGCCTCCGCCGGCGATAGCCAGGCCGGAGGCATTATGGATTCGGGTTGTCCATCCGTCTGGACGTACGTACGATGTTCGTTAACGCGATATCTAAGGATATCAAGGTCATCAAATTTGCTTCAAACGTTGACTTGGACTTAAGGATGAAACTGATTAGATTTTGGTGATCAAAGGTCAAAGTTCACCTCACAAACGCCATTCCCAAGTTTGTTAACGCGTTATCTCAGGAACTCCTTGACGAAATTTCTTCCAATTTGGCGCATACGTCGACTTGCATGCAAGGATGAACTCATTATATTTTGGTGATCAAAGGTCAAGGTCGCTGTGGTCTCTCGGAAAGTGAAACGGTGGTGCATTGAATCATGTGAGGAAACATGACTTAACATATTGAACACCCTCCAGCTGATCCCTGCCGCTCACAAAAATAAAAGTACTCCGATAGCGAGAAAAACAACAACGAACGTGCAAAGCCACATATAATTTAGTCATAAGCCAAATAATGTAGCTTACTACTTTGAGTACTGAATACATCTAGAAAAAGTAAATATAGAGAAATGTGTGAAAAAGACAGAAGATGGGAAGAGCAGCTCTGGCAGGCTTACAGCGCAAGTCTCAAACCACCTGATGACGAGTTGACGTGTCCAGGTAGGCGTTGACTTGTGGTAGTTACATTGACACGTCTATGCAACCCCTAACACACACACACACACACAAAATGACGAGGTGACAGAGCTGTGTGTGTGTGTGTGTGTGTGTGTGTGCGCAGCCTGCAGCAGACGTACGAGGCGAAGCGTCAGGAGTTCCTGGTGGAGCTCCAGAGGAGAGAGGAGGAGATGAGGCAGATGTTCGTCCAGAGAGTAAAGGAGAAGGAGGCTGAGCTGAAGGATGCTGAGAGAGAGGTACACACACATGGACACATGCACACACACACATATAGAACTTGTGTTGGTGATTATAAAGGACCGCAGGGATGACATATTTTTGTAGGCCAACCCAGAAGTTAGGCACTTCCTGGTTCCTTCATCAAGAAGTCAGATGGGATTTTTGTATGGTGATTTTGGTTAGATGCCTGAAATAATGTCTGTGGTTAACAAAAGTTTATGAAATGGCGAACTTTGTCTTCAGCAAGATGATCTTCACAAATGAGGAGCACTTTATGACTTTTGAAGCGTAATTGCCATTTTTAAAAATGGCAATTTTCAGAAAAGGCTTCAAAAATCATACTGAGGCGGAAATATTTGACAGTCTGGAACCTTGACTTTTCCCCACATTTTTCTTTCATTTCAAAATGCAAATGCACTTAGTTCGGACATTAACTTGTCTTGTACACTCGAGGACTGATAAAATGAGTTTAACCACATAAAATATTTATATATTTATATCATATTTAAAAATATGCTTTACAAATGAATGGGTAGACTATTTCTTTGAGTGAAAAAAGAACGATCCGCACACCAAGAGAGCTCCCGTTGTTTTTTTAAATTTGCAACACAGCGTGACGTTTCGGGCCATACCGGCCCTTCCTCAGATGCTTTCTGAAGTGGCAGAGATAGAAATAGACTATTTCTTTGACCTTGACTCCATGATTACCATTTCACCTCTGCAGAGTTTAAAAAATAAAACATTCAAGCTGATGGACTGCAGTGTATTACAATACATGTTGACATCATATCCGTTATCCATTCCTGACTGAATGAATGACTCAACCCAAAAAGCGTTCTCTTGGCCACGCGCTGCGCCCATGGTAAAAAGTAATCTTTCTTTATTTCCAAAACATTTGAAAAAGCCCATAAATCATATATTTGCTGTATTGTTTCCTCTCAATATGAAAAGTTTGGCCGAAACCGATATTAACATTGCTGTTATTTTGCTCATCGGACCGATAACGATATATTAAAAAATGACAAACGTCGGCCGATAATACTGATATGATTGCCAATATATTGTGCATCCCTAACTGCGTCTCTTCCCTACTAAAATCAGGTTTCCTCCGCCGCCAAGACTTCTGCTTTCGTCGGCGTTTACAGTCTGACCATGAATCATTATGTGGTTATCTGTTAGAGATGAGCTGAAATGAATCATATGTGGTTATCTGTTAGAGATGAGCTGAAATGCCGTCTGGACCCAAAACACCTACAATCAATCAGCTCTAACTCCATCATTCAGACTGTAAACAATGAGTTCAGCGCACAGAGCAGACATCGGCTCAACACCGGAAGACCTGAAATATCAGCCGTCTGTCCCAGACTCTTATTATTCGTCAGACTGATAGACTCTCGGTTCCCAGATTGCAGTAACATAAATTCACAGAATACGACCTCCTATTTTCTCCACCGGCACTTTCAATGTCTCCATGTTGTCATTGGTTGTAGCTATGGGAAACAGCCAGCGTTTCTGTCATAGCGATCGGTCGGCTGGAAACAAAAGCAATATGTTGAAACACGTTATATCCTTTCAAGAAAAGGAGCATTATAATTTATTTTAACATGTTCAAACATTATTAGGCAGACATTCTACACTGGGTTCAGACTCAAAGGTTAAAGAAACAGCTGCGTTAAACGCTGAAAACCTGTGTAGGCCTACTTTTTTTCTCCACACAGAAAATTGAACAGGAGGGTGAAGAATCGGACCAAGAAGCAGAACGGATAATGGCATTGGTGTAACAATGAAATGGTATCAATTGCCCCCCTCCCGGGTCTGGTCTCTGTGTCCTCAGCTGCAGGGGCGCTTTGAGCAGCTGAAGCGTCTGCATGCTGACGAGAAGGCGTCCCTGGAGGAGAAGAGGAGGCTGCTGGAGGAGGATCAGAGCTCCTTCAGCAAGAGACGAGCCGCTGCCCAGCTGCTGCAGGCACAGAGCCTCACTGCCAATGGCAAGAAGGACAAGGACCGCAAGAAGTAAGACACACCCACCAACACTGCTTTGCATGGGCTTCTGAAAGCCAATACAAATATTGCAAATATTCAGGATCTCCAAATGTAACCCATGCCACAAAACAAAACAAAACAAAAACAACAAACTGAAAATTACAAGGATGCAGTGTTTCACCTAGGACGTGTTAGTTGGAAAAGGCTCTGAACCAGCATCTGAAACCCAGGACTATAATGGTAACATAACATTCATGCATACTAGATCATTTACACAGGATATGTAATCATTCCCCGCCATTGACGCAAATGAGGGTAAATCCGTCTTGTCACTGCCATACGATAGATAGCGCTCTTGGCCACCTTATGAAGTGGTTACCATACTCGTCCTCTGCAAGGCAGAGTCCCCCCCCCACAAAACCGTTCCCAGCATCGATCTCCCCCCATAGAGAAAGCCCAAAACACATCCAGCCTGGTGCCTCAAAGCGCGGTACAAGGAGCTGTCTCCTCCGGGCTGGACGCGTTGTCACATGGGCTCCCGAGGATCTCCCCCACAACAAACTGGTGAACGCAAACCAATCGCTGCTTCAGTTAGATCAGTCACCTGCCCTTCAAGCACCAGAAGGCACCAGCCCCACGGAGAACACGGAGAGTATTGTCTTAATCGGGTTAATTTCGGAATATTGCAGTCCATATTCACCTTATGTAGCCACGCCCATTTGACCCGGTTGTGTGGCCGTATCAAAACTTCCGGCTAAAAATAAAATAAAATAAAATGGCTGGCTGCTCCAATATCATCTAACTCTGAATTAACTAATAATTTAGCCAATTGTATGTAACATACCAAATAAAAGCAAACGGCAATGTCTAAGAATGCAACGCCATGTAACTGGCTCGTTAAGTCTCGCATTCCAGGGAATTACGTTAACCTCTGCGGGTCTTATTGACGTTAGTGGCTCGAGCGCAACTTGGAGGAGAGAAAACTATCTGAAGCTTTCTTTGTTGGAGTCCAGGTATGTTTTACAAGAAAGTGCTCGTCATTGTCGACGATAACGTTATCTGACCTGGCTAACAGTGGATACTCGCTTGCTTGCTGTGTACCGGCTCAAAGTAGTAGGCTACGTTCTTTATTTTACCCCCTTCACTGTCTGCTCCAAAAACAACTATTTTATTTTGCGCCGTGACCGCCGGAAGTGTTAAAAGGACCGGGAAGAATTTGGCCCACTGTAAGGTCTGAACATAAGGTGAATAAACATAGTCACTGACTGGACGAGAACCGATTTCTAATGGGAAGCTAAATATCTGCCCCATATAGGCGGTTTTCACGGAATTGTGTTGCTAGGGAACAGTTTGAAACCTAGCTTATTTCCTGCCAGCTATTGTATTGGCAAACACTGCAACAGGAAGTAAGCTAGGTGCAATTTAGAATGTTTCTGTTGTCAAGTTAAAACTGTCTCATCAGCACATTAACACAGCAATCAGCCATGAATATAGTGCAGCGTTTACATTCCTCACTGTATCTGTCCTTGTCATTCCCCCAACAGTTCTGGCTTTATGTGAAGAGCTTGTGATCCCAACACATCCAGTATGACCAGTGGCCTTCAGCCTGATCACATCCTGCTCAGCCCCCCTTGGCCAGTCTCCAAACACTAACCAGGAAGAACCCACACAAACCAGCTCTGTGTGTGTGTGTGTGTGTGTGTGTGTGTGTGTGTGTGTGTGTGTGTGTGTGTGTGTGTGTGTGTGTGTGTGTGTGTGTGTGTGTGTGTGTGTGTGTGTGTGTGTGTGTGTGTGTGTGTGTGTGTGTGTGTGTGTGTGTGTGTGTGTGTGTGTGTGTGCGTGCGTGCGTGTGCGTGTGTTCTGTGTTCGTGCCAAAGTTGAGCTACTCTACGGTTTTGCTTTACAGTGTCAACACCAAGAATCCTGTCCACTATACCTTGGTGGTGTTTTTTTGTTTTATCTTTTTGTGGCATTTATACAGTACCTCTTTTTACTGTCATCATTTTATATTTATCCTTTCATTTTTATATGAAACTTTCCCCCCATATACCTCGTTTATTTTTACCGGGACTGAAGGGCACCTCTGCATCTCAAAGCCTCCCAACACTTCCTCGCTACGTCCTGTACGTACGTGACAGTCGTTTTTCTATCAAGTAAAGAATATCATGCGTAATATTTTCTGTCACTACCATATTTTAAGATAAGGGTACTCTTAAGGTGTTATGACTAGTAGGAATTGCATCACTAACTAGGGCTGGTTATCGCCACTTGATACCTTTAACATATCAACTACCAAGTACTGTACCAAGAAGTATCCAAACTTCTCCAGTCAAACAACACCTGCATTCCATCCTTTTTGTACACAGAAAAAAAATACTATTTGTATGGTTTTGCTCACAGCCAATCACTGCAAGCATTCTTCAATTTAATGTGTTGTGTGATTGGCCAACTACCGCAGCAGCTACAACCCATACAGTCTGGTTGTGAAGTCGAACGTGGTGTATGTGACGGAGTTGGCAGTTCAGCGTGCTGAGATGTCACCAAAATGTAAAAAAAATATTGAATGACGTACTCTATGGGTAAGGGTACTGGTATTGGTACTATCGTAGTTTCTTAATCGATACCCAGCCCTATCACCTAATATAACTTATATCCTCCAACACATCTTTCTGGCACCTTTTTGGGGATAATGTTATGGTTTTGTACTATGGGGGCAGACGCAATTCTGACTTATTACAACACCTCTGCAGTCCAATAACAATAGTTTTTCTGGGAAGGTGGTGAGGCTGAGGGTTGGTTCTGGATTGGGTACATATTTTATCTGTAATTTATATACTAGGTGGGAGGATGCATTTATGACTGTGTTTTATGTTCACCTGTCCTCTGTTTCCTCTGGAGTCATGATGGGATATGGTGGGTGTTGACCGTCTCGGCCTCTTTCAAGGCCCTGACTGGTGCCTCCTAAAGCGCCGTATCTACCACATGCGGTGCGGCTCTGGTATGGTTGCTGGAACAGACTCGCACTCATGTCATCTTGTCCGGCGCAAGTTAATCTGGGAAAAATAGACATCTGATCTATTTTGCTTGCTTTTGCTTGATTACATGGGTGTGCGCGTCGATTCCAGCAGCTGTACCAGAGCCCACCGCATCTGGTGGATATTGGCCCTAACTTTTAGCAGCCCGGACTAGGGATGGGGATCGTTAATCTTTTTATATTGGTACCATTTTCAAGACTGTTTAACGATCGGAGACTTTATCGATACCTTTCGGTGGAAAGACAAGACAATAAATTCTTAACAGAACTAGTATTGCATTTATTGCTAAACTGTGAGTAACTTGTTTGATTTTCTGAGCAGAACGAAATGTGCCTAGTCTGGTGAGGAAATTAAATTATTTTTCTAGTTAACAGCCGTTTCCAGGCAATTCAATTAATTTAAAAATGTTAATTGATGTATGTTTGTGCACCAGTGATTTGAGGTAAATAACATGACTTGACTCGAGACCTTACTTTATAGAACCCGCTAGTCTCAATAGCAATATCAATATGCTCAGACCTTATTGATCTTTGGGTTTTGAGAAATGTATCGGTCGATACCGGGTCTCGATCCCCATCCCTAGCCCGGACAGAGTAAACGTAACACTGCGGATGGCTTCCAGCAAAGTGTGACTTTAACTAACATACTCACAGACACCACCAGCGCACATTTACACTGCTTAAAACACACGAATGCCTTATCTGTGTGATGCCTACAGTACCAACACACTATCCCTTTGCGTGTACACCCAGAGAAATACACACAATGTATGGTTGAATAATACTTATCTATGACACTTTTTTAATCCACTTGTATTTAAGGAATAAACAGTGTTATCTGGGAAATTTGTTTTCCTAATATCTAAATAAATCTTTGTATTTTTGTCTTGATAAATTCTGCCTCTTCTCTCATAACCTTTTCGTGGTTATTTCGGTCGATTATTTCTCCCCTTTAATAATACCAATTGGTATTATATTTTATATTGTCCGAAAGCCTGATTAGTCACCTTTACAACGAGGTACAACTTGTAAGGATCGTGCATTTGTGCAATGAGCAACAGCTAAACGTGTGGGTAGCGCCCCAAATCTTTTTGCCAAAATCCCCTGCAATATTATTCTATTGGTATTCACTCTTGTTTTGACTTGCTTGGTGGATTGGATGATTGCACTCTCCCAGAGTAATAAGGAAAAAACAACACATATTGACCATTTTTACACTTTATTCATTTTACACTGTCAGGGACCTCAGTAGCATGCGGAAGATCCATACGCAGCCACAACAGCTTGGCACCTTGGCACCACAAATGATGTGCCAATCAGGTGCCAGTCACACACCTGCCAGCACTTGAAGCTCAAAACAAGAGTGAATACCAACAGAGGAATATTGCAGGGGATTTTGGCAAAAAGAAATGGGGCGCTAACCACACGGTTAGCTGTGTTGCTCATTCCACGAATTCACGATCCTTACAAGTTGTACCTCGTTGTAAAGGTGACTAATCAGGCTTTCCAACCAAATAAATCACAATGCCAATTGGTATTACTAAGGGGAGAAATAATCGACCGAAACAATGTTCCGAACTTTTTTTGAGACGTTTATGTTGTGACTAACAGCAAGTCTGAGAAAGCTCAAGCCTTCCATGGTGTGATAAGGCAATGAGGGACGTGAGGAATGTAGGGAACATTTGACATTTACCTGTTGCACCTATGGTTGCACCTCCCTCATGCACATAATCCTCCCCCCCCCCCGAGACACACACACACTATGTGAAACATGTTAACTGTTCCCCCCCCCCAAAATATATATATATATTAGGGGTGGGGGAAAAAATCCATTCACCTAAGTATCGCGATTTTTAATGTCACGATTTTTTGGATCGATCTTTTATTCCAGAATCGATAATCGCAAATAAAAAAAAAAAAAAAAAAATTGGGTGCTTGCAGTCAGGCCACTCACTGAACAGCAGGCCAGGCGCCGCCTACTGGTTTACTAGTGGTTTTATTACTTTATTAGTTAGTCTGAAGTAATAATTACACTTCAGGGTTAAAGTGGGTGCATCTCATTGTAAAATTGGACTTCAAACGGCCCAAATCTGGCTTCAAACGGCCCAAATTTCACACGCGTTGGCCCATATCGGCCTGGCCTGCTTGGTATCTAATGCCCGGCCTGAATTATGATCCCAGTCCGCCCCTGTTTTTAACTATATCGCCCAGCCCTACTCATGATATATAATATACAGTCTCTAGTGTATGATTCAACTTTTCCCATGTTCTAATCTAGTGTAAAAAAGCAAACAAACTGAAAAAATAAAAGAAAAAAATAAACAAAAATCGCAATAAATCGTAATATCGAATCGCAATAATGGTAGAATCGCAATACTTAAGAATCGCAATATAAATCGAATCGGCACCCAAGAATTGTGATAGTATCGAATCGGGAGATAAGTGAATCGCCACAGCCCTAATATATATATATTTATATATATATATATATTTATATATATACACACAAGATATATATATATATTTATATACACACAAGATATATACATGTATATAGTGTGACTTCCTGGGGTAGTGGATTGGAATATTACTAATACTGTTGAGTTGAGAAAAGTTGCAAACAAAATAGAAATTGTTGTCATCCCCTCTCTCTATCCTCACCTTTCCTGTCTGCCTGTCCTATCTAAATAAAGGCAGAAATGCCCCCCAAAAATCATCTTAAAAAAAAAGACTGCAGGATATTTAAAGAAGATTTTCAGGCTCTTAACCCTCATATATAATTGGTACAGTTTGGGCTAATTCGATGTAATTTTCTGTGTTCGCATTGTGATAAATGTGTTATAAATGGTCATAAATGCCATGAATTTTGACATTGGAGGGGATTGGGGCTTATATCAAGGATTTGCACACTTCAGTACCTCAGCTCATTTTTGGCCCCGGGAATCAAAAATGTGCACTAATGTTAT
Organism: Poromitra crassiceps; assembly: GCF_964638095.1. NCBI lineage: Eukaryota > Metazoa > Chordata > Actinopteri > Beryciformes > Melamphaidae > Poromitra > Poromitra crassiceps. The sequence continues at coordinate 43,028,217 of NC_139627.1, read as the reverse complement.
ATCCAGAAATGGCTAAATCAATTACCCATTGAAAACCATTATAAACTATACATTTTTGAGGTCTAAGACTTACCAAAAAGCATTTTTTTATGACTTCCTCCAGATATTTTGGACATAAGGCTTCAAAATTATGGTTTTTAATATTTTTCAGCAGATTGCAACATTTTCTTATGGCATGCATATTGCAAGCAATTTTGCTGGTTTCTGTTTCTGCTGCATTATGGGCCACTACAGCCCAATGCAATACATAATTTCAGCTAAAATGGTGTCCATATGGATGTGTGTGTGTGTGTGTGCGCGTGCATGTGCATGTGTGCACAACCTCAACTCACTGACCTTCACCCCCCCCCCCCCCCCCCCCCCCCCCATGTCTGCAAGGCCTGGGAACCTGGCATTTTGTTTATGCAGGTGCACCTTTGATGTCGGTGTGGTGGGTGATCATTTGTGTTGTTGGGGAGAAGAATAGCAGCTGACCAATCATATCATCCCTCTGTGTGGTCAAACCAAACCAGTCAAACCCATGTCATGTGACTTGCGACAAGTCAAGACACTCCCGGGCCAGGGCAGAATTCACCCGCCACAACTAGGCGCGCGCCGCACAGTCTGTTTTGTTTTCGGGTCAGCGTCACGGCAGCCACAAGCAGTGCAGAGGAGGACATCATGTCAGCCCACACCAGCTCTTGATTTAGTTCACCAAACTAAAAAATTCGAGAGGCATTTCAACACCAGCATTGCAATTATGACTGGATCAAGCGATGTCTCCTTTTCGGCGCGGAGAGCGGCTCTTGTTGGGCTAAAGACGGCTTTTGTGACTTCGGAAGTTCATGAAAACGCCTCAAGTCATCTGAAAGCTACCATTTGCCTTAAAACATTTGGGAGTACCAGGATACAGAGCTGCAGTTGGATGAGCAACAACGCCGAGAAGTCAATGCTCATAATGAGAAGGTGAGGAAAAACAGGGACATTTTGAAGTCTCATCACTGTGTCATATTCTTGGGTTAAGTCTTAACTAGGTCGTTTTCCAGAAAACGGCAGAATATGTTAATTTAAGTGTTCTATCTACACTAATCCTTCCCTTTGTCCATACAGCTCCCCTGAAAACAGCTATAGCCTATAGGCTAAATAACATAAGGCATATGTTTAAACTATTTTTTATTTTTATTGAAAAGTTAAGTAGACTAGTTATAGCCTACATTATATTAACTATAATAAATTAGACTCACGTGCAGGGGGCAACACCTATAAACACAATGAATTTCCTACAGTTTTAGGCCTATACATATTATTATCAGATGAAATAAATTAGAATAAATACTCTGAAAATAAATGAAAGAATAATCATATTTTTTGCCGACTGCATGGTGCATGCCATATTTGGCAGCGAACATCCGCTTTTCTAATTCCTCTCTTCAATTCTTGATGGATTTAATTAGTTTAAATTGCCATAATGTTGTGAGGTGAGGAGAGGCGCACTGTGCATCTGCATTTCCTAATTACAAATTCATTCATTCATCACGTATAAAATAATATTTACTTATTTAATAGATGGAGATGTCATGTGTGAACATTTAATTCTTCTGTGTCCCCGGACGGCGTCCGTGGCAGAAAGTAGTTGACCCAAAACAGTACACATGTAGGCTAGATCATTATGAATCTACATATTTATTGCAGATTATATACTCACTATCTAATATTCACCTTGCTCATAAAAATATATATATATATATATATATATATATATATATATTATAACGAATCAGGTATTCGTCCAAGGTACCGGAGACAAACCAACAGAGTCTCACCTGTCCGCCGCCTGCACGTCTCTCTTCTCCCGCTGTCCCCCGGTCCCCGACAGCCTTTCGACACTCTCTAGCCAGATGTCCAATCGTTCCACATAACCAGCAGGCTCCCGGCCTTTCCCAGTACCGTGGCGCCGCGTACCTGGTCTTTCCCACTGCGACACCACCTCGCTAGATGGCCCGGTTCCCCGCATGTCCAACACAGTCTCTTTTGCGGCTCCTCCGGCCGTTCTCCCCACTGCATTACCTCTGTGCTCAACTCCTCCACACGTTGCCTGACTTCCCGCAGCGCCCGCGTGATTTCTAACCCCACATAGGATAAGCAATAACCACGCCCTGTGGCGCCGGGATTGGCCAGGAGCAACACTGGAGGGCACGCAGCCCAGCGATTTCATGAACCAACTGAATAGCTCTTGAGAACGGACAGCGATTTCGAGAGCGGACATTGAAATTAATTATGGTCACCTACCTTCCTTAGCATAGTAATAATAATAATAAGCATAATAATTGTAATCTACACAATCTACAAAAACATGCAATAATATAAACGGTGTTGTGTTCACGTTCATAGCTCATATAATATAATGTATCATATCGTTAATTTCAAGCTCAATTCTTACCCAGAGAAAAGGTACAGCACTGAAAATGTAACAAGCAATAGTTTTTTAAACATCTTTATTTTAAAAGATGAAAAACCCCAGGTGCTTTAGTCCCAAGCTTCAATGCTCCTGGCCAATCCCGGCGCCACAGGGCGTGGTTATTGCTTATCCTATGTGGGGTTAGAAATCACGCATGGGAGAGAGTTGACTACACATCAGTTCCTAGCTAAACAGGGAAACACCACATTACACGCCAAAACCCTGGATCGCTACAATATATATATGTGTGACCTGCTCTGACAAAATCAGTCACATGTAGCACTGGCCGTTTGTGTAGAAACATGATTTTATGAGAAAATATTGATTTTGGCTGTTTTGGGGTTTCACCAGATTTTAGTCAAATAAAGCCTTGGCTTTCATTCTCTGTAAAGATTATTGTGAAATTTGAATGCTAAATATAGTTTTGAAGCTCATAAACTTAGGGTGACAAGCAGAACTAGCTTACTTTGTCAAAGTTTGAGGTCGTTTTTCTCAAAAACATAGTTTGGAAACACTCAAAACATAAAGGGGTGTATCTCACTCAATCTTTGGTGTACCAATATATTTTACAGATTCACAGATTGAATATATCTGTGTAATAACAGCAGTTATCACTTATACTGGAAAATAAATTATTCCGGGTCAATATCATTTTCCATGTCTTGAGAATTATGGTCAATATTGAAATGTTTTCAGTTATTATTATAATAATGATAATAATAATAAAACTTCAATTAATAACCCCAGATTTTATTTGCTTCGGCCTATAGGCTGTTTAGGAACGGCATCTATTGGGTGTTCAGTGTGTCCCCTAGAAAATCTTTCAGGCCTGGAGAGATTTCGAAACGTACACCGACCGCAAAGGTGGGGGCCCTCGCTGGCGACGCTAAACTTTTAGCTAACCTGTTCGCATCTATGTTGGCAATGGCATCCCAAATATCATCATACTATTATGGGATGCAATGGGAACAGTTGTATTATGGGATGTGCGTTTGCCAGGCAACGACACACGTTGACACGTTTTGGAACAGCGCTGCATGCTGGCACAATGCTCCTAAAAGCAAAATGCTTATTGTTCTGAATGATTTGGCATCTTCTATTATGGTCCACTGTCAACGCCAGTATTGTTGTATTGTAATAATATGCCATAAAAGGTTTATTGAAATTTTGGGGAGAGCCGAAAAAATAGATATATACTGTATATATTTTTTTGCTTTTTTTTCTGGTCTGGCGGGGGCGCTGTTGGCCTGGCGGGCCTGTAGAATAGTAGGGGAAACACTGACCTGTGTCGCTCATCTGGCTTCATCAATACATTGTGTTGTATTTGATTTGGACCTGTGTCGCACTCATCTGGCTTCATCAATACATTGTGTTGTATTTGATTTGGACCTGTGTCGCACTCATCTGGCTTCATCAATACATTGTGTTGTATTTGATTTGGACCTGTGGCGCACTCATCTGGCTTCAGCAATACATTGTGTTGTATTTGATTTGGACCTGTGTCGCTCATCTGGCTTCATCAATACATTGTGATTATATTTGATTTGGACCTGTGTCACACTCATCTGGCTTCATCAATACATTGTGTTGTATTTGATTTGGACCTGTGTGGCACTCATCTGGCTTCATCAATACATTGTGTTGTATTTGATTTGGACCTGTGTCGCTCATCTGGCTTCATCAATACATTGTGTTGTATTTGATTTGGACCTGTGTCGCACTCATCTGGCTTCATCAATACATTGTGATTGTATTTGATTTGGACCTGTGTCGCACTCATCTGGCTTCATCAATACATTGTGTTGTATTTGATTTGGACCTGTGTGGCACTCATCTGGCTTCATCAATACATTGTGTTGTATTTGATTTGGACCTGTGTCGCACTCATCTGGCTTCATCAATACATTGTGTTGTATTTGATTTGGACCTGTGTCGCACTCATCTGGCTTCATCAATACATTGTGTTGTATTTGATTTGGACCTGTGTGGCACTCATCTGGCTTCATCAATACATTGTGTTGTATTTGATTTGGACCTGTGTCGCACTCATCTGGCTTCATCAATACATTGTGTTGTATTTGATTTGGACCTGTGTCGCACTCATCTGGCTTCATCAATACATTGTGTTGTATTTGATTTGGACCTGTGTCGCACTCATCTGGCTTCATCAATACATTGTGTTGTATTTGATTTGGACCTGTGTCGCTCATCTGGCTTCATCAATACATTGTGTTGTATTTGATTTGGACCTGTGTCGCACTCATCTGGCTTCATCAATACATTGTGTTGTATTTGATTTGGACCTGTGTCGCACTCATCTGGCTTCATCAATACATTGTGTTGTATTTGATTTGGACCTGTGTCGCACTCATCTGGCTTCATCAATACATTGTGTTGTATTTGATTTGGACCTGTGTCGCACTCATCTGGCTTCATCAATACATTGTGTTGTATTTGATTTGGACCTGTGTCGCACTCATCTGGCTTCATCAATACATTGTGTTGTATTTGATTTGGACCTGTGTCGCTCATCTGGCTTCATCAATACATTGTGTTGTATTTGATTTGGACCTGTGTCGCACTCATCTGGCTTCATCAATACATTGTGATTGTATTTGATTTGGACCTGTGTCGCACTCATCTGGCTTCATCAATACATTGTGTTGTATTTGATTTGGACCTGTGTGGCACTCATCTGGCTTCATCAATACATTGTGTTGTATTTGATTTGGACCTGTGTCGCACTCATCTGGCTTCATCAATACATTGTGTTGTATTTGATTTGGACCTGTGTCGCACTCATCTGGCTTCATCAATACATTGTGTTGTATTTGATTTGGACCTGTGTGGCACTCATCTGGCTTCATCAATACATTGTGTTGTATTTGATTTGGACCTGTGTCGCACTCATCTGGCTTCATCAATACATTGTGTTGTATTTGATTTGGACCTGTGTCGCACTCATCTGGCTTCATCAATACATTGTGTTGTATTTGATTTGGACCTGTGTCGCACTCATCTGGCTTCATCAATACATTGTGTTGTATTTGATTTGGACCTGTGTCGCTCATCTGGCTTCATCAATACATTGTGTTGTATTTGATTTGGACCTGTGTCGCACTCATCTGGCTTCATCAATACATTGTGTTGTATTTGATTTGGACCTGTGTCGCACTCATCTGGCTTCATCAATACATTGTGTTGTATTTGATTTGGACCTGTGTCGCACTCATCTGGCTTCATCAATACATTGTGTTGTATTTGATTTGGACCTGTGTCGCACTCATCTGGCTTCATCAATACATTGTGTTGTATTTGATTTGGACCTGTGTCGCACTCATCTGGCTTCATCAATACATTGTGTTGTATTTGATTTGGACCTGTGTCGCTCATCTGGCTTCATCAATACATTGTGTTGTATTTGATTTGGACCTGTGTCGCACTCATCTGGCTTCATCAATACATTGTGTTGTATTTGATTTGGACCTGTGTCGCACTCATCTGGCTTCATCAATACATTGTGTTGTATTTGATTTGGACCTGTGTCGCTCATCTGGCTTCATCAATACATTGTGTTGTATTTGATTTGGACCTGTGTCGCACTCATCTGGCTTCATCAATACATTGTGATTGTATTTGATTTGGACCTGTGTCGCACTCATCTGGCTTCGTCAATACATTGTGTTGTATTTGATTTGGACCTGTGTCGCTCATCTGGCTTCGTCAATACATTGTGTTGTATTTGATTTGGACCTGTGTCGCTCATCTGGCTTCATCAATACATTGTGTTGTATTTGATTTGGACCTGTGTCGCACTCATCTGGCTTCATCAATACATTGTGTTGTATTTGATTTGGACCTGCAGTGTTTCCTCTAGAAAATCTTTCAGGCCTGGAGGGATTTTGAAACATACCCCGACCGCAACGGTGGGGGCCCTCGCTGGCGACGCTAAACTTGTAGCTAACCTGTTCGCATCTATGTTGGCAATGGCATCCCAAGTATCATCATACTATTATGGGATGCAATGGGAACAGTTGTATTATGGGATGTGCGTTTCCCAGGCAACAACACACGTTGACACGTTTTGGAACAGCGCTGCACGCTGGCACAATGCTCCTAAAAGCAAAATGCTTATTGTTTTGAATGATTTGGCATCTTCTATTATGGTCCACTGTCAACACCAGTATTGTTGTATTGTAATAATATGCCATAAAAGGTTTATTGAAATTTTGGGGAGAGCCGGGGGGGGGGATATATATATATATATATATATATATATATATATATATATATATATACATATATATATATATATACATATATATATATATATATATATATATATATATATATATGTATATATATGTATATATATATATATATATATATATATATGTATATATATATATATATATGTATATATATATATATATATATATATATATATATATATATATACATATATATACATATATATATATATATATATATATATATACATATATATATATATATATATATACATATATACATATATATATATATATATATATATATACATATATATATATATATATATATATATATATATATATATATATATATATATATATATATATATATATATATATATCTGGCTTGTGTTCAGAGTGACCTGACACTAACGATCCAGCCGTGTTCTTCAGAGTGACCGGGTGTTTGCTTATTCTCCGACTCGCACTTTGAGCACACAGGAGAGAGCAGCTTAGCCCAATAATGGTGTTTTTTTCTTGTGGTCTTTAGTAAAAATACGTAATTAACTAAAACCTTACTAAGGGTTTTAGTCATAATATGGTAATAGTAATCATTTTCTGCTACTAGACTGCCATTTAAAATTGGTATTTTCATGAAATTTTGCAGAACCTCTTAAAGCCAGTCAGTTGATCCGTCTGTGTACAATCCTGGGTGTACAGTGGAAATGCAAAGCTGCGTGCACCGCAATGAATTACGTCACCAGTCTAATCTTTTGCACCAAAGTTCGTCTATTGGTAAGAACTGAAGGCTTATACACCTTGTTCTACTGCACTATCATGGCTGGAGCACTGTTGTCCAAAATACGATCTCTGACCGGAAACAGTATGGCTGCCTCTAGCTCCAAGAATGTTACTCCAGAAGGCTTTCATTACTGTATGCTGCAGAGCTCTCTCTGAGTCTGGGACGCTTCCCGCCAACTGGCTGGTTATTATGGGAGGGAACGTTCACTTGGCCAGTGGTGGATTCAGTCTTCCTCAATCAGTAACGACTTTGCGATCAGACAACACGGGAGGTGCAGCCCATTTTTCCGCTCTCTCATCGGTGCTACAACCTGTCACTCATTCAATTTCAACCCGCCTTTAAAAACCAGCAGTGGCTGTGAAGTGGCACCAAACACACATACAGTAAGCAGTGACTGACTCATTTATGTAGTATGCGGAGCACAGCGATTCAACATAATATTTGAGTCTGGGGAGGGACTAACTCTGATGAGACCACGACTTGTTGGCATTTTTGTCATACAGGACCAGACCAATGAGGTAAGTCCAAACGGCTGACGATTACAATCATGCAAAAATCCCAAAATGAGATGTTGTTTTTAACCAATAAAATGCAAATACATTATTATTATTATGACATTATTGACCGACATTATTATGCTCAAGGAAAGAAGACACCATCCTTAAAACAAAGGCATTTATTGCGAAAAAATGCACTTGACATGAAAAAACAATCAAATCAACCACGGGTCATCAGTACAAGACAATGTATCATGATCACATGGTAGAGAGCGCCGCCAGCGCAGAGCTGGACTTCAAACGGCACAAAAGGCCTATAAATATTATGCACAATATATAATTATATATATATACTTTTTTTGTTTTTCACTTGCTTGCCGCCGTACTACTAACCCGACTCAGTCCCGCCGCGCCGAACGTTTTTTTAATTCATAAAGTTTTCTTTTTCATTGTAAAGAGCTACATACAGAGTTCTGCCCCCCCCACCCTCCCAAACACACACACACACACTCAAACACACGAGTATCCATAGGAACAAATATGGCCGACATCTAATCCAAGATGGCAGGGTGAGCGCTCTGGTTTCCTGGAAGGTAAAAAAAAAGAGAAGAAAATGTAGGAGTGGACAGTCATGTCAAAACAAAAATGGGGTGTCCCGCCAATGTGCGATGGCAATGGTTTTATGCTGTGTTCCTGTCCTACAGGAATAACGTCCGACGGTTTTTGTCTTGGCGTCGTTTTTGTAGACTTCTCGAGGTTGATCCTCATCAGGTTTTTACTGCTAAACACGTGTCTGAGAAATCTGGGTTCATGATCGAGTTACCAGGTAGTGTATAATACACAACATAAAAACTCATATCTACAGTTTGTCCCATATAACACAGCATTAGCCGGGGTATTGAGTTGTGATTCGACGTGAATTCCGACTGTTCCCCTTTGCACTTTTGGATCTCAGAAGACTTGTAAGTAGGAGGAGAGAAGGACGGGAGGCCGATGGCACATTCAGCAAAACACAGACGGTGCGAGAAACGCTGCTCAAACAGGCGGGTCGAGTCATCTGATGCAAAGTGAGCGCCGTGCTCCTGACGTCTGACTCTTGTAAACTCGACCCATCCTTCTGAACTCCTCTCAGAGAGAAGAGACTATTGAGATCCTGCCACACGGACGACGACTTGTGCTTTTTTGTTTGTTGGCTCTGTCGACGCCCAGGGTACAGACAAGGAATCCGCGCTGCTCTGGGATCTGCTGTTTTTGTGTGTGCGACAAACAAGTCAGTCAAGTCGACGCAGCGCAGCGGAGTCACAACCGCAAAACCGACTGGCTCATCGCCAGGAAGAGGTAGCCTGGTAAAAGCATCCTGATCACGTGACCTCACATCCTGTTTCACTCTACATATCAGTCTGGACTTGCAGCCGCCCACAGCCATTTCCTGAGATTACAGTGTAACCGGGCCAATCAGGGCCCTGCGCCCTAGTTGAAGAGGTGACCGGGACAATCAGGGCAAAACAGTAATGGCGTCTCTCGAAACAATGAGCGATAACATTAACGTTAGTAAACACAGCCAAAGTGCAGTTATTGCAGAAATAGACTCAATAACGACAATTAAACAAGAACAAGAGTATATGCACCAGCAGAGTTTCTCGGCGGGAAAATATGTTTTCGCCGTTCTTCCGAGTGGATTTGGCGATGCTGATTGGCTGAAGGATATGTCTGTCAAGGCAAGTACTCCCGCCCACATCGATGGCTGGAAGGAAGTCCAGACTATTACGTAGGGAAAAACAATGTGAGGTGAGGTCACATTATCAGGATGGTTTTACCAGGCTATCTGTGTGAGTGTGTTGGAGTAATGTATGTGTGTTTGCAGAAGGGTGTGTGTGTGTGAGATGTGTGTATTCTTTACTTCCTGTGTGTTTTCACTTCATAAAGTGTCTCACTCTCTCAATCAGATGAAACATTCCAGTTTTCATTCATCAATTCATCAAACAAGTCTAAAAATCTCCATTTTGCATTGATGTGGGAGGTGGTAACACATGGCGATTTTAGAATATTGCAGTCACTTTTCTATTTTCCATTTAGACTTAGAATATATAAAAAGAGCTCCTTATTTCCATCATCATGTTGCTAGACCGTGATGATTTTATCAGATCTTTTTGATCCTTTGATGGGAAAACTGCAGGTAAGTGAAAGGGAGTGAGAAAGGGCACGAGACAGGGAATTGCTTTGTAGAATAAATTATGTTTTCCAGTTGCCAGTTCTCTGATTTTTCAGTCTGTAGCCTACAATCCTTCCTATCTTGTACTTGTGCTCTCCGGTGTGCAGACATTGGTGAGAGGAGAAATGGCGTGTTTATGCTGCATTCACATCATATGGGTCCCCATCAGTCATCATCAAGTGGTATTTATTTACCACCTGGAAGTTCCTATTTATTATTTACAGTCTTCCACGTATGACATGAAAGCAGCGTCACATCTGTGCTTAACCAATGAGACTCCAGTGTGCTCAGCCAATGGCAGACTCTCACCTGGTTTCGATGAGCCAATAGAGGACCGCAGGAATGACTCCTAAAGCCCCGCATGTTAGTACTTCCGGTTCCGGTTAAATGCCGGAAGTACAGTACGGTCTGTGGTTAACAAAAGTTTATGAAACTGCAAACCTTGTGTTCAGCAGGATAATCTTTACAAATGAGGACCACTTGTATGATTTTTTTTAAACGTAAAAACGATTTTTAAAAAATCGTGAGTTTCAGAAAATGCTTCAAAAGTCATAAAAGTTGTCTTCATTTGTGAAGATTATCTTGCATGAAGTTCACCGTTTCTTAAGCTTTTGTTAACCACACAGGCCTTATTTCAGGCATTTAACCAAAATCTCTATACAAAAATCCCATTGACTTTGAGACAAGGGAACCAGAAGTGCACTGACTTTGGAGTTGGCCTACAAAAATACTGTACGTCATCCCGGCGGTACTCTACAAGACACTTGTGTGCTTAGCCAATGAAGGAGCTCCACCTGGTGCTTAGCCAATGAAGGAGCTCCACCTGGGCGGCGTAGTTGTACTTGTGCTTTTGTTCTGGCTTGTGCTTCCACAACAGGAGGCGAGCAAATCCTACCAGCGCCTTAAGGTCCTTACACATCAAGAGCGATGCGAATATACGGCACGAAATTGCGATGCGAGTTTTGACCCACCTGTCAATCACAGCCACAGATGTGTACACGTCAGAAGCGAATTTCAGAAAAATCGACCGTGGTTCGAAAAAATAAACACCGCAATAACGCTGGGCGAAACTTTGCCGTTGGTATGCACGGTTGCATTGACTGATATAGGTTCGGAAAATATTATTGACGTGCGAATTAATCGCACGAAAAAAACGTGCTCGGTGTGTAAGGACCTTTAGAGTCACCTTCTGAGCTGGTAATAAACATCTACTGACCTCACACTCTCTGACATACGCACGTACGCAGGCACGCACGCACGCACGCACGCACGCACGCACGCACACACACGCACGCACACACACGCACGCACGCGCACGCACACACACGCACGCACACACACACACACACACACACACACGGTGAGCGAGTCAAGCATTGAGCTTTGCTGTGCTTCCAACCCCAACAGAGACTACGACTGAGATACCCTGGACGTTCAATCGTCGTCTCAGACGGAGACCCCCAAAATTCCCTGACACCTCCCTTTATATCGACCCTACTTTCCCATACATGTAGCAATCACCAGAAAACAGAACTTCCCTTAAAGCCACAGTTCTTGTCTGTCACGACGGGCTGTTTGTGTTCTTTCATATTGTGTCGTTTTCAATCCCGACGGTCTGAGCCCGTCTTTTCTGTTCTTCAGCTGTCTAATTCCCTGTTTCTCCCAGGCAGCAAGCTCAGGCTTGGACAGATGAAGCCTCGTGGAAGTGATACTAACCCTTTGTTCACCCCATAGGCAGAACTGATGCTTGACTCACGCTGAACGTGAGCTCACGCCTAACCGTTCACACCAGACACTCTCCTTTCCTCAGCCCTCCATTCACTTCATGCCTGGCAGCTTCAAGCTTCACGCGTCAAGCTTGGAAAATAGGACTGAATCCTGAACGATCGCATGAGCAAGGCGTGAGCGTGGCTTCAGCGTGACACGGGCGCGGGTGGTGTGAACGCCTGTTAACAAGGACACCTAAATTAAACTTGTGGGTTGAGCGTAGGTTGAGAGTTGCTTCGGCGTATGGTGTGAACGGCCACTAAAGTAGTAGTAGTTCCTCAAATGGCCACTTGAGGCCGGCTCCAAAAGGGAGTCATTCCCTGTTCACCCCCATGTTAAAATGCCCGACTTCTTTTTACATGTTTACAGCCTGGTTCCAAAAATGGTCTAATTTCACCTTTCATAACAACTGTACGAGGGGTGAATTTTTATATAACCCACCTGTTAAAGCAGCTACGAGCAACTTTTTCGATTGTTATTAAACAGTATAATTACAATATTGATGCATCACATCTTACCTATAATAGTAACTGAGACCAAAGCCGTGTGTATCTGAGATTGCTCCCTGTTATGTGACCAGCTCTCCTCCTCCTCCTCCTCTTCTTCTCTCTCTCTGATCTCAACTACTCTCTCTCTCTCCCCCCTCCCTCTGGTGTTTCTGCTCTAATCACCTGAGCAGGAACACCTGGAGTTGATCAGCCCTGCAGTGTTAAATGGAGGCTGGAGTAGAGAGCAGGCAGATCTCTCTCTGACCCACACATGCTCACAGCAGCTCCTGGAGAGGAATCTCTTCTCTCCAGTGGTGACTTTTCTTTGTTACTTTCTTTGTTATTTTGGTTTAGGCTGGAGTCCCCGGTAGTCCTGTTTTCGGTTTAGTTATAGGTTAACTCTTCTTGTTTTTAGGCTTATACTGGCTCCAACGGCCCAAAGGGGTTGGCCCAGGCCCTTTTTGATGAGTTTGGCCGGATCTCCAGTCTGTTTGGTTTGTATTATTTGTGACTTTGAATATCTTTGGGTTTATTTAAATAAATATTCTTTACCAATTTGCAACCTTGTCTGGCGTCCTTATGTTTTGGTCTTCTGTTGAGCCATTTGTTGACATGCTTGAAGGCCGTAACACTCCCTTAGGTGATTATTAGTCTGTGTCTGTCTAAACTCGCGTCAACAGGGGGCTCTCTCTCTCTCTCTCCTTACCGCCGGCCCGGCTACCCGGAAGTGAAACCCGGAAGTGAAACGCAGCTGCCTGCCTCGCCGTTTGCGCTGCCTAGCAACATAACATAAACAATGTGAACGCCACGCATACTCTCGCGAACATCTTTCGTTATATTCTAACAAGTTTTTTGGAAGTTATTTTGTGGTTATGGCCGAAGTGGCTGCTGCAAACCGTTTCATTTCACTTCCTGATCTTCCCTGGCCACAGACAGCCTACACTGGCCGATTCGCTCGGGGCTCAAGCGAGACTACTCTGCGTTGGTCTCGTCGACTATTAGAGGTAAGATGTGATGCATTGATATTAAATTTATACTGTTTAATAACAATCGAAAAAGTTGCTCGTAGCTGCTTTAAGAGTAAAATAGACGATAGAACAGGGTGGGAATTTCACAGAGGCCATGGCAGCCATTGCCCCTCCCACTGGCCTTGACGCCCTGAGATCCCTAGGGCCACCTTGGCAGCTGGGCCCTGCTACCAGCCTGCTACTGTCAGTTGCTCTAAAAGTGTCAGTGGTGCCAGTTTAATGTAGCCTTTGCAAAGGATGTGTAATTGGCTGATTTTAACACGCATTTCAGAAAAATCGCTCTTCATGATGTCAATAGAGCCGCAGCAATGGCCCTTAAAAGAATTTGACCCTGAAGGCCACATGGCCTTGCCCCTAAAATTGATGTAATTCCCACCCTGCAATAGAAATGACTATATTTTGGGCATGATTAGCAGGTCGCCTGCCCAGTGATCGTGCAGACAATAGCATGCGGAGCTGCAGCTCTCTGGGAAACCCCTGGTCTCGTGCCAACGGCCACACTCCCATACTCTAGGCTAGGCGGTCACATCACGGTGACTCTGTCCATATTTTTTATACGGTCTATGGTTTCCACCAATAGCCAGAGCAGAGAGGGCGCTGTTTCCCCACTGGGAAGCCAAATTCGTTTTCAATTGTTTTTGAGATATCACATGACAAAAACTCTCGGTGTTGAAAACGACACAATATTAAAGAACACAAACGTCCATCCGTCATGATAGACATGAACTGTGGCTTTAAGGCAAGTTGTGTTTTTGTATGATTGTTACATGTATGGAAAAGTAGGGTCGATATAAAGGCAGGTGTCACGGAATTTTGCCGGTAGCCGTCTGAGACGACAACTGAACGTCCAGATATCTGCGTCGTAGTCTCTGTTCAGGCTGCTGTGCTTCCATCTCCAGCTTGGCAGAAACACGAGAGAAAGGTGAAGATAGTTGGTTTGCGGCCGGTTGTGAACTGGACCAGCCTCCACCCACATTCAGGATGTACGAGTTCACAAAGCAGAGCAGACAGAGCAGAGCACACCCAACGAAGCCGTACAAAAAGTCTTCAGATCAGAGGAAGAGGTGTTGTCCAAGGTTGGCAGTTTGTACGATGAGAAGTGTCTCTGTCCGCGCCTCCCGTCTCATCCCCCCCCTCGGCCAGACATTCTCCCATGGCCGACATGCATGCATCGAACAGTCGTATGTTTCACTGCTGTCGGACGAAAATCTTGATCAGCATCTCCAAAAACAAAAAAATGCAATTAAGCAAACACTTTTCCAACTGTAGGCTGCGAGTTGTTTGAGGTGAGAATGGTTTTCCAATAGGTTTCCTGGGTCTTACTCACTTGTAAAAGCTGGGTTTCACATTTTATCTTATGCAACATTTCAAAAGTTTGCCTAAAATTCCCTCGACCGTTGGAAGGAAACATAGCTACTTTCAACACCTCATATCATGGCTGGTTTGGGACAACACACACATGTGTCACATTTCAACATGCAACATGATTTTGTTATACCTTTTAACTGCAAAAACTACACTTTTCAGCAACTAAGAAAACTTTTTTGTTTTGTTTTTGCTTGACCACCGTGCAACTTTGAGTTTATCCAAAGGCTTTCATAAGATAGGGCTTGTAGAATCCTCTCAACTCATGGAGGAACATGTCATCAACTTCATGAAAAAGAAAACTAACAAGATGACATGGTTTTCACATGCCAGCAGCAATGTTAATAACAAACTATGGCTGGGCAATGTATCAATATGATATCGATATTGTGATATGAGACTATATCGTCTTAGATGTTGGATATGGTGATATGGCATAAGTGTTGTCTTTTCCTGGTTCTAAAGGCTGCATTACAGTAAAGTGATGTCATTTTCTCAACTTACCAGACTGTTCTAGCTCTTCTAATATTTGCCTTTACCGACTTAGTCATTGTATCCACATTACTGATGATTATTTATCAAAAATCTCATTGTGTAAATATTTTGTGAAAGCACCAATAGTCATCCCTACAATACTGTCGCAATATTGATTGAGGTATTTGGTAAAAAAAAATATTGTTATATTTTGATTTTGTCCATAGTGCCCAGCCCTATAACAAGCCATACTGATACTTAATGCATTGTTATCAACATACTGTCTGGATTTTGAGTTGAAATGTAACACAAACGTGGGTTATCACAAACGAGACATGTAGACGTGTTAAAAAGGACATCTCTCAAAGAATGCAGGCTTGTGAAATGTTCTCAGACCCTGTAAACAGAGACAGTTTTGAGGTTTCCTGTGAGAGCAGTGCTGGGCTGTTTGTGCCAGTGTTTAAAGCAGTGCTGGGCTGTTTGTGCCAGTGTTTGCTGGTGGATGACGCCGGGGACGGGGAGCGAGGAGAACCGGGAGGCCGGGCTCGTCTTCCTGTGCTCTTGGAGTTTATGTGCCTTCAGCAGCCGATGACGTCAACGTCTGGCCCATGTGCCCTATAAAGTCCCGCCCCCATTCCATATAGTGCCAAAATCACGCTCTCTTTCGGGTTCTGCATGTGTACTCAGGGATTTCATCCACCATTCATTTTCCATGCTAAAAAAATAAATAAAATAGAAGTTTATAATCCATTTCGTTTTCTTCTTCTTTCTTTGTCCGAGTGAAATGTTCTATGGTCTCTCCTGAGTCTAAATATGGCCGACTTGCTTGGTTTGACCAAGTAAAACTATTTTTTACAAGGATTTTATGAAACATCTATGGAAAAATTAATGGCGGATGAAATCCCTTTGTACACATGCAGAACCTGTAAGAGGGTGTGACTTTGGTTCTCTAGAGCTGTCGCAGCTGGAAAAGCTGCCCTGCTCCCTGTGTGGCTGGGCTGGTTGAAGCCAGGGCTAGCTTTCGTGTGTGTGTGTGTGTGTGTGTGTGTGTGTGTGTGTGTGCGTGTGCATTAGTTAGACCGAAATGGGTTTTTGAAGGCCATTTACCCATGGGCTTTTGATATTTTTCAATTGAAACTGCCAATTTTCTTTCTCCAATTTTCAAAATCTCTAAATATGACCACTTCCACTCATGACCATCATGCATCATTAGAGCTTTCCATTGAAAGCTATAGACCCAATCATGTTTGTTGACAACATCTTCTGGGTAGAAAACTCCTGCGTTATTTACATACAATTTAATGGAGGAGAGTAAACGGGAGCGAGGAACAACTGAGATAAAGACAAAATGGTTAAGTGTAAAATGCATGTTTGATGCTTTTACATCTCATTAATAACAACACTTTCACTAATGTTAGTTTGGAGATCTAATTTACCGGTCGGGCCACAGAATAAAGAAAACAACTGCTTGAGTTGACCCCAAACAGCAGACTGGGCTACATAAAATAAGCACAGCAGAAATGTCAGATAGGTCGGATCACCATAAACGTTACAGTTACAGCTGAAAATGACAACAGAAATAAATAATAAACAAGTTTGCTGATATCTCCGCAATTCAAATGAATGGGCATTTGTCTACCCGGAGGTGACTGACCGCAATGTCACGGTGATTGGGTCTATATACTAATGCAATTATTTGAGGTGGGTTAGCAGCTCCTTAAGCCAGAGTGAGGCTGGTCCATTTGAATAAAAGCAGTTTTGGCAAACCAATATCGGTCTAACCTGAGTGTGTGTCTGCATGTGTGTGTCCAAGTAAGAAAGTGGTGGTGGTGTGTGTGTGTGTGTGTGTGTGTGTGTGTGAGACTCAGAAAGAGTGCACGTGTCCGTGCGTGCGTCAGAAGCTCTGGACAAAGCTGCCGGGGAAGAGGCCTGTGCGGCCGCTCCGCTGCAGCGTGCCTTTGTACCAGCCGTCCTCTCGCTTCTTGTGGACGAACACGATGTCTCCCTCCCTCAGCTCGATCTCTGCCTCGCTCTGCGGGGGATACGGCACCACCACGCGGTACCTGCAAGCAGACAGACAGAAGGAATTAAGCCACTTCCAGACATGAACTCTGGACTATGTCCGTTGAATTAGGTCCGGACATTCGCTGGAGTTGTCTTTTCCTACAACAGGCAATTTTTTGAACGCGAATTTGGGTTCAGCATGATAATCTTCACAAACGTGAATAACTTTTGGAACGTAAATGCGTTTTTTTTAAACGCGATTTGTGAAGAGTATCATGCTGAACCCAAATTTGTGTTCCCATAAACTTTTGTTAACCACAGAAACTTATTTTATGCATTTAAGTGAAATCCCTAATCTAAAACCCCATAGACTTTTCCATTGATGAACCAAAATAGCGGCGATTTCTGGATAAGCCTACAAAAATATGTCATAACAAACAGAGACAGAGAGCCCACTTCCTTTTCTATGAGAGCTGCTGTCATACTATAATGCCCACAATACTCTGCATGTTTGGCCAGCCATTCAAAAGCAGGGCATATGGGATGTTGTGGTAAACATTGAGTGTGATTTTGTGTGTGTGTGTGTGTGTGCGCGTGTGCGTGTGTTAGTGAGTCACTCTCCCTCAGGTTATGACATTTAACACACATTGGCCATCAAGACAACCCCCCATACTGACATGCACACATAGATACTGAAAAGCACATGACACAGTTGGAGTGTGTGGAGTGCCTGTGTGTGTTTATTGATTCCCTGTGTGTGTGTGTGTGTGTGTGTGTGTGTGTATGTGTGTGTGTGTGTATATTTACAGTAGACCATGGGCCCTTAAGCCCAGGGTGTGTGTTGTACGTGTGTGTATCTTGAAATAAAAGGCTGATCTATTGATCGTTTCCAACAGCATAAGGTGCCACAAAGCCCGTCATCAGTGAAGGGCCTTCAGCTCTCTCTCTCTCTTTCACTCACACACACACACACACACACACACACACACACACACACACACACACACACACACACACACAGGACAGAGTGTACCAGTCGATTTATATCACAGATACATATCTATATTGCAGGAACAAATATCCGAGGGCCCTATCTTGGCAAAAGCGGTAATTTAGCGCTTGTGCATGTTTAACACCGGAGCGCAGCGTAAATTGGAGGCATGCCAAGTCATCTGCTATTCTACGTGCAGCGCAAAATGCCACTTGCGTGCGGCACAAACGGGATTTGGGCACTCTTAACCACCTGCATTATTCACAGGTGTGCACTGGCAATGCCTGGGTGTTACATCAATCAAACCAATCAGATTCCCGTCTCGCATTCCCTACATACAGTTTGTGCGATGCATGCTGTAATTCTCTCCATGCGTAATTTGCACATCTCGCAACAACACCATCGCATCATATAGCCTACCTGTTAAAAACATCTGTGATTTGCAGCTTTTACTTGTTGCAATTCGGGTTCTTTGGGTGACTGGAAAAATAAAAACTTGTTTGCCATGGGGAAACAGGGACATTTGATTGAAAATAATATTGCAAGTAGGCTACAATGTCCACGTTTTCTCAATTAATTTCCCATTAACCCCTCTTTGTATTTGTTCCTGTTTATTTTTCCACAGAAAACCCGACAGGTCTGGTTGGATAATTTGTTCAGTAGAATTTACATGTATAATGTAGGTCTAGCTGCCTGCCGCTGGCAAAGCTCCAAGTCAAGGCTGACGGCGCATGAGTATGTTTTACGCTTTAATAATATAACATCCTTTAAATACACTAACTTCTAAAGGGGAGAATGTTGCCTCTATCTTTCTCACAATGTTGCTACGGTGTTTGTATGCACATGGGTTTGTATGGGTGTGACGTCATTCAACTGGGATATTCTTAGCTCCCAATACAAAAGGAATGCGCATTTATCATCCAGTGTCAGTTTCTAAATGTGTGTGTGTGTGTGTGTGTGTGTGTGTGTGTGTGTGTGTGTGTGTGTGTGTGCCCACCTCTCTCTGGACAGAGGTTTGGGTTCTGGCCGGAGTGCCATCAGAGCGTTGGCGGGCCGCGTTGCCGGGGGCGACAGGGGGAAGTTGGTGTCCAGGGAGCCGGACTTCCTGTGCAGTGGCTCTAGCCCCGCCCCCGTGGTGCCCGCCATCTCACTCTCCACGGGACAGGAGCCGGCCCGGCCCTGAGACCCAGCCATGGGACAAGAGCCCGAGCGGGCGTGGTGGGGGGCACGGGTGGGGGGGGAGGAGGAGGGCGAGCGGGGCTTCTTCTTGGCCGCTGCCCCCGACAGCAGCTTCAAAAAACCACTGGCTTTCCTCTCCTTCTGAGGATGGAGGGATGTGAGATGGAGAGAGAAGGGACAGGGAGGAAGAGATTGAGACTTTTTAACCTTTATTTATACAGCAATGAAGACACATTGGTAAGCTGTTTCAAACCATGTTTCCTGATTCTGACATCGCTAAAATGTTCTTAAAATCTAAACTTTTCCCCTTAGTTTTTTTCCATTATGGCCATGAAAAAGGTCTTAAATTGCATTCAAAAAGGTCTTATATTTAACCCTGGAACCCTGGAAAGAGAGGGATGAAGCAGGGTGAGATAAAGTGAATAATCACTCTCTTCTTTCATCTGGAGGCTTAAAGGCCTCCTCTCTGTGTGTGTGTGTGTGTGTGTGTGTGTGTGTGTGTGTGTGTGTGTGTGTGAGTGTGAGTGAGTGTGTGAGAGTGACAGAGAGCGATGGATATAGTGGAAATCTGCTGGTGAAGCTCCAAAATGAACCAGCAGATGGCAGCACAGTCACACACCCAGAATTGAATTGATGCTTTACCTCTATGTTAATATCTTACATTAGTCATTTAGCAGACAGATTACACCACTGGTGTTTTCCAGGTCTGTCTCTAACCCATCCCTCTGTACGTGTGCGTGCGTGTGCATGTGCCCACGCGCAATTACCTGTACATACATGTGTGTCTTATGCATGTATCTGCAGAAGGTTGCAGGTTGAGTCAGAGCCAATTATCAGTGCATAATCAGGAGGAATGTGTCTGGCTGACAGCATGGCATTACCCTCCTTCTATATACTGTAGAGAGACACTGCGGAGCGTGTCATCATTCAGAAATCACACCTAAAACGGGGGGAAACAAAAACTCGCCCCCAATCCTGGCGTTCTCCTATGTCACGTGCTGCACACAAAGATCATTATACGGAAGATGAACATTCCAACTTACTTCCTTGACAGCTAGATCACCATTTTTCTTCTCGCCAATTCTCAATGCCTTCCTTGTTTAGCTCGGGAGTACCAAAAACTTTAATTGGCAATTTTTTACATTTGTTGTCTGCGCAGCCCACCACACAACAGCTTTTAGCTATGTTTAATTCAAGGAAAATGACGCTGGTGTATGGAAGTGAATGGAGAGCTTTCCCTCCGTGATGGGCGTGGCCTATTTCATGCAGTGTCTCTATATGAAGACACACACACACACACACACACACACACTTTATGTAGTTACATTGTCGTCAGCAATGGGCCGTCGGTGAGCATCTGTAGCCCTAGTCTTTGTGGTGTGTCGCACCGTTGGCTCTAGGTGTGCAAAATCACTCTGATTGGCTGGTCAGGTCAGCTGGTTAAGCAGTGCAGGAGAAGAGAGGGCACGCACAAAACATTCTTCTCATTTTCCAACTTCATCTCATCTGATCATTCCAATACACAGATATTTTCACAACGATGTTCCTTCCGGAAAGCTCCTTGAGCAGGAAAGCTCCTAGTGCGGTTTCTCCTTATTTTTCACCTCCGCCTCTTCCTTTCTTCTTCCACAAGCAAAAAACCAGACAAGCGTTGACAACACCAGTGCCATTTGCAGCTTTTTATCAGACATATTCTCCATTAGAAGTACCTATATTACGACACAGTTTAAGTGGTGAGCGAGAGTGGTGTGAAAATGGTAGGCAAACACTTTTGTTTTGTGTATCTGGTTTGTATATCCACAGTCCTCAAGCAGGTGCAGAACGTACGAGCTAGTTGGTTTGTATATCCACAGTCCTCACGCAGGTGCAGAACGTACGAGCTAGTTGGTTTGTATCTCCACAGTCCTCACGCAGGTGCAGAACGTACGAGCTAGTTGGTTTGTATCTCCACAGTCCTCACGCAGGTGCAGAACGTATGTGCTAGTTGACCGTCGGCTGTCGTCTTTGCGGTGTGTTCAAGCGGCAAGCGCACCTCTTTGGCCCCGCCGACACAGGAGACATGAGCGACGGGATTGTGTGGTGACCTATATCTAATAATTTATCACATTGAACATAATAACATCTTACCAGGGAATGCATGAAATCTGTCCAAGCATAATAGTTTTGAGTGTGAGCATACCGTTTGAGGACAAGCAGAGCAAATCTAAGCACATCAACAAATCTATAAATCATGTTCTCAAATTGCTAGAGCACGCTCCTGATTAAAGATAGGGATATACCGTGAATTCCGGACTATAAGCCGCACCGGTGTATAAGCCGCACCTGCAAAGTTGACTATTTTTTTCTTATATAAGCCGCACCGGACTATAAGCCGCGGGTGTTTTAACACATTCACTGCCAGCCTTTTTTTTTTTACTGTAGGTAGCTTTTGCCAGAGGGTTTTTTTGAGGATTCTGGCTCATTTTACAAGAGCCAAGGATAATTTTCTGCTTGGAGTTTGTCAACACAAAGTTCACAAAAGTACTAATAGAATGTGTGCTTTCTCTGTCTAAAAGAGTTAGTTTGTAGAGTTAGTAGTTATGTAGATATTAGCCGTTGAGTACAGCATGGTTTCAGCATCTGAGACAAAAAGCTGAGATAATCGCAGTTTTGTGAAATTCAATATCAAACAGTCACTTTAACCATTTATTTTTGGCATCAGTGAGACATCAGACATAAACAATATAGTTCTGAACAGTAATTTCCTCCATAGCAGCACCCGCACCCCCTCTCCTTACAACTCCTCCCTCCGTGGGCGTGTCTGGTGGATTTCAGCAGCGTTTGTCAGTCACAAGCCAGTCTCTCCTGCCTGTCTGAGCAGTGAGCAGCAGCCTCTCTCTCTGGCGGCCCCTCGTCGGCGAGCGTGGATGTGGCTTAATCCGTTCTTGGATTTTCGGTTGAGAGCTTTGACGAAGCCTTGTGTGACTCTGGCTTTATGCTGCGCGCTTCAAAGTGTGCTTTCCACCCAGTCCACCTTTGGAAGCCCCCACCGCCGTGCGCCCGTGTGAAAGGTTTTCGCCTACAGTATGAGAATGAGGCTCGTTCGCTTCTGGGTCCTCGGTTGAGCTCAGCTGGAATGCGTGCGTTTCTGGCCAAACAACACTCAATAGTCTGAGCACCGTCGCCACTCAGTGGGTCGGCGGAATGGATTGCACATGCCCGGCGGCTCTAACAGTATAATAGAAGATGCAAAAGGGCCAGATCAACGATCCACCGTCAAAAAAAAAAAAACGATTTTTTTGACGTATCCATACGTCGCTTGCAGGCAACGGTTGGATTCTGCTTGACGTATCAGTACGTCGTTGGCAGTTAACGTGTTAATGGTATTTTTTTTTTTTTTTTTTTAATTTTTTTTATTGTGTTTTAATGTTTAATTACCATATGTAAGGGTTCATGCACAGAGGGGATTGTCGGGAAAGAGATGGCTGTTTGAGGAAGCTCCCATTTATTAACATTTCAACAAAACAACATAACACAACACCACCTGTGTTGTTTTTTACAGTGCACACAGTGTCATACAGTGTCATACAGTGTGGTGAAAAGAGGGCAAGAGAGGAAATTAAAACTTATTATAGTTATATAGGATTTATAGTTAGAAAGAGTGCTAAAAAAGAGAGATTTTTTTTTTTTTTTTGAAAAAATCCATAGATAAGCCGCACCGTTATATAAGCCGCAGGGGCCAAAAAAGCCCAAAAAACGGGAAAAAAGGTGCGGCTTATAGTCCGGAATTTACGGTAATTGCATACAATAACATCATATCAGTCGTTGATGACCCTGACCGCCCGATATACGGTACTATTAAAAAAGGTTACATCAACAAAACAATAATACAGTATTGGTCTAAGTAACCCAGGGATGGGCAACTTTGATGATAGAGAGGGCCACAAAAAAATGTCCTCGCTACCAAAGGGCCAGATTTTGCTGAGGGCTGGGGGCTGAACAGCGCCGGCTCGAAAGATTTGGGTCATTTGAAGGCAGGTTTAGAGGAATAACTCATTTTAAATTAACAGTTGTGATGTCATTATTCAGTCTTAAACACCAATATTTGATCCTTTTCTCACTCACTCCTATGTCACCACCTGCTCTCACTGCAGGGCTTGAAATTTACTTTTTTGACCACCTGCCAATATGGGTGCTAGATTTTAAAGTTACCAGGCGATTAGAATTTCCACTAGCCAAAATGTTTTTCTTGAAATAAACCAGAATATGAGTGGGTTAATTTAAGCTAAATAAATCCAAAACCAACAAGTTCATTATTTAAATTTTTACTTCAATGTAGAACAGTAATTTCTTACACATGAGATTACTTTTAGCCTTTTATTCATAAAGATTATTGAAGATATTCCATATTCCAGACTGAAATGTTATAACAGAAGTGGAGTATTGACCAGAATGACATAAACATTTGGACACTTATTCAGCGGGTATCTTGCATGTTGTGTTCAGGTGCACTGTAAAAAATAAAATAATGATAATAATAATTCCAGCGCGGGCCGCACAGGGGGCCCACGGGCCGCCAGTTGCCCACCCCTGGTCTAACCTGATGCTAAATTGCCTAACTACTACTACGTGGTTCTAACTTCGGTAGATGAGGTCTGTTCCTAATGCTGGTGGCCCATATATATATATTTTTAATTTCAGGACAGTTGTGAGTGAGACGGTGTAAACAAGGCTGTTGCCTGCTGTTCCACAGTCAATGAGCTGTTAGTCAGCCATGTAGTTAGATTAGCTGTCCCAGGCAGTGGAGCCAACAGTGAAGCAAATGGGAGCTGAGATAGACGCTCGCTGGCTATGTCATCCTTCACTGTCACCGCAGCCTGATTTAACATCCGCAGCTTTACGACCGCGGCTCTCGAAACATCCTAGACGGGATTTGCCGCTTGTGCCAACTGTCTGGGTGAATGACACTTTCCAAAAGGTAGAAGAGGACTTTTGGCATATCGCGGATATAATCTAGACACACGCACGCACGTGCTCGCCTACATGCACTCCAGATTTCACACTCATGCTACCCTGTGAAATGACAAAACACCCACACGAGGAAGGCACCTTGAACTATTTGGCAGATTCAACCCTGAGAAATCTGTGTATTTGAAATGTGAGCAAATGCAGTTTCAGAGATGTTGCCAAGCTATTCAGCTGCCTCAGTGTTACCCGGGTTGGAGTCATGTAGGCTGACTAGGCTCATTAAAATGCATCAGATGAAGTTTCTCGACACGTTGTCTGAAAAGTCGAGAATCATAGGGATGAGTAACACGGTATATTACCTTAAAAGTCGAGAATCATAGGGATAAGTAACACAGTATAGTCTTTTAAAAGTTGAGAATCATAGGGATAAGTAACACAGTATATTCTTTTAAAAGTTGAGAATCATAGGGATAAGTAACACAGTATATTCTTTTAAAAGTTGAGAATCATAGGGATAAGTAACACGATATATTATTTTAAAAGTTGAGAATCATATGGCTTAAGTAACAGGTTATATTCTTTTAAAAGTCGAGAATCATAGGGATAAGTAACAGGTTATATTCTTTTAAAAGTCGAGAATCATAGGGATAAGTAACACAGTATATTCTTTTAAAAGTCGAGAATCATAGGGATAAGTAACACAGTATATTCTTTTAAAAGTTGAGAATCATAGGGATAAGTAACACAGTATATTATTTTAAAAGTCGAGAATCATAGGGATAAGTAACACGGTATATTATTTTAAAAGTTGAGAATCATAGGGATAAGTAACACGGTATATTATTTTAAAAGTTGAGAATCATAGGGCTTAAGTAACAGGTTATATTCTTTTAAAAGTCGAGAATCATAGGGATAAGTAACACAGTATATTCTTTTAAAAGTTGAGAATCATAGGGATAAGTAACACAGTATATTCTTTTAAAAGTCGAGAATCATAGGAATAAGTAACACAGTATATTCTTTTAAAAGTTGAGAATCATAGGGATAAGTAACACAGTATATTATTTTAAAAGTCGAGAATCATAGGGATAAGTATCACAGTATATTCTTTTAAAAGTCAAGATCATAGGGATAAGTATCACAGTATATTCTTTTAAAAGTCGAGATCATAGGGATAAGTAACAGGTTATATTCTTTTAAAAGTCGAGATCATAGGGATAAGTAAGTAACACAGTATAATCTTTTAAACGTTGAGAATCATAGGGATAAGTAAGTAACACAGTATATTATTTTCTTGCTGCACACAGTTTCCTTGCACACACTCATCAGGATGACTGAGTGGTCTGAGACGCCAGGGTTTCTGGGCTATGAATGCAAATTCCTCTTCTGACATGCAGTTTTCATATTTGTTTAGTTGGTGATATGTAGGACTAAATGTTGTCCAGCTCTGTGGTTGGAGCCATGTAGGTTCATGAAAGGAAAACTCTTTCACTGTTATTTTTCCCAGAATCCCTTTCGACAGTCCTCAGAGAATGGGTGTGAGCTTGTTGCATTCAGCTGGAGAGAGTGATGGTTACAGCCTAGTAAAGGCTGTTACACACCAAGAGCGATGCGAATATACAGCACAACATCGCAATGCGAATTTTGGAAAATATTATTGACGTGCGAATTAATCGCACGGAAAAAACGCTCCCGATGTGTAGGGACCTTAAGAGTAAGAGAGCCAGAGGTTTTCCAGGGGAGAAAAAGTCATGCACCTTACTCAAAACACAACCTGGTGGTCGATACATTGGTAACTCTTCCTCTTCTGTGATGGATTGTTGAACCTCTGTGCAAAATGACAGCTCTAGAAAGAAACCTTTGCTCTTTGATTCTGAGGGACTAAAACCAAAACCTGTGCTGACCATTGATATTTTGTTTAGCTTGGGGGGGAAGGGGGGGTGTAATTTCTCACCTTCTCTGGTTTGGGGGCGAGGACTCCCTGGGAGGGGCCGGGCGACGGCGGCTGCAGGGGATTGGCCAGCTCCCCGTTGAGATGCGCTGCCGAGGCGTTGGGAGGCGTGAGACAGGAGAGAGGCGAGGAGAGGGGGAGGAGGGGCCGCGAGGCGGGGGAGGAGAGCGGCGAGGGCCCCAGGACAGATCCCGGGGACCCCATGGAGAGAGGACGAGACGACTGGCCCGGGGACACCATGGAGAGGGGACGACCCGACTGGCCTGGGGACAGAGGTGGGGAGTACTTGAGTATTTTTTTTTTATAAATTGTATCTAGTTACTCGCTTGAGTAGTTTTTTACAAGATACTTTTTTACTCTTACTCAAGATTTTTTTTCTTTTTTACGTTTACTTCTACTTGAGTAATTATTATTATAAAGTAACTGTACTTTTACTTGACTACAGTTTTTGTTTACTCACCACTGCCCGGGGACACCATGGAGAGGGGACGAGCTGACTGGCCCGGCGAGCGCAACGGGGACGTGCTCTGAGGACGCAGCGGAGAGACAGCCACCGTGGGGCGCTCTGGGCTACCACCAGCGGGGCTGTGTACTGGTGGAGGAGACACACATAGCTTTGTATTACTATACTTGTGAGGAGCTTCCATTGACTACAATTCATACAGAAACTGCACTCCTCAAGGTTCTCAACAATCTCCTCACCTCTGCTGACACCAGTTCCCTCAACTTCCTCATCCTCCTCGACCTGAGTGCAGCCTTCGATATCATGAGCCACAACATCCTGCTCATCAGCCCGGAAGACCACCTCAGTGTCGAAGGCACCGCACTCAGGTGGATTCGCTTCTACCTCTCCGACCGATCACAGTTCATTTCCCTCCACAACCACTCCTCTGTCACATCCACTGTCACACAAGGCATCCCCCAAGGTTCTGTACTCGGCCCTCTCCTCTTCATCATCTACATTCTCTGTCACATCCTCCGCCAATTTAACCTGGACTTCCACTGTTACGCCGATGACTCAGATCTACCTCTGCACCAAATCCCCACCATCCCTCTCTCACATCAACTCCTGTATGTCTGCAATACAAGTCTGGATGCAACACAGCTTCTCCTCATCAGCTCCAAGTCCGCCCTCAGTAAAATCAACAACCCCACACTCATCATTGACTCATCATTGTTTCCCCATCCTCCCAGGCACACAACCTTGGCAATATCCTTGACCCCACCCTTTCTCTCAAGCCCCACATCCGTCAAAGTGTCAAATCCTCCTTCTTCCACCTCCGTAATATTGCAAAGATCCGGTCCTCTCTCACACGCCCCCCTGCTGAAACACTCATCCACACCTTCATCTCCTCCTGTCTCTACTACTGTAACTCACTCCTCCACGGCATCAACGTCAGCCTCATCAACAGACTCCATCTGGTCCAGAACGCAGCCGCTCCGACTTCTTACCCACACCAAATCTTGGCACCACATCACCCCAGTTTTAAAAGAACTTCACTGGCTTCCCGTCTCCTACTGGATCAACTACAAACTCCTCGTCATCACTTACAAAGCCCTTCACCACCTGGCCCCCCATATCTCACCGACCTCCTCTCCCCCTACCAACCATCCCGGTCCCGGTCCACCCGGTCCCGGTCCACCTCAGCCAGCCTTCTTTCCACCCCCAAGTCCAACCTCTGCAATTCCGGGGACAGAGCCTTCTCCAGAACTCCCTCCCCAAAGACATCAGAGACTCCGAGTCCCTCACAGTCTTTCAATGTCGCCTAAAGACCCATCTCTTCTCCATCGCCTTCTCTTAGCCAACACAGTCCTTCTGTGTCTGTGTTGTGTTTGTCCACTATTTGTCTCTATTGTCTCACGAACCCCACCCCTCAGTGTATAGTGTTAAGCCACTTTGAGTTCTAGAAAAGTGCTATACAAATGCCATGTATTATTATTATTATTATTAATCAAATTCATCCTTAGACTAATCTTCACCTTGCGAATCATGATATATCAAACTAGAATGGCACTCAGAGAGCAGGCCGCTGCAGGCTGACCAGCAGGGGGAGACTTTAATGGATGTGAAGATCTGTTGAAACAGAATATGACCTTCTCTCCATCCTATCAAGCCTCTCCCCATGCATCCGCAGAGCCTCTCCCAGATTCACGATGAGATCTTTCAGTTGGCCTATTTCCCCTTTATCCATACTGGCTGAGGAAGGCTGAGGAAATCCAGGAG
Organism: Poromitra crassiceps; assembly: GCF_964638095.1. NCBI lineage: Eukaryota > Metazoa > Chordata > Actinopteri > Beryciformes > Melamphaidae > Poromitra > Poromitra crassiceps. The sequence continues at coordinate 42,999,619 of NC_139627.1, read as the reverse complement.
GTCATGAAAAATATTTGCTGGGAAGGAAACTTGTTTCTAATAAGGAGAGTCTGGTTCCAGGTTTAGTTCAACTCAGTGCTTAGAGGTTAGGAGTCGGACCAGCAAACATGTCCTCACTTGGAGGATGTTCCTCACCTTTTTATCCTCATGAGAACATTTAATGATCAGGGGGACAAAAGTACACACACACACACACACACACACACACACACACACACACACACACACACATACATGCATGCACAAGCACACACACACACACACACACACACACACACACACACACACACACACACACACATACATGCACACACTCTGGGTTGCTAGCCACCTGCTCCGCTACACTGCAGTACCAAGACAGCAATTTGCAGAGAGGCATATTGGTCATGTGATAAAACAGGCCAAACTCCCACAACTATGCTTTACTTTGTAATGGAGACCAGGGGCTCTATTCTCCCACAGGCCATCGGCGCTATTACGGGCCTTAACCGCAAAAAAACGTGCCTTGCGCCTGTTTCGGCAAGATAGCAATAGGCTTTAGGCTGCCAAATGCGCTTTAGGCCGAATGGGCGTGGCGCAGTCCCAAAGTGGGCGTGTCGGCGCTAAATACCAGCCTAGTCATATCTTGGGAGCTGGCCTACATTTAGCGCTTTGCGCTTTTCAAAAGCAGGCCTATTCTTTGCCTTCACTGCTTCTTCTCTGTCACCCTTCTCTCTCTCTCTCTCTGAGTTCCCAGCATGCATTGTGTTTCTTCATTTCGCTACTAAATAGCCACCAAATGAGCCAAAATAGATATAAAAGGTAGTTCTAAATTAATGTGTAATGGTAACACAGCCTGCCATTGTCAACATTTCAATATTGGACCAAATAAAACCTCGAAATGAAAACACCACCCTATGTGAAACATATATGTCCTCCTGGGCATATATATACCCCTTGTCGAGTTAACGTGATTTAGAGAAGTAACAGCGGAACGCGCTTCGGAACGCGCTTCTAATGGCATCTGCTATACTGTGATGTCCGTCCAATAACTTGGCCCTATTTCACATTTAGTTTTACAATAAAAACACATTTATGCAATGACTTGACATAATGTAGGGTATATTTATGTGCATCATCCTTCCTGCAGCAGGCGAGAGAAAATGATATCTTTCTGGACAAACTTTCACCAATCTAATAGGCTATATTTTTCTAGCTGATGCATAGAACATTATTTTCACTTTGATCTTGCTAGTGTAGCGTATTTACATGCTTGCAGTATTGAAACTGCAGTTAGATTGGTTTGAGAAGCATAATAATATGGAATAATAGCCTATAATGCAGACAGACAGGCTGGATGAAGGGAGGGGGGGGGGGGGGGGGCAGAGCGTTTGGCTTTCGTCTGGTTTTGCGGGATCACTGGAATTGGAGCTAAAAAGGCAAGCGTGCGATTCGTTTATTGCACTTATCCAATGAGCATGACGGTGCATAATTTTACGCCTAAAAGGCGTGGTTGTAATGCTTTGGGCTGCATCTAGCGCCAGCACGACGATATCAAGTGCGCCTTTCCACGCCCACTGCTTTGATCTGCGCCTGCCGCTCGGCCTAGAAACTGCGCCGATGCAACGATAGGGGCCCAGATGTGTGCGTGCGTGTGTGTGTGTGTGTGTGTGGCAGTGAGAAGGGAGGGAGGTGGAGAGAGAGAGAGAGAGAGAGATGCATGGAGCGCTATCATTACGCCTCCATAAAACAAAAGCATGCTGATGTCATTCAGCTGTGTGTGTGTGTGTGTGTGTGTGTTTTCAGTTTTGTATATGTACGTGGGAGTGCCCATGTTTGTGTGTACAAGTGCGTCTATGTGTGTGTGTGTGTGTGTGTGTGTGTTATTCTTGGCAGTGCTTTCACAATGTGCACTCATAAGCCTCCCAAATGAAACCTTAACGCACTATAATGTTCTCAAAGGGAGGGGAGACAACAGAGAGACATAGAGAGAGAGAGAGATAGAGAGAGAGAGAAACATGGGGAGAGAGACATACAGAAAGAGAGAGAAACATGGGGAGAGAGAGAGACATGGGGAGAGAGATATACAGAAAGAGAGAGAGAAATACAGAGAGAGAGACATGGGGAGAGAGACATACAGAGAGATATACAGAGAGAGAGACATACATAAAGAGAGAGAGACATACAGAGAGAGAGAGTGAGAAAGAGATTATGAACAGAAATAGCAGTGTGTAAGGGAGTGATACCAGACAGATGAATAGACTAATAGTTGAAACAAGGCAGATACAATCTAAACCCTGGAAAACTGCAGTGCACAGGTGAGTGCATGCATGCCAAGCCCCAGCCTTCAGCTCTGAAAAATCAAGCCAATGTGGAAGTGCCCAAAACTGCAGTTCAACAAATGGCTGCATTCGCCACCATGTTAAAACTCCCGATTTTACAGCAGAAATAAACATGTTTACAGCCTGGTTCAAAAAACAGTTTTGGTCTCTTAGCTCATTTCCACGGAAGGGGGGGGGGGATAAAAGAAGTCGGATTGTATTGAAGTCAATGGGAAAATGACCATAATTGTCACTTGATTGCTGACCTCAGAAAACACTTTCCTAATGAGTTTTTGGTCTCAATAGCTAGTTTCAAGTCTTCTTCAATACAGCATGATGTTCATTTAGTAAAGCATGGTCCCATTTAGAGTCAAATAGACAATTTTGGGATGTGATTGACATGTTGCCTGTTGGTGGCGCTGCAGCTCTTCTCATGCAAATATGGTCAATTCTGGCTCCTACAAAACTAAGATGCAACATCAAAATGCGAAACTCGAGGCTTCAAATCTGAAGCCCAGAAACCTCAACTATCAAAACCACTAGTCGACAATAAATAAATAAATTGAACATAGATTTGTTTGAACAAAAATGTTCTACATAAACAGAATTGAAGGTATTTGGAGGCGTTTATGTCGTTACTGCAGTTAAACAGTCGGTATCTCCAGCTCAGATAAGTTTCACTCTCAAATACCCCCAGGTTGATTAGATCGCGCCTATATTAGTTAACCCTTTACCCTTAACCCTTTTCCATTAGAATTCTGACTTTAATCCCAGGAGAGAATAAAGTCAGAATCCTGAGATTGAAGTCAGAGGCGGCAGCTAATGGGGATCCTTTTAATAAACAATAAACAACAATAAAGAATAGAGCTGAAAAGTCACATGATGAGTTTTAAGGCTGGAACCATGCCAACCCGTGACTTACTGAATCGTGCGTGACCATAAAACATTTCAGTTGGACCAAAAATAAAAAATAAACATTGGGGGGGAAAACAAATTTTCAATGTTTTCCCCCCGTCTTTATTGGTTTGGTTCCAGCCTTAAAACACGTTATTATATAAGGTTTTTTGAAATGTCTATGGAGAAAAGAATGGGAAAGAAATGTCACATGACTATTGGGTCTATAGATGTCATCACTGATGTCACGTGAGCAATTGTGATGTCATCAGTGATGATGTGTGTGTGTGTGTGTGTGTGTGTGTGTGTGTGTGTGCCTGCGCTTACCCAGTTGCATGGTGGTGCGTGCCTGGTTAACCGTTTGCTGGCCGGAGCGCAGGCAGTTCTTTAGCTGGGCGGCGGCGGTCTGCAGTGGCGAGGAGGCGGGGTTGGCATTGGCGGAG
>NC_139627.1:42980982-42990982 GCF_964638095.1 Poromitra crassiceps | reverse complement strand
TCCACTTACAACTTAACGTTGGAGCTCCACACGCACACATTCCTACACAGATGGCCACCACGCTGGTGCTGGTGCAACCATCGAGAACAATTTGGGGTTCATTATCTAGCCCATGCAGACTGGAGGAGCTGGGGATTGAACCACCGGCCTTCTGGTTAGTGATGACCCGCTCTACCTCCTGAGCCACAGCCGCCCCATAAAATAATCATTCCTTCGATGGATGACGGCTGATGGCTGTCGTGGAGCAGGACATTGAGCTGGCATTCTGCATGACTCAACAACTTGAGTGAGCAGGTAGGGCTTCAGTAGTCTGGCAGAAGCCATAGATCAATATCTACGTCTGGGGCACAACTCTTGAAAAGTGGGTAAGGACCGCCTCCTGAGACCAAAAAACAAAATGCGTGACAGACATGAATTGACCAATCAAGGACCTCCTTATTTGCACAACTCGTGGGGCGGTACACTTTGAACAATGCACGCAGACAGGCAGACTTCCTTTACAACCGAGCCAATCAGAGGCTTGCCGCCGCTTTTTGTGCAGGAAATGCTGACTTGCCTCTGTTATGGAGGGTCTGACCATGTGAGACTAGGGGTTCAGTAACTTGTTGAGTAAGACTTTGACAGGACAAATGCCGGTTGTAGGGATTGAACCTGAGTTCTTCCTCTCAGGGGGATGGCCTCTCTAACCATTCAGCCATCCTGGACATGGAGGTGACATAGACCCCTAGGAAGAACCATCACCATCAGCATCGCTTACCAATCCCATGCCCACAGCCAAGCCCTCTTACCTGGACACGGGGGTGACGTAGTTCCCTGGGAAGACCCCAGAGGCAGCAGTTCTCAGCGACGTCCCTTTGAACCATCCGTCCTGACACTTCTCGGTCACCCGGTACATCTCCCCTTTCCTCAGCTCCAGCTCGTCGGCCTTCTGGGGCTTGTAGGCATATAGAGCCAGGTATCTGGAAAACGTAGGCAGCACATGTACTGTTGTGAATATGTGCCAGTCTAACGTTCGAAGCACTCCAGTTTAGGTTAGGGTATAGAATGCAAGGCATCTCTTGACAGGTTTACCAGCTACCAATCATCTGCCAACGGACATTCCCAATGGGGAGGTAAACGTGTAGACCAGCCTAATGTACTGTATGTAAGTCAAAGTCATTCTCTCAAGAAGGCACGACAGCAAGCAAGTGGACATGTGTCAACATCTGAAAAGAAGGCTCTGCTATGAAGAAAATGACTCAAGTCAGTACAAGGACAAGTCAGTACAAGGACATTTACATAAGAATAAAACAGGTTTTGCTGACATTTCGCCGCGCTGTTTCTGTCTCCCTCCCTGCTTCTCTCTCTTCTCTCTGTCTCCCACGGGTGGAGACACACAACAAGCAGACACAGCCGTGTGGACTTGTCTACCACGGGTGGAGACACACAACAAGCAGACACAGCCGTGTGGACTTGTCTACCGCGGGTTGAGACACACAACATGCAGACACAGCGGTGTGGACTTGTCTACCACGGGTGGAAACACACAACATGCAGACACAGCCGTGTGGACTTGTCTACCGCGGGTTGAGACACACAACAAGCAGACACAGCCGTGTGGACTTGTCTACCGCAGGTGGAGACACACAACAAGCAGACACAGCGGTGTGGACTTGTCTACCGCAGGTGGAGACACACAACAAGCAGACACAGCGGTGTGGACTTGTCTACCGCGGGTGGAGACACACATCAAGCAGACACAGCCGTGTGGACTTGTCTACCGCGGGTTGAGACACACAACATGCAGACACAGCGGTGTGGACTTGTCTATTTCGGGTGGAGACACACATCAAGCAGACACAGCGGTGTTGACTTGAGCCTGTTTTTGGCTGTGTCAAGACAGCAAAAGTTATCCTGACTAGCAATGGAAATACCGCAATTTGTTTGTCTCAGAGTCTATCAGTCTGAGTGATGACTAATAAGACTCTGGGACAGATGGCTCATATTTCGGGGTTCCCGGTGTTGAGCGGATATCTCCGCCCCAAGACTTGTTTACAGTCTGATTGACGCGAGAACAGAGTTGGAGCTGATCGATTGTAGGTGTTTTAGGTCCAGACAGCATTTTGGCTAATAATAATAATATATAGCTGCATATGAGATGTCGTCGGACTGTAAACAATAACGGAAGCGGAAGTCTTGGGGCAGACATATCCTCTCAACACCAGAAACCCCAAAATATCGGACGTCTGGGTTCCCAGATTGGTTTGATATGTGGGTGTCTTTGACTCATCTGTGACTCATCTGTGAGTCCTCGGACCGCGTCTTTGAACAGTTCACACATCGCAATCGAGCGCCAAGTTGCGAGCGCCCAGTGGAAAATCAGGGCTCATATTGCGTAGAACTCGGCATTAGTTGATCACATTTTCTGTGGGTGTAAAGTGGGAATAACAACATAGTGTGTCCCTTCCATTGAGGACATTGACAACACAATATCTTTTGAGTGTCATTTTGTTGATATTATGTAGCAACACTCAGCTCACTGCTAAACCAGCAAAGGATGCAATATGGATCAAATGAAATGTCAATCAATTGTCAATGTCAAACAATAGTTACATTACTTCCGTTTGAAAAATCACGGAAAAAGTGAAATACTCTAGCATATGGGTGGGTGCATAATCAAAGTAACAAGTGTGTGTGTGTGTGTGTGTGTGTGTGTGTGTGTGTGTGTGTGTGTGTGTGTGTGTGTGTGTGTGTGTGCGTGCGTGCGTGCGTGTGTGCGTGTGCGCGCGTGAGTGTGTGTGTGTGTGTGTGTGTGTGTTGGCCTGGTAAAATCATCCTGACCATGTGACCTGACATTCTGTTTGGCTCTACATATCAGTCTGCACTTCCATGCCGGCCAACCCAACTGAAACCAACTGAACAGCGATGCGGCTTACAGGCTTTTAGTCACTCTTTAGTCACTTTTTAGTCACGAGCGTGACGTTACATGTTTTTACAAGACGTTCATACCAAGTCGAGCCTCGCTGTTAGATATCACTACTGGAACCGAGAAGATTGTTAACAATCAGTTAATCCATTAATGAATAAAAGTGACAGATGCCAACTCTGCAGCAGACCACTGAACACCCTGTCACAGCCTCTGCTCCATCCTGCCCCGGGGTCCAGTTGGCGGCAGGAAGCTAGCCACAGGACACCCACCTGACCTGACAAGTGTCTTTTTGAAGACTCACTCCAAGCTGCCGTTGCCACGCAACCCGACTGCTTATACGTACTTGGAAACTCTCTGATGGACCGACTTGTGAAGGTGACACATTCCCATATTTTCTGCTAAGAGTTGATGCCAAGCTGCCAAGCACTTAGATTGTAATTTAATCCCATCAGGAAAACATCTTAGAGCGGCCTGCGTCGTTCCTCCGCTTTTATCGACCTAAATATTGACATAACCTCTGTTTACTGTTGCCAATAACTTGACCTCTCCCTAATTCTCATTTCCTGAGCCAAGTTTGTGGTTATTCTGGTTTATCAGCTGTCCATTTATGCTAGCTATATTTCTCTGATCCTGGCCACATGTTTATTTATTGTTGTATGTTTGTCCAGTAGATAGTTAATTAATGTTCACATTTATCGCCAAGAAGTTGTTCTGTCTTTCTTTAATTGCACAGTCAAGTAATCCCTGGAACTAAAAGATCTCACAATCTTTTTAAAGTGGATGAGTGATATAAGTAAAGGTTTTTCTTCCATAGGAAGTGGTGCCCCTAAATTTACGTCTTTTATTCAGACGAGAGCTTAAAGGTCCCAATTCGTGCAGCTGTAACCTCTTAAAAACGTGTGTCTCTGGTCCATAAAACATGATTCTGGATTAATCTGTCGAAAATATAGCAACCCCGTTTGTTGTGACGGAGTTCTCACTTCCTCATCTCGTCGCTTCCCAAGAATGGCCTGTTTCTATAATATATTCAGAACTAACAGTTCCCATTGGCCGCTGAAGGAGAGCCCGCCCCAGGCTCCCAGCGGCCAATCAGATTAGCGTCTGTGGACCAGCACTCTAGGTTGCGAGTTATCGTTAACTTAACGGTACTACGCCAGAGCCGTATAATAGAAGAGTTCCGACATCTCCATTCACTCCAATGGACCAGTTTTTTTCCAGGAAGTAGAAAGTGGAACTCTTGAGTAAAAAAAGCAGCACTGTCGAGTTGCAGCAAAATAGACAGTTTGTGTTGTACTTTGAAAGGGTTTTTCATCCCTTGAATCAAATTGTACATTATCAGCTTTATTTTAGCATGCAAAAGTAGCGCGAGACCCATTCCTGGCTGTTCATTGGCTAATGAGTCTCGCATTTTGGTCCTCCACTGACGCCACTCTCTTACTAGAGGACACTATACTACGCTAAAGAGGACATCTCAAAATGCCTAGACTTACCGAATGCACCTCTGCAGTTGCTGGATCACGTACAGTTGGCGTCGCTCCAGCTAGAAGTGTTAATTTTGTGGCTATAGACTAAATGGTGCAGGTAGCTTGTGTGAGAGAGACCCGCGCAGTATGCAGGAGGAAGCTAGTGACGTCCCAATTCCCCTCTGGGCAAACAAAGCGTTTGGGGGTGTGGCTTGGAGGAGACTGCAGGGGGACGCTGGATAGGGACAAATCCAACTGTGGCAGTTCTGAGCATGTGACCACTCATTACAGGGAGGGCTGACAGCAGTATATATGAATTTACAAGTAAACACAGCTTTTGCATGGAATGGGACCTTTAATTTTTGATATCTGTATCAAAATTATCCAAATTTTACCTTTACATAATCCTATAATTACTGTACAAAATAATCAAGCTACATTCTAATTTCAGGAAGTCGCTTTGGGCGGCAGGAAGTCAAGACTGATCCATAGAGCCAAACAGAATGTTTAAAGCTGTTCAAGTTAGGGATGTTCATCAATTATCGAAAATCGATAATCGATCGTTAAGGATTGGAATCGATCCTGTGGCATTTGGATCGATTTTTTAATTATTAAAAAAAAAAAAAAAAAAAAAAAAAAAAAAAAATTTGGACTAGGTTTGGGTGGAATTCGTTCCTCCTCGCCCACTCCATTGCACAGCCGACTAACGTGAGGTGGAGCTTCATATAGTCTCTAGTTTTCTGGCTGGGCACGGGCCTTTGTGCCAACAAAACTGTTTTAAACATGAGAAATTCACACCGGCATGCGCCGGGGACAGCAGTGTTGGAGAGGAGACACATTGAAATAAAGAGTTCATTGAGGAGAACACGTTGTCTTTCGTATTTTCTGCCATAGGCATTCATTTTGTTAAAAAAAAAAAAAAAAAATGAAAATATTGAAAATTTTCTAAGTATTAATAAAATCGATAATCGATAATTGATCGTTAATTCTCACCGATTATCGATTTTGGAAAATTTTCAAAATGAACATCCCTAGTTCAAGTACACCTAGAGGTACACCTACGTACCCCTGATTGGGAAACACTGCTGTAGTGTGTACCGTAGTGTGTTTAGTGAGTAGTGTAGTGTGTATAGTGTGTAGTACTGCCTCCCACAGACAGACGATGATGATGAGACCAGAGAGTAAACAAGCTCTGTGTGCACTGCCTCCTGGTTGCCATGGTAACAGATGTGAGGACCATCTCCCGTCTCCCCATGGCAACAGGACCGGTTGCTGGGTCAAGATGGAAACGTCCGACCTCATCAGGAGGACAAACCCGCTCCGGACGTGTGTGTGTGTGTGTGTGTGTGTGCGTGTGTCTGTGTGTGTTTGAGCATGTGAGTGTGTGTGTCTGTGTGTGTGTTTGAGTGTGCACATGTGTCTGTTTGAGTGTGTTTGTGTTTGTGTGTGTTTGAGTGTGTGTGTGTGTGTGTGTGCTTGAGCGTGCATGTGTGTGTGTGTGTGTGTGTGTGTTTGAGCCATAGGTTTGAGCGTGTATGTGTATGCGTGTGTATGTGTGTTTGAGCATGTGTCTGTGTGAGCAAGCGTGGTGTGTGTGTCTGTGTGTGTGTGTGTGCATACCCAGCTACTGCGCGACTTGGAGAGTGATGTTATCAAAACTGACAATGTCGCTGTATTCCGCTCACATCCTGCATTCAGGACACCAGCTTATAGTCAACAGTACACACACACATACACACACACGCACACACACGCACACGCACACACAAGCACACACACACACACACACACACACACCTGGCAGTTGTCTTTTAGATTAATTAGCAGGTAAAATATAGAACAGTCTTGTTCAGAGTTGGCACCTAACCTCGGCAGCCATCTGGACATCAACCCAATCGCCAGAATAAAACGCTGGCATTTTACGTGTCTACAAAGCAGGGATCGACTGTATGTAGAATCTCAACCTACATTTGAAATGACTCTTATGTGTAAAACTCAATGGGATTTTTTTTATGGGAATTTTGGTTAAATGCTTAAAATAATGTCTGTGGTTAACACAAGTTTATGAAACAGCTAACTTTGTGTTCAGCAAGTAATCTTCACAAATCAGGACCACTTTTATGATTTTCGAAGTGTATATTATGCGTTTCTTTACATGATTTTTTCTTTACGATTTTCAGAAAACGCTTTAAAAGTCATAACAGTGGTCTTCACTGTTTCACAAAGTTTTGTTAACCACAGACCTTATTGCATGCATTTAACTGAAATTCCCATACAAAAATCCCATTGCCTTTTCCCCCTAAGAACCAGGAAGTGCAGGGACTTCTGGGTAAGCCTACAAAAATATGTCACCCCTGCGGTACTCTTATATGACACAACTGAGTGTGACCGCATTTTCCCTTTCTGAGAGAGATTTGATACTCGGCCAGTGGGAGATACATGTGGGTGCAGGGGAGGGGAACTTGGCCGCTCGCCTATCTCTGGGCACAAAGCCGGCCTGTGAAATCAAGCCTGGCTCTTTAATACATCCTGTGTGTGGTAAAGCAGGACAGACAGGTGAGTGAGACATCCTTTGTGTGGTAAAGCAGGACAGACAGGTGGGTGAGACATCCTTTGTGTGGTAAAGCAGAGGCAGACAGGTGAGTGAGACATCCTTTGTGTGGTAAAGCAGGACAGACAGGTGGGTGAGACATCCTTTGTGTGGTAAAGCAGAGGCAGACAGGTGGGTGAGACATCCTTTGTGTGGTAAAGCAGGACAGACAGGTGGGTGAGACATCCTTTGTGTGGTAAAGCAGAGGCAGACAGGTGGGTGAGACATCCTTTGTGTGGTAAAGCAGAGGCAGACAGGTGGGTGAGACATCCTTTGTGTGGTAAAACAGAGGCAGACAGGTGGGTGAGACATCCTTTGTGTGGTAAAGCAGGACAGACAGGTGGGTGAGACATCCTTTGTGTGGTAAAGCAGGACAGACAGGTGGGTGAGACATCCTTTGTGTGGTAAAGCAGAGGCAGACAGGTGGGTGAGACATCCTTTGTGTGGTAAAGCAGGACAGACAGGCGAGTGAGACATCCTTTGTGTGGTAAAGCAGGACAGACAGGTGGGTGAGACATCCTTTGTGTGGTAAAGCAGGACAGACAGGTGGGTGAGACATCGTTTGTGTGGTAAAGCAGGACAGACAGGTGGGTGAGGCATCCTTTGTGTGGTAAAGCAGAGGCAGACAGGTGAGTGAGACATCCTTTGTGCGGTAAAGCAGGACAGACAGGTGAGTGAGACATCCTTTGTGTGGTAAAGCAGAGGCAGACAGGTGGGTGAGACATCCTTTGTGTGGTAAAGCAGAGGCAGACAGGTGGGTGAGACATCCTTTGTGTGGTAAAGCAGAGGCAGACAGGTGGGTGAGACATCCTTTGTGTGGTAAAGCAGGACAGACAGGTGGGTGAGACATCCTTTGTGTGGTAAAGCAGGACAGACAGGTGGGTGAGACATCCTTTGTGTGGTAAAGCAGAGGCAGACAGGTGAGTGAGACAGACAGGTGGGTGAGACATCCTTTGTGTGGTAAAGCAGGACAGACAGGTGAGTGAGACATCCTTTGTGTGGTAAAGCAGAGGCAGACAGGTGGGTGAGACATCCTTTGTGTGGTAAAGCAGGACAGACAGGTGGGTGAGACATCCTTTGTGTGGTAAAGCAGGACAGACAGGTGAGTGAGACATCCTTTGTGTGGTAAAGCAGAGGCAGACAGGTGGGTGAGACATCCTTTGTGTGGTAAAGCAGAGGCAGACAGGTGAGTGAGACATCCTGTGTGTGGTAAAGCAGGACAGACAGGTGAGTGAGACATCCTTTGTGTGGTAAAGCAGAGGCAGACAGGTGGGTGAGACATCCTTTGTGTGGTAAAGCAGAGGCAGACAGGTGGGTGAGACATCCTTTGTGTGGTAAAGCAGAGGCAGACAGGTGGGTGAGACATCCTTTGTGTGGTAAAGCAGAGGCAGACAGGTGAGTGAGACATCCTTTGTGTGGTAAAGCAGAGGCAGACAGGTGGGTGAGACATCCTTTGTGTGGTAAAGCAGGACAGACAGGTGAGTGAGACATCCTTTGTGTGGTAAAGCAGAGGCAGACAGGTGGGTGAGACATCCTTTGTGTGGTAAAGCAGAGGCAGACAGGTGGGTGAGACATCCTTTGTGTGGTAAAGCAGAGGCAGACAGGTGGGTGAGACATCCTTTGTGTGGTAAAGCAGAGGCAGACAGGTGGGTGAGACATCCTTTGTGTGGTAAAGCAGAGGCAGACAGGTGGGTGAGACATCCTTTGTGTGGTAAAGCAGGACAGACAGGTGAGTGAGACATCCTTTGTGTGGTAAAGCAGAGGCAGACAGGTGAGTGAGACATCCTTTGTGTGGTAAAGCAGAGGCAGACAGGTGAGTGAGACATCCTTTGTGTGGTAAAGCAGAGGCAGACAGGTGAGTGAGACATCCTTTGTGTGGTAAAGCAGAGGCAGACAGGTGAGTGAGACAGACAGGTGGGTGAGACATCCTTTGTGTGGTAAAGCAGGACAGACAGGTGGGTGAGACATCCTTTGTGTGGTAAAGCAGAGGCAGACAGGTGGGTGAGTGGACAGTACTCACATGTTGAGTGGCAGCTGCACCTTGGCGTGGGCCAGCAGCTCGGAGGTCACCGATGCCACCCTGGGGGGCACCAGCACACCCGCCGAGGAGGGGGAGGGACCCGGGGGAGACGCATCCTAAACACACACAATACAATACCATCTTATACAATAGAATAGAACAGAATACAATACAATTCAGCATAATACATTAAATTAACTTTGTTGATATGTCCCCGTATAAAGAAAAGTGCAGTAAAAATGTTAAATTATTTAAAAAAAAAATATATATATCTGTTTAAATTTTATATTGTTCATTTGTGAAGTTTGTAATGGTATGTTTTTGCTCTGTAATGTTTAAAATTAGACCAAAACTAAAAAAAACAACTGTGGATTAAAACATTTTTTTAGAGGTTTTGTTTTTAAGTTTTTGTCCGAGTTTAATGTTCTATGGTCTCTCCTGAGTCTAAATATAGCTGTACATTAATAGAGTCCAGCGCACTTCAGCCAGGTTTGGAATAAAAGGGTCCTGGTGCTCAACAGTGAAGGACAATATGCATAAAGTACTCTGAGGAAGACAGACTTGTCTGTCGAAACGTCAGTCAGCCCCTTCTATTAAAACGTGCAGACGGAAAAGAGTGCTCCGGTGTCTTTACTTCGGGTAGTCTGTGTGAAGTGCCCAGGTAAAACATGACTTTTTTCTAAATATAGCTGGTTTGTAAGTAAAACTATTTTTATAACATTTTACGAAATGTCTATGGGAGAATGAATGGCGAATGAAATCCCTTGGTACGTATGCCTAAACCAGAAGAGGGTGTGACTTTGGCTCTCATATACATGTGTTTGATGACAGTGTAGCCCTTTTCCCACATGCGCTTTGTACCGCAAAATGACCGGTACGTGGTCTAATGCCTGCATGTGAGAAAGGCGCCGTGCCGGTATAAGCGCGACCCCGTCGTCCCCGACATTTCACCCCCGACATTCTAGCTAGTCAGAAGAGCGGTATGCTCTTAAGGAGATGCAAGTGGAAACGGGTCCAGT
>NC_139627.1:42968482-42975982 GCF_964638095.1 Poromitra crassiceps | reverse complement strand
TTTACAGTCTGAATAGCAATTTGCGCCGCGACTTTGGCGATACTACTAGTCACAACAACGACACCTCCTGTAATATCACACTGTTGTTGTGAGACGAGTTGACGTCTTCTATGCAGTGTAGTGGTTTTGCATTAAAGGAACACTCCGCCCGAGCGAGCAGGCAATGGAGTAGGTCGTGTGTTAGTTGAGCTCTGCGCAAAACTTGATATAATTCCCTTTTTTGATACTCTACAGATACAAAAAACGACCCAAAGCGTCACTAAAACCTTCCAACCGGTTTTAGTTATTTATTTTTCATGCAAATGGCAAGTAGCCTCCAGAAATACAAATACATTACACGGAAAACTGCAGCTGAGAGTGAGAAGGACATGCCAGGCCGCCCCGAACAAGCAGACATGGCGGACATGAAAGCCGAGATACTTTCCTCACTCAAAATGGAGATAGCGGAGCTTTTCCAAACGGAGCTGAAGAAAGTGCTGACTGCGGAGTTTGGAACAGTTAAGTCGGAGTTACAAGCGGTTAAAACTGAGATTGCAAACAACACTGCAATATTACGTTCCGACTTGGAAGCAATGAAAACAACAATGTCGGATATGGAGCGCGGCTTGTCTTCCTGCTCAGACGATGTGACAGTTTTGCAAAACACCGTGAAGAAACTGGAGAAAAGTGTGGAGAATCTACAGGATAAATGTGTGGACATGGAAGGGAGAATGCGGAGATCAAACATCCGTATACTGAACGTGGCGGAAGAACCTGATTCATGCTCGCCAGCTTCTGTCTCAAAGTTGATCAAAGAGGCCCTGAAGATGGATAAAGACCCGCTGATTGACAGATCGCATCGGGCTCTTCAGCCGAAGAGACCAGATGGCAAGCCTCGAGCCATAATAGCAAAGCTGCACTATCATCAGGACTGTGTTGAAATCCTTCGTCGTGCCAGAGAGGCGGGTACACTACGCTACAAGGAATCCACCATCTCCGTGTTCCCCGACTACCCACCAAGTATCGCTCGTGCCAGGTCGGCGTTCAATGAGGTCAAAAAGCTGCTTCGAGGACGAGACGGCGTCCGCTACGGACTCCTTCATCCAGCCCGGCTTCGCATCACACACAACGGGACTGACAGACAGTTTCAAGATGCGAGTGAAGCCATGGCATATGTGAAGAACAGCATCCTCTAAGGAAAAACGGCTCGGAGGGGTCCCAAAATTCACCTTTTACATCTCGTGAAGTATTTTTTCCCCCCCCCTCTTCTCCCTCTCCCCGTCTTATCTAGCTACCTTTCTCCCCATGGCCGCTATTTGGTGAGTAAATGAACATTACGTCATATACATAGGCACACGAACACTGCCAATGTTGAAGCTGGAGCAAAAGAGGATATGGCTCGAAATATGTTATGTTGGGGAGATAAATACGTTAAAAATATCGTTTTTGTTACATTTACGGTTTACATAAAGGGTCATCTGTCCTTTTTTTTTTCAAATATATATATAATTGCACTCGAGAGAATATATGCTGATGCTGAGTGATGGACTGAGACAGTCTCAAAACGAGACTGAAACCATGCATGGCCTATGAGAAAGATACTACTCCCTAAAGAAAGACGGTTCTGAAGGGTTCCCAAATGTACCTTCTATATTTTGTTGAGATGTTTTGTTTCGATGGTACGCTTGATTGCTATCTTTGGGAGATAAGCTACTTATTACTGTTTGATAGCCACAGTTACATTTATTTTATTTATTTTTAATTCCTGGTCATGTTTATGGTTTACATAAATGGTCATCTCTGGGTTTTTTATTTTGTTTTTGTTGTTTTGCAATTGCACTTGAGAATATATAATGACCAGGAAATGCTTACCGGTGGCATTGAGTACTGGACTGAGAGGAGGCTCCAAGATGCGACCGCTATGGCATATGTGAAAGACGCCATCCTCTAAGGAAAGACGATTCTGAAGGGTACCTAAAGTCACCTTCTTTACTTTGTGAGATGTTTTTCTCCCCAGCCCTTTTATCTATCAACTTTCTTTTTTCTTCTTCTTCTATGACCCTCATTTGGTGAGTAAACGGACATTGCGTCATACAAACCCATGAATACTGCCAATGTTGAAGTAGGAACAAAAGAGAGTATGGCTTGACTAATGTTATTTGGGGGAGATAAGCTATTGATTACTTATTATGGTTGATAACCACAGTAAAAAAAGGGGAAAACATCTCTTGTCATGGTTTACATCAATGGTCTATATTGCTCTATTTCTGTTTTTTTGTATATATATACATATATATAATTGCACTTAGCAATATATAATGACCAGGAAATGCTTCATGGTGCTGGTTTACTGTTGGGCACCTTTCTTTTTTTTCTTTTTTTTTCTTTAATTTTCTTATCTTATATAATAACAGGGAATTATCTGTTGAAATTCAATCAAGAGCAGAGCGAACTGCTAGACTAGTGTTTCCTCACACAAGCACTTAATGTGTGGATACTTTTGCGAGGGGTCTAGTAGTCACCAAGTTCCTAATGGTGACTGGGTAGGGGAAACTATTACACCAAATTGTTTTTGTATGTTTGTCTTCCCTTTTGTTTTGTCTGTTAATATGTTAGTGGAGGGGTTCTTCGTTGTATGTAAATTCATGGGATATATGTTCTTTATAACAGAAAATGGTTAGGCCACAATTGAATATGAACGTGAATAAGCCAGGCGGTTACCAGGTAACTTTTGTGAGTTGGAACGTCAAATCCTTAAACCATCCAGTAAAACGCAAGAAAGTACTTTCACATCTGAAACAGCTTAATGTAGGGATTGCTTTCCTCCAAGAAACCCATTTAAACACATTTGATCATTCTAGACTGAGAGGGGGTTGGGTAGGTCAATTTTATCACTCGAACTTCCACTCTAAATCTAGAGGAGCTGCAATTCTTATTAATAAGAATGTCCCATTCATCATGTCAACAGTTGAGGTAGATTCCGCTGGTCGCTACGTAATAGTGGTAGGCAGACTAAATAACACTCCTGTCATTCTGGCGAATGTATATGCACCTAATTGGGATGACAGTACATTTTTTAATCGCTTTTTTTCATGTCTACCCAGTATGGACACACATCATCTTATATTGGGAGGAGACATGAATTGTGTGCTGTCACCTGCCCTGGATCGTAGCTCACCCAAAACTATAGCTTTATCTAAATCAGCGCTGGCAATTCAGCAATTTCTTAATACGTATGGGGTAGCTGATACATGGCGCTTCCGGAACCCTAAAAGCAGGAGCTATTCTTTTTACTCACCAGTCCATAAAACGTACTCACGCATAGACTATTTTTTCCTAGACAGTGAGTTGCTTCCACTTATTAGTGAATGTGATTATCAGGCAATAGTAATATCAGACCATGCACCATTACTGATGACCTTGTGTATACCAACCACACACTCTAGCTACCGTCCATGGCGTCTTAATACGCTGCTACTCTCTGATGAAAGATTTGTCAGATTCATCTCAAATGAGATAACTGAATATTTAGTGCGTAATCAAACCCCGGGAATGTCCTCCTCAATCATTTGGGAATCAATGAAGGCGTATCTTCGGGGGCAAATTATATCATATAGCGCCCAAATTAAAAAAGTCCACGATGAACGCCTTAAAAAATTAACTAAAGATATCCTACAACTTGATGGAGTATTGGCTCACTCCCCATCACCTGACTTATTTAAGCAACGGCTGATTCTCCATACTGAATTTAATCTCCTATCCACAAGATATGCTGAAAATCTTATAAATAAATCAAGGCACAAGATGTATGAATATGGCGAAAAGACTGGTAAGATTTTGGCTCATCAATTACGTCAACAGAATGTAGATAAATCTATAGTTGCAATAAATAATGAGATGGGCGTTAGAACCACAGACCCCTTAGACATTAATCAATGTTTTCAGACATATTATTCAAAGCTTTATACGTCAGAATCCAGTAATGATAAATCTATGTTTGATTCTTTCTTTAGTAACCTTAACACTCCCACAATTGAGGAGGAAACTGCCACAGATTTAGAAAATCCATTTACAGCAGACGAATTTGTTAGTGCAACCAGGTCCATGCAAAATGGAAAAACCCCCGGACCAGACGGATATCCGAGTGAATTTTTTAAAAAGTTTGCCACTCAACTTGCTCCTATTCTACTCTCAGTCTATGAAGAATCATTTACATCTGGCTCATTACCTGAAACAATGAGACAGGCAGTTATTTCACTAATTCCTAAAAAAGACAGGAACCCCTTGGAATGTGGCTCGTACCGACCCATTTCTTTACTGAATGTTGATAGTAAGCTGCTTGCCAAAATGTTAGCCCGCCGTTTAGAAACAGTTTTACCTTCTGTCATTTCTGATGATCAGACAGGATTTATCAGAAACCGTTACTCTTTTTTTAATATACGTAGGCTGATGAATATCCTTTACAATCCCACTCCATCCGATACTCCTGAGATACTTTTATCGCTCGATGCCGAGAAAGCGTTTGATCGGGTGGAGTGGGATTATCTGTTCTATACCCTAAAAAAATTTGGATTTGGTGAAAAATTTACATCATGGATTCAGGTCCTCTACTCTCTCCCGGTGGCAGCAGTTCGTACGAACACAAAACTGTCCTCCTTCTTCTCATTGGGTCGTGGGACCAGACAAGGATGTCCCTTGTCTCCCCTTCTATTTGCGTTGGCTATTGAGCCGTTAGCAATTGCGCTACGTGGTGACATTTTAATTCCAGGCATAAGGAGGAAAAATTCTGAACATAAGGTCTCCCTCTACGCGGATGATATGCTCTTGTACTTGTCCGAACCGTTAAACAGCCTGCCACAAACACTCAAACTACTAACTACATTTGGGAAGATATCGGGCTATAAAATTAACACACAAAAAAGTGAACTTATGCCTATTAACCCTGCAGCTAAGCAGATTGTCTTTAGTTCATTGCCCTTTAGAATAAGTACAACTAAATTTAAATATCTTGGAATATGGATTACTCACAATTTTAAACATCTTTATAAAGCTAACTTCCCCCCACTTATAGACACTCTCAAAAAAGATCTGGAACGTTGGAATCTATTGTCATTTTCATTAGGAGGTAGAATCAACACCATTAAAATGAACGTATTGCCTAGGTTTTTATACCTGTTTCAATGTATACCAATCTTTTTGACAAAATCTTTTTTTCTGATTTTAGATAAGTTGATTTCTTTATTTATTTGGAATAAGAAGAATCCGCGAATACGTAAGAGCATTTTACAGCGACATCGTGTAGATGGAGGACTATCGTTACCCAACTTTCAATATTACTATTGGGCAGCCAATATACGCGCTATGGCTTATTGGCTTAAACCATCACAGGTGAGCAGTCCCAAATGGTTGCAGCTGGAAAACATGTCATGTGGGCCCGCCTCTTTACATGCTTTACTTTGTTCCAAATTCCCATTGTCTGAACCTATATCCAGTTACTCTGTGAACCCAGTAGTCAAACACTCTATGAAAGTCTGGGCACAGTTTAGACGAGCTTTTTCACTTAATAATTTGTCAATAAATGCCCCTATAACAAGAAATAATATGTTTAAGCCATCTATTATAGATGGGTCCTTCAATACCTGGGCCAAGAACGGATTAGCCAAATTAAAAGATTTATATATTGATGATAATTTCGCATCATTCGAACAGTTGAGTTTAAAATTCAAAATCCCCAACTTTCAGTTCTATAAATATTTACAGCTTCGTAGTTTTGTATCTTCATGTTCGGTTCATTACCCATCATTACCGCCCAGCTCTCTCCTTGAATCTGTTTTGGAGCTTAGCTCTTACCCCAAAGGGAGTATTGGAAGGATCTATACCTCACTCAACTCTCACAATCTAGAACCCTTGATACATTTAAAAAATCAATGGGAGGAAGAATTAGATACAGATCTTTCTGAGGATGTATGGGAGTCCATATTAGAAAAAATATTCTCATCTTCAATTTGTTTAAAACATAAAGTCATACAATTCAAGATTGTACATAGACTGCATTGGTCCAGGGCGAGATTGGCCAAATTTACACCAGACATGGATCCCAATTGTGATCGCTGTCAAACAACCCCAGCCACTTTATCACATATGTTTTGGCTTTGCCCAAAATTAGTAGATTTTTGGCAGTCCATATTTAAATTCTTTTCTGATATACTGGAAATATCCATTGAACCTCTTGCCATAATTGCAATCTTTGGTGTGATACCGCGTGATCTCTCCCTCAACCAATGCAGCAAAAAGATGATAGCGTTTGGTACACTTCTGGCCAGAAGACTTGTACTCCTTAAATGGAAAGACAAGTTTCCTCCAACTTTTAATCACTGGGTCAGAGATCTCATGTATCATCTAACCCTAGAAAAAATCAGATACGCTACAAGGGGTTGTGCCCTCGACTTTTATACCATCTGGCAGCCAGTCCTGGACCAGGTAGAGAAAATGGACGCTAAAAGCATTTCAAATATATAGATTTACCCCCCCCCCTTTCTCATATTTATTTTCATTAATCTGTTGTTGTTGTTGTTGTATGTTTTTTCTTTTCTTTCTTTTTCTTTTGTGTGTATTTGTGTATTGATATACTGTGATGTATGATGTGGTGTAATAGGCCAGGGGTTCTTGTGGGATGGGTTTTTGTTTAAAAGTGTCAAGTGCATTTGAATTTGTATTTTGTATTTTGTATATTATACAGAAAACAAATAAAAAAACTTTGAACAAAAAAAAAAAAGGAACACTCCGCCCATTTTCAACCAGCTTTGTATCATTAGAACATCAGTAGTATATCAGAAAACTGTAAACGGTTTTGAAGTCTGTCATTTAATTTGACAGTTATTGAGTGTTAAAGTGTGGACCAGTGACATCACTGGTCCACACTAACTCAAATTAATAACTCATTAACTCAAATCAACTCTCAATAACTGTCAAACTATTCATCATTCATCTAGTTTGACAGATATTGAGAGTTGATTTGAGTTAATGAGTTATTATTTTGAGTTAGTGTGGACCAGTGATGTCACTGGTCCACACTTTAACACTCAATAACTGTCAAATTAAATGACAGACTTTAAAACCGTTTACAGTTTTCTGATATACTACTGATGTTCTAATGATACAAAGCTGGTTGAAAATGGGCGGAGTGTTCCTTTAACGTTATTAGCGAAACGGACGCGGAAAAGGAAGTGACGTGGCAGGAGAGGCGTGCTGTACAGGAAGCCGGGGGAAAAGGTAGGGCTGTCCCAGAGTCTATTTTCCAACTAAAAATAGACTCTGGGTTCTCAGATTGGTAATGAGTTGCCCCCAACACTGATGACGAGTGGAGCTGTGGTTCTCCTGCTGGGCTGTCTGCTGGAAGGATTGCTACAGTAGCTGCTTCTCCCACAGGGTATTTATCCTGGCATACATTACAGATGGCATGTGTTGCTGTCTGTCTCACACACTTTGTAATGACCACAACTCTGCTTAGGAAAATGGCTT
>NC_139627.1:42963482-42965982 GCF_964638095.1 Poromitra crassiceps | reverse complement strand
AGCCTGACATCTTATCAGCCTCACATCTTATCAGTCTCACATCTTATCAGCCTCACATCTTATCAGCCTCACATCTTATCAGCCTCACATCTTATCAGCCTCACATCTTATCAGCCTGTCTTATCAGTCTCACATCTTATCAGTCTCACATCTTATCAGCCTCACATCTTATCAGCCTCACATCTTATCAGTCTCACATCTTATCAGCCTCACATCTTATCAGCCTCACATCTTATCAGCCTCACGTCTTATCAGCCTCACATCTTATCAGCCTCACATCTTATCAGCCTCACATCTTATCAGCCTCACATCTTATCAGTCTCACATCTTATCAGTCTCACATCTTATCAGCCTCACATCTTATCAGCCTGACATCTTATCAGCCTCACGTCTTATCAGCCTCACATCTTATCAGCCTGTCTTATCAGTCTGACATCTTATCAGTCTCACATCTTATCAGTCTCACATCTTATCAGCCTCACATCTTATCAGCCTCACATCTTATCAGCCTCACATCTTATCAGCCTCACATCTTATCAGCCTCACGTCTTATCAGCCTCACATCTTATCAGTCTCACATCTTATCAGCCTGTCTTATCAGCCTCACATCTTATCAGCCTGTCTTATCAGCCTCACATCTTATCAGCCTCACATCTTATCAGTCTCACATCTTATCAGCCTCACATCTTATCAGTCTCACATCTTATCAGCCTCACATCTTATCAGTCTCACATCTTATCAGCCTCACATCTTATCAGCCTGTCTTATCAGTCTCACATCTTATCAGCCTGTCTTATCAGTCTCACATCTTATCAGCCTGTCTTATCAGTCTCACATCTTATCAGCCTCACATCTTATCAGTCTCACATCTTATCAGCCTCACATCTTATCAGCCTCACATCTTATCAGTCTCACATCTTATCAGTCTCACATCTTATCAGCCTGTCTTATCAGTCTCACATCTTATCAGCCTCACATCTTATCAGCCTCACATCTTATCAGCCTGTCTTATCAGTCTCACATCTTATCAGTCTCACATCTTATCAGCCTCACATCTTATCAGCCTGTCTTATCAGCCTCACATCTTATCAGTCTCACATCTTATCAGCCTCACATCTTATCAGCCTCACATCTTATCAGCCTGTCTTATCAGCCTCACATCTTATCAGCCTCACATCTTATCAGCCTGACATCTTATCAGTCTCACATCTTATCAGCCTCACATCTTATCAGCCTGTCTTATCAGCCTCACATCTTATCAGTCTCACATCTTATCAGTCTCACATCTTATCAGCCTCACATCTTATCAGCCTGTCTTATCAGCCTCACATCTTATCAGTCTCACATCTTATCAGCCTCACATCTTATCAGCCTCACATCTTATCAGTCTCACATCTTATCAGTCTCACATCTTATCAGTCTCACATCTTATCAGCCTCACATCTTATCAGCCTCACATCTTATCAGCCTCACGTCTTATCAGCCTCACATCTTATCAGCCTGTCTTATCAGTCTGACATCTTATCAGTCTCACATCTTATCAGTCTCACATCTTATCAGCCTCACATCTTATCAGCCTCACATCTTATCAGCCTCACATCTTATCAGCCTCACATCTTATCAGCCTCACGTCTTATCAGCCTCACATCTTATCAGTCTCACATCTTATCAGCCTGTCTTATCAGCCTCACATCTTATCAGCCTGTCTTATCAGCCTCACATCTTATCAGCCTCACATCTTATCAGTCTCACATCTTATCAGCCTCACATCTTATCAGTCTCACATCTTATCAGCCTCACATCTTATCAGTCTCACATCTTATCAGCCTCACATCTTATCAGCCTGTCTTATCAGTCTCACATCTTATCAGCCTGTCTTATCAGTCTCACATCTTATCAGCCTGTCTTATCAGTCTCACATCTTATCAGCCTCACATCTTATCAGTCTCACATCTTATCAGCCTCACATCTTATCAGCCTCACATCTTATCAGTCTCACATCTTATCAGTCTCACATCTTATCAGCCTGTCTTATCAGTCTCACATCTTATCAGCCTCACATCTTATCAGCCTCACATCTTATCAGCCTGTCTTATCAGTCTCACATCTTATCAGTCTCACATCTTATCAGCCTCACATCTTATCAGCCTGTCTTATCAGCCTGTCTTATCAGCCTCACATCTTATCAGTCTCACATCTTATCAGCCTCACATCTTATCAGCCTCACATCTTATCAGCCTGTCTTATCAGCCTCACATCTTATCAGCCTCACATCTTATCAGCCTGACATCTTATCAGTCTCACATCTTATCAGCCTCACATCTTATCAGCCTGTCTTATCAGCCTCACATCTTATCAGTCTCACATCTTATCAGTCTCACATCTTATCAGCCTCACATCTTATCAGCCTGTCTTATCAGCCTCACATCTTATCAGTCTCACATCTTATCAGCCTCACATCTTATCAGCCTCACATCTTATCAGTCTCACATCTTATCAG
>NC_139627.1:42943482-42958482 GCF_964638095.1 Poromitra crassiceps | reverse complement strand
GTCTCCTCTCCTCTCCAGGTCTCGTGTCTCTCTTCTGCTCTCCAGTCATCTCTCCTCTCTTCTGCTCTCTCGTCATTACCTCTCCTCTCCAGGTCTCTTCTCTCTCCTGCTCTCTACTCATTACCTCTCCTCTCCAGGTCTCTTCTCTCTCCTGCTCTCTAGTCATTACCTCTCCTCTCCAGGTCTCTTCTCTCTCCTGCTCTCTAGTCATTACCTCTCCTCTCCAGGTCTCTTCTCTCTCCTGCTCTCTAGTCATTACCTCTCCTCTCCAGGTCTCTTCTCTCTCCTGCTCTCTAGACTACTCTCCTCTCCAGGTCTCTTCTCTCTCCTGATCTCTAGTCATCTCCTCTCCAGGTCTCTTCTCTCTCCTGCTCTCTAGTCATTACCTCTCCTCTCCAGGTCTCTTCTCTCTCCTGCTCTCTAGACTACTCTCCTCTCCAGGTCTCTTCTCTCTCCTGCTCTCAAGTCATCTCCTCTCCAGGTCTCTTCTCTCTCCTGCTCTCTAGTCATTACCTCTCCTCTCCAGGTCTCTTCTCTCTCCTGCTCTCTAGTCATTACCTCTCCTCTCCAGGTCTCTTCTCTCTCCTGCTCTCTAGTCATTACCTCTCCTCTCCAGGTCTCTTCTCTCTCCTGCTCTCTAGACTACTCTCCTCTCCAGGTCTCTTCTCTCTCCTGATCTCTAGTCATCTCCTCTCCAGGTCTCTTCTCTCTCCTGCTCTCTAGTCATTACCTCTCCTCTCCAGGTCTCTTCTCTCTCCTGCTCTCTAGACTACTCTCCTCTCCAGGTCTCTTCTCTCTCCTGCTCTCAAGTCATCTCCTCTCCAGGTCCCTTCTCTCTCCTGCTCTCTAGTCATTACCTCTCCTCTCCAGGTCTCTTCTCTCTCCTGCTCTCTAGTCATTACCTCTCCTCTCCAGGTCTCTTCTCTCTCCTGCTCTCTAGTCATTACCTCTCCTCTCCAGGTCTCTTCTCTCTCCTGCTCTCTAGACTACTCTCCTCTCCAGGTCTCTT
Source organism: Poromitra crassiceps (assembly GCF_964638095.1). Lineage (NCBI taxonomy): Eukaryota > Metazoa > Chordata > Actinopteri > Beryciformes > Melamphaidae > Poromitra > Poromitra crassiceps. Next base: position 42,957,473 of record NC_139627.1, on the reverse strand, counting down.
CTCTCTCCTGATCTCTAGTCATCTCCTCTCCAGGTCTCTTCTCTCTCCTGCTCTCTAGTCATTACCTCTCCTCTCCAGGTCTCTTCTCTCTTCTGCTCTCTAGACTACTCTCCTCTCCAGGTCTCTTCTCTCTCCTGCTCTCAAGTCATCTCCTCTCCAGGTCTCTTCTCTCTCCTGCTCTCTAGTCATCTCCTCTCCTCTCCAGGTCTCTTCTCTCTCCTGCTCTCTAGTCATCTCCTCTCCTCTCCAGGTCTCAAAAAGCTACACATTGATCAAAACACCAGCAGCATGTCACCAAATAAGCAGCAACATGACATCAAGTAAACAACAGTAATAAATGCATTCTTCAGTCTTCCTCAGCTCTATTTAATGTATTCGGTTTAAGTTCAGTCTCAGTTCAGTGCTCTCTTGTCTTCCTCAGTTGTTCCTCCTACAGCAACACCATCTGCAGTGTTGCCACCTCTAAAGTGTCTTGTGTCAGTCCAGAATCCAGAAGAGCATTCCCCACATCACGCCCGCTCCCTGCAGCTGAGTCTTCCTCTTCACTCGATCTCTCTTCGGTTCTGTCTGTCTGCCTGTCGTAGGACAGCACATTTTACGTTTATTTATATAGTTTATTTATATACGGTATGTCGTTTTTTTGTAGTCCAGACTGCACTTGGAGTCTGGACAGCGCTGTTTGTTATTCGATAGTCACAGCCAATGTTGTTTTTTGCCATTTTTCTATAGATACATTATGCTTAAACAGAGGCAGGGAGGGGGGGAGTAAATATATATAAATAGCCTAGTAAAAAGTAAAAGCAATTCTCTTACCATTATGCAGAGAAGATAGACCAAAGTGCTCTGTTTTCAGGAGGCTTTGGTCGTGGTCCTGGAACCCATGATGTTGAAGTCCGATGTCCTTTCTTTATCCAGGATCGTATGAATGGGAGAGGGTCGAATTTGTTGATAGGAGGCCCATTCAGGTCCACGAACAACAGTGCGGTAAGGCTGCTAGCCATGCTAGGGTCCCCAGCATGGTGGTGGTTGTGCAATAGCAGCACCTGCATCCCCCGTGTCCTCATCCGGTTCTCCTGCCTCGTCATCGCGCGATTCACGTTCCTCTTCAGAATCTGATGAGCGGTCCAGGTGTATGGTGCTGCTGGTCGGAGCATCGGGTTCAGGTTCGGCGGCCGTGGTAACGTTATCCACGTTGGCTGTCGCATCATCATCATCATCATTATCAGACCTGGCAGCAGAGCTAGTAGCAACTTCAGTAGCAGTTTTTTGTCTCTTTCCAAAACCGAAGTTATCGAGGCTTCTAAACCCCGTTGGCGGCTTCAGCCTTTATAGGCGGCATGGTAACCCTACTAGCTAAAAGTAAAGATGAATTGTTAGCTACGTGATGTTGCACACACCTTGGCTTCTTCTCCACCAGCTGGGTTGTAGTAGCGTTAGTAGAACACGCGCTCATGGGCGACGCATGGTGGCTTGGAGGTGAAATGCAGCCTATTTCACACAAACAATTCACACGGTAGTTTTGGAAAACTGAAAACATGTTTCTTATTTAGCCTATTTATCTAGTTAACATAAATAATTTAATTCTTACATTGAAAAATAAATTATTTGAGAGAGAAAAAAAAAAAAAAAAAAAAAGCTTTATTGTGGGGGTCCCACAGGTGTTATTGGCTATGGGGTCCCAGACTCTAGCTATGGGGTCCAAGACCCCATAGGTCCCCCCATAACTCGAACCCTGAATGAACGTCTTGGTCCAAGGCTAGGTGTTGATTATGCAGCTATAGTTAGCTGCTGTTGGTTTGATAAAGGAAGCAAAGACTGTTTAAACCATAGATGTGTAATGTTATTCGGATAGCTGCTATAGATGGTCTAACAGATAGCATAACGTTAGCAAGATTGTCAAGTATGAAGATATTAACGTTAGCGCGTAAGCTAACGTTAGCGTTAGCTAACGCGATGTAGATGCTAATTTGATAGCATTCATGACAGCCAGCTACCGCTACCCATAACCAGAACTACTGTCTGCTGTAGCTTTATCTCCCGTGTACAAATCAATTCCATCTGTTTATGTTACTCTTGCCAGGCCAGGCTCTAACTGGTTAGTAACAGCAACTCAGCCAGCCGACTGCGAGGCTCTGAGCAGAAGGGATTCTTCCGCAAACGCGTGCATCACATGGTTTATTTTCGATTGATGCCATTGGTTCCACTCAGTGTTGCCTTCAAATACCCCCCAAAAACGACACGTTATTCACAATAAGCATTGCTGTGCTAAGCTGCGGTCATGTTTCTGAGGGGATTTGAACGCAACACTGAAAATATTTTTATCGAAATTACAGCTCATAAATTTATCATCGTTATCGTGGCCGTTTTTTTCTTGAAAATTTTCGACATCGTTTTATCGCCCAGCCCTACATAATACAATTGTACTCTAAGGATTTTGTTGACCATCTGAAAACATTAGTTCTGCCTGTGTTGTTCCTACTTGGTGCTTGTCTACAAACTGTATGATAGTGCTGTCATCATTAGGTGAACAGACAAAATTTGAACTTGAACTTGCTTGATTAACCAATACTGTGCGGAGGGCCACATATAGTATATTTTGAGAGACAAGCCGAGGGCCGATTAAGCCCCCGGGCCGGACTTTGGACATGCCTGCCTTAGAGTACCCGTCAAAAGTTGTGCCCAGAATCCCGTCAGTGAAGGGCAGAACCAGAAGGCATGAGACAGAGTGCCATCTGACACCTGTCACATAGTGGTGAGACAAGAGGGGAAGCTCTTGTGCAACTTATGCTTAGAATCAGGGGCGGTTTTAGGATTAGACCTTTGTGGGGGCTCAGCCCACAATCAGAATACCCCGGACCGCCGTCTGTTGAATCGTCCAGAAAAGCCGCCGCTGATCCGCCGTCAAAGCAGACACACCGCAAATACTAGAGCGACAGACGCCCAGACGTGTCCGACCCCGACCAATCAGCTTGGTATGTCATGGGCTCGACCAATCAGCTTGGTATGTCATGGGCTTTAAACAACACTTTGAAACGGTTTCCAGTTTTTGCATGACAACGAAGAACAGAGGAAACAGTGGGAAACCTTCCGTCACCACATGAATGCATATGTACCCTCACTGCCAGAAGGGGGAGACAAACGTTCTGCACTACAAAATTGACACACCATAGCTTTAACAAATAATTTATTCTCATGCTAAATCTTCCAATTTTATTTTTAAGCGGTGTAGCCGCTTCTACTGTATAAGTGACTATGTGTGTGCTTGTGTGCGAGATGTGTGCGACGAGATTTAGCCTAGGCCCCGCCCCCGACTGGAGTCGACAAGGAAGGTGGAGACTGAGAGAGCGAGGTTGAGTCAGTGTCAGTGTGTGAATGGAGAGAGAGCGAATAAGCGCACCCTATGAGAGGCAGTAGAGAGGAGTTTTCAACCTGAATGTCAGTAACGCTACAAGTCACTCCATTACATAGGCTGCTGCTGTGTTTCTATCTCTCCTTAATGTAATGTTAGGGTCAAAACTGAGCCCACACAAATCTAACGTCATACATCAGTCATTCTGTCATTCAGCTAGTTAAATTCAACACGCACACTGTGGGTCTGTAAAGTCAAAGTTATTTGTTTTGCACCTTTCAATATTAGTAGTTAGTGATGATCGCCTACGTGCTTCAGTCGCCTGCCTGCCTCTGTGCTGTAGTATCCAAGCCCGCTGGTGTCATGCAGAGCTCAGTCAGCAGTCCTGTTGTGAACGTACATTGCAGCGGCACAGCCAAGCGCTATTCCATTTTTGGAAAACGTGACGGGCCTAATTTAGACATGAGGATGCTTCGCTCCATGTGATTAGATCTCAATTTATCCAGTCGATTCACAGCTGTCATGTGTGATGTGATGCTGCACCGCCTGCTTCAACACCTGGGTGTCACTTTTCTTAAAACAAGTTAAAGATGCATCCAAGTAATATAATGCAATCAAGTTGATTTGCATCAGAAACTCATCCCACGGCAGATCTGTCAACTCGTTTTGAGGATTCTTTCTTTGTTTTTTTAAGGCTGAACACTAGATTAAATGACTTGTGGACACACACACTCACTCACTCACTCACGCACGCACACACACACGTGCACACACACACTCACGCATGCACGCACGCACGCACACTCACTCACTCATTCACTCACTCACACACACACACACACACTCACTCACACACACTCACTCACTCACACACACACACACACTCACGCACACACACACACTCATGCACGCACATGCACACACTCACTCACACACACACACACACTCACTCACGCACACACATGCACACACGCACGCACACTCACTCACACACACACACACACTCAGCACTCACGCACGCACGCACGCACACACACACACACACACACTCACTCACTCACTCACTCACTCACTCACTCACACATGCACGCTCGCGCACACACACAAAGGGAGAGGGAGGGAGAGAGAGGTAGAGAGAGAGACGGGAGAGAGATGAACAGCTCCTTGAAAACTGGAACACTGACAGTGCAACATGCTTCAGATGTTGTGTTAGTGACTGTGGAAACTAAAAAGTGCTCTGAGAACACATTGTCTGTACATTCTGTGGGCCGTGAAAAGTTTTGAGATTTTCACCTGGGCCCTGAGTTGGAAAGTTCAAGTTCAAGTGGTTGGGCTAGAGGCGTATTGTTGAGCAGTCTGACAGCTTGTGGAAAGAAGCTGTTAAGCATCCTAGGGTTTTTTTGAACGGATGGACCTGTATCTCCTACCTGAGGGCAGGAGGTTGAACAGATGATGAGCTGGGTGGGAGGAGTCTTTGATGATGCTATGGGCGAGGCGCAGGAGTAGAGCGTGAAGATGTCTGGAAGCGAGGCCCCGATGATTTTACCAGACGTTTTTATGACTCTGCAGAGCGTTGCTGTTCCACTTTTGTGCAGCTGGAGAACCACACTGGCAAACAATATTCAGCACGCTCTGGATGTTCACTAAAAGCCTCTGTGGTGGGAGTTTTTCGCGCTTAAGTTTCCTTAAGTAAAAGTTGCTGTGCTTTGCCGATCATAGAGGCTGTGTTGGTACACCAAGACAACTCCTTGGTGATTGTAAGACCAAGGAACTTGAAGTAGGAGACGTTCTCCATTGATGAAGAGGGGGGGGAGTGGTTGTGTTGGCCTGACTTGCGAAAGTCTATAATCACGTCCTTGGTCTTCTTGATGTTGAGCTGCAGGTTGAGGCTGCTGCACCACTCTGCCAGCATCTGAACCTCATTTCGGTAGGCAGACTCATCGTCGTTAAAAATGAGGACAGCACTGTTGTGTCGTCTGCAAATTTGATGATGAAGTTGGAAGGGGGAGCAGTCATGTGTGTAAGCGTTGTAGAATATGGCGCTGAGCACGCAGCCCTGTGGAGCACCGGTGTTTAGGAACAGGAGGGCTGATACACGCTTGCCAACTTTGACAGACTGTGAGCAGTTGGATAGAAAGTCCAAAACCCAGTTTCAAAGTGAGGTGCTGACTGAGCCCCAGGGCCTGGCGTTTGGAGATGAGTTTGCTGGGCAGGATTGTGTTTGAAAGCCGAGCTGTAATCGATGAAGAGCAATCTTACACACGTGTTCTTGTGCTCCAGGTGTTCCAGAACGGCATGAAGAACGATGGCGATAGCGTCTTCAGTCGATCTGTTCTCCCTGTAGGCAAACTGGTGTTGGTGTTGGGAACCGCTGATATAGCTGATAGCCTGGTACTCATAAACTGTGTAGGCATGGAGAATTCCTCTTGGCCCTCCTTTTGGATTACCTGATTTCTGCTTTTATTTCATGTCAAGCAATTTGCCCTTTTTATTGCTGCAACGGCCGTAACGACAAATGTATAGTCCTATAATATTCCTACAGTATAGTTATACTGCGATGATGGTGGCACTATAGTACACATATCATGGTATTTTTGTGTTCTGTAGGCTAGTAGCCTATACAGTAGGTATACAATAATATTTCTATGGGGAGTTATAGATTTGTTGGCATATAGGCTATTTAGTAGGTCTACTCATCTAAAATGTACAGGAATACTAGTTGTTTTTAGTAAGGGAAAGCACAACAGGCGAGATTGCAGTAACTAGCATTTTCCCCCTCCTTTCCCGTTCCTGATTCCACTGCTGTATTATATGAAAAAGGCTCGCTCGACGCTGATTTTGGACGCTGTCGCTCGTAAAAAGTATAAACATCCAGGTGACAGGAGAACGCATCGCAGAGGCAGGATGTGTTGTGATATTTTCACATGGATTAATGCCAGATGGACAGACAGAGAAGATGCCAGTCAAGTCAGTCACTTATACCGTTTCGATTGCAACAAATTTACAAAACTGTCTATCTGCTTGTTAACATGCTGTGTGATTATCCATGCTAACGATGTGTTAGCTGTTACTTACCGTCTGTGTTGAGAATGTCCGCTTTCCATGCATTTGCCTTTTTAACAGCATCTTCATAATCTGCCCGGTCGTTAGCCCAAAGGCACGGGAACGTGTCATTGTGTTTATTAAGTTTTAATTTAAATGTTAATTCAACTAGCTAGCTAACTAGTGGCTTCAGAAATTGCGGTAGGAGAAAAAAAATACGGTGGTTGTCATGACAATGGAGCCAACGATGGGGTCAAAGTTGAATCCAGATGAAGTCTTGACGATGGACGCAACTTTCATCACAACGATGGCATATCGCCCGTCGCTGGAAGTATAAACACTTGTCGTTATCACCAACGATGGAATGTGATCATGGTCGGTCGCAACGACCATAAATCGCTGGACTCTAAACTGCCCTTTGCAAAAAAAGAAAAAAGAAGAAGAAAAAGAAAACACCAACAAAATAACCAAGATGGCGACGGTGAAAACTTGAAGCTTCAAAACGGGAGTTCACAAACCAGTGGGTTTGGTCACAGTAGCTGCCCCCCTATTTTAATACCACATTCAAGACAACTCGGAACTCAGAAGTTTCAACTCGGAATATCAGACCTCTGACATAGTTGCGTTCACGCTTTTTCAACATACAAAAACATACACAGTTAACTAATGTCATTGGTAAAATAGCTGTTGAATTCAACATATTGCTAGAATCAGAGCAAAATATAAACAATATACCGTAAATTCCGGACTATAAGGCGCACCGGTCTATAAGCCGCACCTTCAAAGTTGACTATTTTTTTCTTATATAAGCCGCACCGGACTATAAGCCGCGGGTGTTTTAATGGTATTTTTTGTTTTTTTTACAGTGCACACAGTGTCCGCGGTGTGGTGAAAAGAGGGCAAGAGAGGAAATTAAAACAGAAGTGGATTTATAGTTAGAAAGAGTGCTAAAGAAGAGAGAATTCCGTTTTTTATTTTTTTATTTTAGTTACTCACAGTACTATTGACCAGTCCAACTCAAAAGATATTCGGCAGTTTCACTTTGAGCTCTTGTTCCGCCGCTGTCCATCAATGGTTATGACGAGTCTCGCTGGGTACAGTACGCCAAAGCGATATCCATTGACTCGATGATGCTGTTGTATGTTGCGCGTTTCTGTTGCACCAACGCGGAGAGGTCCTGCCGGACGAAAAAGCGCGTACCCTCCCAGGTGAGGGGCTTCTTCCCCGCAGCCTGGAGGATGAGTTGACGGTCGGGCCAGCGGAGTAGGCAGATGAAGATGGCCCTCGGTGGCAGGCCGGGGTCTGGACGTGGCCGAGGCGCCCGGTGTGCCCTGTCCACCTCTGGTGGTTTCTCGCCTTCCTTCAGGTCCAGGATGTAACACAGGATTTTGCCACGAAAGCGTCCATGTCACCAATCTCAGCTCCCTCTTTTACATTGATCAGGCGAATGTTATTTCTTTTACTCCTGCTGATTAAGTCATCAACCTGCGTGTGCAGGGTTTCGATTTTGCATTTTATCCATTTTCGGACTCACTGTGTTGTTTTTGTCCTCCAGTGCGCTGATGCGCTTTTCCGCATTATAAACTCTGTTCACGGTTGCCTTAGTTTCTTTAGTGAGTGAGTGGATGGACTTCTGCACGTTTTCAAACTTGTTTTCAAGCTGCTCAAAACCTCTGAGCGATGTCGGACTTAATCGATAGTGTTTCACGGAGTAAAAGTTTAGCCCAAGCCGTGTATCTCCAGCCTCCAGCAGGTGAGTCATTTCCTCATTCATGGCGTGATTGCTTCGTCTTTTTCTTTCTGCTTACCTGTGTTGTGTTATGTTATGTTATGTTATGTTGTTAAAAGAGGGCAAGAGAGGAAATTAAAACAGAAGTGGATTTATAGTTAGAAAGAGTGCTAAAAAAGAGAGATTTTTTTTTTTTTTTGGAAAAAATCCATAGATAAGCCGCACCGTTATATAAGCCGCAGGGGCCAAAAAAGGCCAAAAAACGGGAAAAAAGCCGCGGCTTATAGTCCGGAATTTACGGTAGATGGTTTGAGATTAAACAGAAACAATTCTAGATTCAGTCCAGTCCCAACCATAGAGCTAAAAAGTAAAGCACGCACATCCACTTGATGAGCAGGTGCAGGACAAATTTACGGTAAACATATTGCATAATCACACCTCAAATTAGGTCAACAAACACTTTGAGGACGTCAACTCGGACAAACCGGAGCTCTGAAATGATATGCGAATTTCCGACCTGTAATTCCGAACTGGACAACTGTTCAATTCATTTTTTACAAGTTGGAGCAAATTTTTCCCCAGAGTTCTGAGTTGTCTTGAACGTGGTATTAGACATTCTATGATTTCTTTGTGTGCCTGTTATTACCTTGCTGAAGGCCAGACAGTCCTTATCCTGGTCTTTGTCTTTGACCTCAAAGTCGTACAGTGCCTTGCCCGTGGGCGGGGTCTGGCTGAGGGGACGGAGCAACGTGATGTAGCTGGCGGGCAGGAAGCCGTGGCAGCTGTTCAGCTCGCCGTGGTACCAGTTGTCGTCCACCTTGCGTCGCAGGATGATGATGTCACCCTTGGCGAACTGGAGGTCACCAGGCTCCTTGCCCTCATAGGAGTAGAGGGCTTTACCGCAAGGCAGCGCTGGAACAATCTGTAACACACACAAACACACACTTATTATTTATAACCGGAACATATATGTGACACTGCCCAGCCAGAGGAGCCGCAAATTGTCATTTAGTTTCTTTTTTTTTTATCCGTTTTTAATTTTTCCCATTAATACACCTAAAATGCAGCCGTTTTTGGATCAGTAAATAGGTGTATTTTGTAAGATAAAAATGGACTCTGAGAGATCCGAAGAGAGATGTTTCTGCGCTCTCGAGGCGGCCCATATTCTCCATGCGGCGTTTCACTGGCTATTGTTGTGGAGTTTTGGCCAATCGAGCTCGCATCAACAGAATCCAGCGTATCAGATGGGGGCGGGGTCACACACACACACACACACACACACACACACACACACACACACACACACACACTGAATACACAGATGCTCACAAGTCATTTTTTGCAAGTCCAAGTCAAGTCTCAAGTCTTTGTTCACAAGTCTCAAGTCTTTGGTCACAAGTCCAAGTCAAGTCTCAAGTCTTTGAGGGGCAAGTCCAAGTCAAGTCTCAAGTCCCTATGGATGAGCGTTGTATCGTCTGCTGCATGGCGTGCATGCCATCCGGTCTGCTTAGAACACTGCATCTAATGTAACACTGCAGCTAAAATGAAGGAATTCAAAGCATGAACTGCATTATCCTCACTCCTTATCTATTAGAAGACAGTAGCAGCAATGATTAGAGATAGCATTAGTAGACATTTCCTTGATGTTAATGCACCAAAAAAATAAAAAATAAAATAAAGAAAAATATAGATTGTTTACAAGTCCCAAACCTTCAAGTCCAAGTCAAGTCTCAAGTCTTTGAGGACAAGTCTCAAGTCAAGTCTCAAGTCACTGTGTGTGTGACTTCAGTGCGACTCAAGTCCAAGTCTGAAGTCCCACTCCCCATCTCTAACACATACACACCATCTCCCCCATGCTGATTGATTCTCCCCAGACTCTCTGAGAAGAATAGCCTGGAGCCTGTCTCTTGATAGGCTGTACTGAGATCAGTGGGGATGCAAGCAGAGGAAACACACCAAAGCCTTGCTAAAGCTGTGTTCACACCAAGATATTTATTTTTCGCTCTGTCGCTTGATTCAACCCTTTGGAATCGCTCTGTCGCTCTGTTTAAATCGCTCATCAACAGGCACACGAAATGACGGACATGTGGGGGATATAACGTTACGCAATGTCATGCTGTTTGTCCACTACGAGCCACCGTCATTGTTTACAAGCTAAAGCCTATCAGCGTGCTCCTAATGCAAGCTCCATACCAGTAGTACAGACTTCACTTCATGTCAGCTGTCAGCCTGTCAATGCGGTTTGTTGCCACACAATAAACCAGCGGTTTGTTCCGAGCCAGTGTGATCCTTGACTCGCTCTCACACGGCAGCCAATCAGCATTGAACAGCGAGCGACTGATGCCAGCGTATTGTCGCTCGAGTTGGGATACTTCATCTCGAGCGACGAGCGAATTTTCTCCCTATCGCTCTGTCTCTGCCGCTCGGACGCCCAGCGATTTTTCTCCCAGGCGAATATACGCTCAATCGCTCGTTTGCATTGACTTTGTATGTAAACTCGACGCCAGCGAAAAACTTTAATAGGTCGGTGTGAACGCACCTTTACAATGTGAGGAATTCAACACATTGATTGAAGTACGCCCAAAAAGATTGTGACTTTCAAAGTTCTCCCAGGATTTCCAGCCAAGTATCTTCCTCGTCTTTCAACTTTCTCGTCGCGAGAGACCCCGGTTCGCCTCCCGACGTGTTCCGTTTTGAACCATAACCCACACCGTAACGTTAACCAAGTGGTTTTAGTTGCCTAACATTAAAGGATAGGTTCACCCAAAAATGACAATTCTGTCATTATCTACTCACCCCCATGCTGATGGATTTTAGTCCACAAAACATTTGTGGAGTTTCACAGCAAAACACTATGGCAGAAATCTAAATAATTGAAGTGGATGGAAAAATGTAAACGTAGGGGGGGCAAACAAGCACAATTTCACAATACCTGTGAAATTTGACTTGACTTGACTTGACCAGATAAGCACATTTCCAAAATGCAGTTTTTGCGTTGACAACATCCACTCCATTGTGATATTTGCCCCCGGCCCCAACTCCTACTGAAGTCGGAGTGTGACATCATCCACTCCATTGTGATGTCAGTCAGAATGTGACATCATCCACTCCATTGTGATGTCAGTCAGAATGTGACATCATCCACTCCATTGTCATGGCAGCCACGTGCTGCAAGAAGGCGGGCGACAGACAGAGAGATGGGAAGTAACTAAGTACAAATACTTTGTTAGTTACTGTACTTAAGTAGGATAGGTCATCCCTGCCGTACTCTATAATGGCCCTTTGGCCTTTAAACCCGTGTGAGCAGCTACATGCTGTCATCCATCTATTAAGACAGTGTGGAACAGCCTTCCAGACACTCAGGATGGCAACTACTGTCTGCATCGTCTGTCATCTGCTCCTTGGTATTATTTTATTTAGTGCCACTTTAGTACCATTTTTCATTGGCTTGTGATTCTTTTAAACCAATTTTCTACAATTCTATTGTAAAATGAGAAAATCTGCCACAAAAGCGAGCACTTTTCATTGCGGTAATCGTAAAAAACAAACAAACAAAAAGATGTGCGAGTGCGTGTGTGTAGGCTACTTCTATTTGTGCATGAATATGTGCATCCCACTTTGACAGTGTGTGTGTGTGTGTGTGTGTGTGTGTGACACGTGTGTGTGTGTGTGTGTGTGTGTGTGTGTGTGTGTGTGTGTGTGTGTGTGTGTGTGTGTGTGTGAGAGAACTCTCTCTCTCTCTCTTGCCCCCTGGTTCACCTCAGCGCTGTTTGCAGGCATTAAAAATGAAACACCCTGAAACCATTACACCTCCCAGAGAGAGAGAGAGAGAGCGAGACAGACAGAGAGAGAGAGAGAGAGAGAGAGAGAGAGAGACACACAGAGAGAGAGAGGGGTGATACCTCTCTGCACCCTCTCTCTCTTCCGTTCTTATTTCCTCCTCTCTCTCTCTACCTTCCTTTATGGACTGTTATCTGACTCTCTCTCTCTTCAACCTCTCTTTTGCTGACTGTAAAAACATAACATAGCCATCAAGATGTCACCCATTGGTTTGTGGACTCACGTTTTGAAGCCTCACCATCGTTTTAGCCATTTCTATTGGTCTGTGATCTGCCAGCTGCACGATCACTGGATAGACAACCTGTCAATCACGGCCCAAAGCTGAGTCTGTTTTATGTGACTCTAAATGGGACCATGCTTTACTAAGTGAACATCAGGCTGTAGTGAAGAAGACTTGAACCTAGCGACTGAGACCATAAACTCATTAGGAAAGTGTTTACTGAGGTCATACATTAAGTGAGAAGTAGGGTCATTTTCCCATTGACTTCTATACAATATGCCATAGCCATAGACATAGACTGTATAAAGCGGTGTTATATAAACCCCCCCCCCCCCGAACGGTGAAATTAGCTATGTATAGAACACCGCTTTTTTCAACATGTTTATTTCTGCTCTAACGTTGGTCGGTTTTATAATTGAGTGCATCTCTATGGGGATTGACTGGCTTTTGCAGCCAACCTCAAGTGGCCATTCGAGGAACTGCAGTTTCTGGCCCTTCCACATTGGCTTAATCCTCCAAGACGAAGCTTGCCACTGTGCTGCCCCTCTGCTTCTCTGTAACCTTTCTCCCACCACTCCCACCTCTCTCTACCTGTCTCTCCTCTCTCCCTTCCTTTCACTCAACCTGTCTACCTGTCACTCAACCTGTCTACCTGTCTCTCAATCTATCTACCTGTCTACCCGTCACTCAACCTGTCCACCCATCTCATTTGCTCTGTTTTCCTTTCTGACTCTCTTCGGGGCTCCTCTCTCCCTCTCCTCCTCTCTCTCTGTCTCTCCTCCTCTGGGCCTGGTGGCAGACTGGACTGACCTCCCGGAGGCTGCTGGCTGGAGGGCATTGTCGGGGAAGCGCTGTGTCCCACTGGCTGCCATGAGGGCATGAGCCTGGGACCGTTTGGGTAAGCATGTGTGTGGTACGTGTTCAAGGGACACTTCACTGAAAAACATGGCGCTGATTTATTTTGCACATGATCTCACACATAGCACTCACAAACTGTTTTCCAGACATTCATTTAGTTTGATAGTTGAGGGTTGTCTTGAGTTAAGTGTGGACCAGTGATGTCATCACAACACTGTACACAATGATTCGGTGCCTTCTGATGACATCACTGGTCCACACTTAAAGACCCTGGCAAGCCAAATGCACCGAAAGCTTCCAACTATGTAATTTAGGGTCTTATGTGCCTAATTGTAAACCTCGAACTCGAGTTCCAGGGAGAGACAAATTGTGATTTTAGTGAATCTGTGTTGCTCACCTGCCGATCAAACGGCAGGTGAGCGGAAAGGTCAGTCAGTCTCATATATCCGATTCTGTGCCCATCAAATGTACATGTGTGCACGGCACCATGGTTCACGTTGCGCGCACACAGCAGCAGACGTACAGCCATCTGAGACAGACCATTCAATGTCCTGGAGACAGACCATTCAATGTCCTCGAGACAGACCATTCAATGTCCTGGAGACAGACCATTCAATGTCCTGGAGACAGACCATTCAATGTCCTCGAGACAGACCATTCAATGTCCTGGAGACAGACCATTCAATGTCCTGGAGACAGACCATTCAATGTCCTCGAGACAGACCGTTCAATGTCCTCGAGACAGACCGTTCAATGTCCTCGAGACAGACCGTTCAATGTCCTCGAGACAGACCGTTCAATGTCCTCGAGACAGACCGTTCAATGTCCTCGAGACAGACCGTTCAATGTCCTCGAGACAGACCGTCCAATGTCCTCGAGACAGACCGTTCAATGTCCTCAAGACAGACCATTCAATGTCCTCGAGACAGACCGTTCAATGTCCTCAAGACAGA
>NC_139627.1:42935982-42938482 GCF_964638095.1 Poromitra crassiceps | reverse complement strand
GCAAGTACTGTAACGATACTTGCATATCACAACAGTACCTCGTCAATGCTTCAGCACCTGAACCGTAAACATCCAGTCTACGCATCCACCAGCGCATCTACGTCGAGCGGAGCAAGGTAACGTAACGTTAACTATACACAACGCTAATGTAAATGTATGTTAATGATTGCTACTTGATATTAAGACTAGTAGTAGTTGTGCTGCTGGCTTGCCGTTTTCTGAAATACAAATACAAAGCTCAACCTAACGTTAACCTAACGTTAGCTGCTAATTTAACAGCGTTGTGTGTGTGTGTGTGTGTGTGTGTGTGTGTGTGTGTGTGTGTGTGTGTGTGTGTGATCACACTAGCCTGTTGGTGTGTGAGAGAGAAAGAGAGAGTGAGTGTGTGTGAGAGAGAAAGAGTGTGTGTGTGGAGAATGTACATTTACACACCCTAGACCGGTCGACTCTTCTCATGATGATTGCAAACAACTATTTAATTGGTGCATTTTAGGCTCCAATTATTACACCACCTGACCTGTTATCTTGCTATTCTGATATTTGTGTCAATAATAGGCAACAGGTCTAGGGTGTGTAAATGCGCATTCTCCAGTTTTGTTATGAACTTACCTAATAAATATCAATATTAATTATTATTTCACCTCTTTTTCAGCGGATCACAGCGTACTATGGACAGCTTTGTAAGGACGGGTCCATCATGTTCAAGTGAAAAGATGAATGGTGCCACTGCCAGTTCTATGCAATTTAAAAATAAAAATGATGTTTTTTCTAAGAAAGAAACTAATGTAGTTGTTTATTTGAAGAGATTTATCTTATTTTTTGGTGTATATTTACGATAAGCCTTTGAAAACACAAAAAAGGGTTCTTATCCGATTACTCGATTAATCGATGGATTATTCGGTAGAATACTCGATTACTAAAATAATCGATAGTTGCAGCCCTACCTGGGACGCTGTTGGCACTGGGGCGCACCATACCTTCAGTGTGTGTGTGTGTGTGTGTGTGTGTGTGTGTGTGTGTGTGTGTGTGTGTGTGTGTGTGTGTGTGTGTGTGTGTGTGTGTGTGTGTGTGTGTTAAGATGTATGTAAACATTGATGCTGTCACGGCATCAATATTTAGGCACTGGTTTCATCTAGGCTTCTATCAAGCGTGGTTGCCGCGTGAGCATAATGTGAAATAGGCTGTTAGACTGCTTATCTGAGTAGCCTCGCAGTTTGTCTGATTGTTGACTCCTCCTGTAACGTCAATTATTGTTCCAATAAAGTGGAATAGAAATTAGCACGCTTCACGCACTCATTTCAAGGGTGGACACTCTGGACACGATGCACCATGCCATGGCCATACTGTTTTGGGTGGGGGTGTGAACAAACTCTAAATGCCAAAATTCGCCACTGTACTCTGTCGGGTGCCCAACAGTGCACACCCCAATTTTGAAGTCGACTGGATGAACGGTTCTCGAGATACAGCAGAGCCATGTTCTGATTGGTCAAACTGCATGAAATTCGACATTGCACTTTCTTGGGTTCCCAGCAGCGCATCTGCCAAGTTTGAAGTAGATCAGATGAACGGTTCTCGGGATACTTTTTTTTTGTGTTGCCACCCTATACGCCCTATAGGTGAAATTTTTTGTGTTCTTTTTCCGTGCCAGATTCATGCCAGACCCCTGAAAAGGGTTTCGGCAAAGTTTGGAGACTTTGCCGACAGACAGACAGACGGACGGACGGACTGACACACACACACACACACACACACACACACACACACACACACACACACACACACACACACACACACACACACCTACACACACACACACACACACACACACACACACACACACACACACACAATGTCAACCTAAGCTGTTCTGGATAATCAATAAGTGAATAATGTTATGCCGTTTTAGTAAAAAAAGAAAGAAACGGAAACATTAAAAATGCAATCAGCATGCGTGCACGCACACACACGCACACGCACATACACACGCGCGCGCGCACGCGCAGATACACACACAAACATAGACCCTAACAGGGGGGTACACAGTACACACACACACACACACACACACTGGCAGTAATTCAGTACACTATTGATTCACTTTCCATGTATAATTCATGATACAACAAACACCTTGGGTTAAGTGGACACACACACACACACACACATACTGTAAGGTATTACACACACACACACACACACACACACACACACACATTGTACTGTAAGGTATTACACACACACACACACACACACACACACACACACACACACACATACTGGCCGTTTCTGAGAAGAAGGGAGAAGAGAAACACAACACCACTCTCAACTTAGACCATGTTTAGACGACAACGTTCTCTGCATAAAATGGCAAACTGTCGTTGCGTTCTGGCCTTTGATTCCACATTTATACACAGCGTTTGTGATAACGATTCAGACTGGAGCCGCAAAAAACTCTGACGGACACTTCTGGTTAGAACCTTCACAAAATGGCAATTAAATG
>NC_139627.1:42922161-42930782 GCF_964638095.1 Poromitra crassiceps | reverse complement strand
ATCTGAGCTGCGAGAGTGAGCAAGTTGCTGTGCAAAAACACATGTGCACGCGCACGCGCACACGCACACACACACACACACACACAGACAGACACACACGCACACGCACGCACGCACGCACGCACGCACGCACACACACACACACACACACACACACACACACACACACACACACACACACACACAGCATGGCTTGTTAAACATGCAAGCTGTTCAGCACCAGTGGACTTGTGAAGAGGATGGATGTCTTACCTGACGGAAGATCAAAGGTGTGGAGGCAGCAGGTATGCCGGGCGGGGCAGGGGCGAGCAGGGGGGGAGAGAGAGAGAGATAATTAGTCTGAGTATCTACTGACATGATTAATCACAGTCCAGAACACAAACAAACACAGATGAGTACAGCCAGCAGCACTGCTCAGCCTGGTCAGCCTGGTCACAGATGAGTAACCCTGAGTTAACCCTCATAAGAGAGAATGAGCCTGAGTTAAATAACCCTGAGTTGACCCTGATCAGAAAGAGAGGGAGAGAGGAGAAGCAGGGGTGACAGGTTGTCATGGACGCACCCTTTCTTTCGGTCCCCTCCCCACTCTTCTCCTTGTTACCGTGGCGACAGGAGGCCTTGAGTGGGAGGCGGTTAGTGAGGCGTGTCGGTGGCTGTTAGAGAGCTGGATGTGTCAATCTGAGACACCTAGAGAGACACACAGCCATAAAGAGCCCCTTTAGGGCCTGAAGGCATGTTTTAAGTTGTATATAAAATACTCTATTTTCAATAACTGGAAAGCATGGCATTTTTAATGAGGCAGAAGGAGGGGGGAGTCATTTTAAGGATTTGAACGTCAAAACGCCAAAGTTTAGTCCGGCATGCTAAAGTAAGTAATTGGCTTCCAGTCTCCTACTGGATCAACTACAAACTCCTGGCCCTTCACCAACTACCCCCCATCTCGCTGACCTCCTCTTCCCCTACCAACCCTCCCGGACCCTCAGATCCACCTCAGCTGGCCTTCTCTCCAGCCCCAAGTCCAACCTCCGCGACTTCTGGGACAGAGCCTTCTCCAGGGCAGCTCCCAGGCTCTGGAACTCCCTTCCCCCTGACATCAGAGACTCTGAGTCCCTCACAGTCTTTCAATCTCGCCTAAAGACCCATCTCTTCTCTACACCCCCTTCTCTTACCCTCCCTGCCCCCATCCATCCTTCTGTGTCTGTGTTGTGTTTGTCTCTGTTGTCTCACTAACACCGCCCCTCAGTCTATAGTGTGTATAGTGTTACGCCACTTTGAGTTCTAGAAAAGCGCTATATAAATGCCATGTATTGTTATTATTATTATTATTATTATGATGTTATCAGACAGTTACGGTTAGTGCAGGACATCAGCCAGGAGAGTTTCACACTGTAGTAGACTGTCTGCACACAGAGAACACACACACGTGCACGCGCGCGCTGCGCGCGCGCGCGCACACACACACACACACACACACACACACACACACACACACACACACACACACACACACACACACACACACACACTCACTCACTCAAAAGCATGTACAGCCATGCATGTGCATTGAAGTCAAAGCGAACACAAACAGGCTCTTCCCTCAGGCCTCCGCTGGCTGAGTACTTGTTGAAAAGTTGATTCCTCTAGCATGATGTCAGCCCCTCACACACACACACACACACACACACACACACACACACTTGCATTGACAACAGCGGTGATTGGAGCTGTGTGCAGTAACCAATCACCACCAATCAGCACACAGCTCCATGTGATGACAGTGGGGGCTCTATCTCCTCTGCCTCCTCTCCACATAACTCCATCTTTATACACACCTCACAGGTCTATCTCTCTCTCTCTCTCTCTCTCTCTCAATTCAATTCAATGGGCTTAAGCATGACATACAGTAATGTATTGCTAAAGCATTAAATGGCTCTCGTGACAAGGAAGTTGGAAGATGAGGGCGTTACCGATCCACCTAACCCAGTGGTTCCCAAACTGGGGTACGTGGAGGTACTACAGGGGGTACTTGAGAGAAAGGGGGAAATGTAAAAAATGTCAGAATGAATCATGAAAATACAATGAAACGTTCAAATATATCTGCTCAGGAGGCACTAATTGCAACTCTTTCACTCTGTTTCTTATTTTGTAATGTTATATTCTTCAAAAGGTGGGTTATCATTCATTCATTGCATCATTATGCTATAGTTTTCTCTTGCTGTTTTATAAGCAACATGTTGTAGTCGGGTAAAGGGGGTACTTGGATTCAGAAATCAGGGAAAGGGGGTACTGAAGCCAAAAAAACCTTAACCCATCCCTTCATCCTTATAGACGGTTTTCACCAGCTGCAACCCCACAGCATTTCCTTTTTCTCAGCTTCTTCTTCTGTGTTTTATGGCGGTTGGCATCCTTAAATGTTGCATTATTACCGCAACCTGAATTGTATCAGCTTCACAGTGCTAACTATTGACAGTGTCCACTTTCTAAGCTGTTCAGGGGAAACACTGACATAGCCTACTTCTATTTCTATTTTTTTAAATTTTTTATGTAAAGATAGGCCTATGCGTGCAATAACGTACTGATAGTCAGCTTACTCTGTAAGATGTAACTTTTATTAGCCTCTCAGGCTAGCTCCGCGGACCAGACAACAACACTTCCTACTACCCAGCGTGTGCACGTCTTTCCGACAAGATTCAAGATTCAAGATTCAAGATTTTTATTGACAGGGGTGGTTGTTATGGCAACTATCAACAACAACAACAACAACAACTACTAACTACTACAATACATAAAGACCGAAATAGGCTACGTTGTTAATGTGTCTGTCAGAGACACGGCCTAACGTTAACATTTAATATGAGCCGAATATCAGCCTGCGCTCAGCTATGTATACAGGAAGTAAACCGGATATTCAGGTGGGTTGTGATGGTTGTTATTGTTGTCAAGTTAAAACCGTCTATATGTTTGTGTCAGCGAGCTATTTAAGACTGCTGTTACTTTAAAGACCACCAGAGGTCGCCACTACTTCCTGCTTACAGCTCCCGACTGCCATATGCTGGGGTTTTTTTCCTACTATGGGTGGTCCAGGATGACCACGCCCCGAACTCATTTGATTGGTCGCCGTAACTGCTTCTTCCCGAAAACGTGCGGGAACAAAAAAAAATTGGGTTAAGATTAGGGTTGGGTGGGGGGGGAGTTCAGCTCAGGTTGCGCTATTAGGGCTCGTGAGTTTAATGGGTAAGGTGCTTGCCTTCCAATCTGACGACTGGGGTTTGATTCCTGGTCAAACCACACACATTTTTAACAAGCATTTTTCTTATTTTAAAACATTAGGGTTAAGCAAGTACAACAATTTTGTTAGGGTTAGGGTTTGGGTATGGTCGTGGTTAAATAAGAAAACCCTAATCTTAACCACATCTTTTTTACTTGCCAAAGGTTTCAGGAAGAAGCAGTTGTGGCGACCAATCAAATGAGTTTGAGGCGTGGTCATCCCGGACCCACAGGGGGAAAAAATCTCCCCTGCCGTATGCACTGCATGCATGCACTTACTCACACGACCACAAGAGGTCCCATTGATGAACATCGGCCATTTTAACCTTCTTTTTAAAAAAAACTTGTGAGGATGGGCTGCTTGTAATTCTTTGACAATATTGATATGATTGATTTATAAAGTATCCGCTACTGGCAGCTTCAATTCACAAGTATCAGTCTTCAACAATTTATACGAATTTATAATATGAATCAATTCATCAAAGGCTGAAGTTATCAGACATATCTGCATCTAATTTAATTTCCATTGTCCGCCCTGTCTGAAAATCTGACTCATTCATATAAGTGTCACACTTTCTCTATTATCTCTCTCCCTCTCTCTCCCCCTCTCTCTCTCAGACCAGATGAGTATATTCTAGTGTTTGTCTCTCTCTCCCCCCTCCCTCTCTCTCTCAGACCAGATGAGTATAGTGTAGTGTTTGTCTCTCTCTCTCAGACCAGATGAGTATAGTCTAGTGTTTGTCTCTCTCTCTCCCCCCTCCCTCTCTCTCTCAGACCAGATGAGTATAGTGTAGTGTTTGTCTCTCTCTCTCTCTCTCTCAGACCAGATGAGTATAGTGTAGTGTTTGTCTCTCTCTCTCAGACCAGATGAGTATAGTCTAGTGTTTGTCTCTCTCTCCCCCCTCCCTCTCTCTCTCAGACCAGATGAGTATAGTGTAGTGTTTGTCTCTCTCTCTCTCTCTCTCAGACCAGACGAGTATAGTGTAGTGTTTGTCTCTCTCTCTCTCTCAGACCAGACGAGTATAGTGTAGTGTTTGTCTCTCTCTCTCTCTCAGACCAGATGAGTATAGTGTAGTGTTTGTCTCCCTCTCTCTCTCAGACCAGACGAGTATAGTGTAGTGTTTGTCTCTCCCTCTCTCTCTCAGACCAGATGAGTATAGTGTAGTGTTTCTCTCTCTCTCTCTCTCTCTCTCAGACCAGATGAGTATAGTGTAGTGTTTCTCTCTCTCTCTCTCTCTCTCTCTCTCTCTCTCAGACCAGATGAGTTTAGTGTAGTGTTTGTCTCTCTCTCTTTCTCTCAGACCAGATGAGTATAGTGTAGTGTTTGTCTCTCCCTCTCTCTCTCTCAGACCAGATGAGTATAGTGTAGTGTTTGTCTCTCCCTCTCTCTCTCAGACCAGATGAGTATTATGTAGTGTTTCTCTCTCTCTCTCTCTCTCTCTCTCAGACCAGATGAGTATAGTGTAGTGTTTCTCTCTCTCTCTCTCTCTCTCTCAGACCAGATGAGTATAGTGTAGTGTTTGTCTCTCTCTCTCTCTCAGACCAGATGAGTATAGTGTAGTGTTTGTCTCTCTCTCTCTCTCTCAGACCAGATGAGTATAGTGTAGTGTTTCTCTCTCTCTCTCTCTCAGACCAGATGAGTATAGTGTAGTGTTTGTCTCTCTCTCTCTCTCTCTCAGACCAGACGAGTATAGTGTAGTGTTTGTCTCTCTCTCTTTCTCTCAGACCAGATGAGTATAGTGTAGTGTTTGTCTCCCTCTCTCTCTCAGACCAGACGAGTATAGTGTAGTGTTTGTCTCCCTCTCTCTCTCAGACCAGATGAGTATAGTGTAGTGTTTGTCTCTCCCTCTCTCTCTCAGACCAGATGAGTATTATGTAGTGTTTGTCTCTCTCTCTCTCTCTCAGACCAGATGAGTATAGTGTAGTGTTTGTCTCTCTCTCTCTCTCTCAGACCAGATGAGTATAGTGTAGTGTTTGTCTCTCTCTCTCTCTCTCTCTCTCTCTCTCTCTCAGATCAGATGAGTATAGTGTAGTGTTTGTCTCTCTCTCTCTCTCTCTCAGACCAGCTGAGTATAGTGTAGTGTTTGTCTCTCTCTCTCTCTCTCTCAGACCAGATGAGTATAGTGTAGTGTTTGTCTCCCTCTCTCTCTCAGACCAGACGAGTATAGTGTAGTGTTTGTCTCTCTCTCTCTCTCTCTCTCTCAGACCAGATGAGTATAGTGTAGTGTTTGTCTCTCTCTCTCTCTCTCTCTCTCAGACCAGATGAGTATAGTGTAGTGTTTGTCTCCCTCTCTCTCTCAGACCAGACGAGTATAGTGTAGTGTTTGTCTCTCTCTCTTTCTCTCAGACCAGATGAGTATAGTGTAGTGTTTGTCTCCCTCTCTCTCTCAGACCAGACGAGTATAGTGTAGTGTTTGTCTCCCTCTCTCTCTCTCGGACCAGATGAGTATAGTGTAGTGTTTGTCTCTCCCTCTCTCTCTCAGACCAGACGAGTATAGTGTAGTGTTTGTCTCTCCCTCTCTCTCTCAGACCAGATGAGTATTATGTAGTGTTTGTCTCTCTCTCTCTCTCTCAGACCAGATGAGTATAGTGTAGTGTTTGTCTCTCTCTCTCTCTCTCTCTCTCTCTCTCTCTCTCTCTCAGATCAGATGAGTATAGTGTAGTGTTTGTCTCTCTCTCTCTCTCTCTCAGACCAGATGAGTATAGTGTAGTGTTTGTCTCTCTCTCTCTCTCTCTCAGACCAGATGAGTATAGTGTAGTGTTTGTCTCCCTCTCTCTCTCAGACCAGACGAGTATAGTGTAGTGTTTGTCTCTCTCTCTCTCTGACCAGATGAGTATAGTGTAGTGTTTGTCTCCCTCTCTCTCTCAGATCAGATGAGTATAGTGTAGTGTTTGTCTCTCTCTCTCTCTCTCTCTCTCTCTCTCTCAGACCAGATGAGTATAGTGTAGTGTTTGTCTCCCTCTCTCTCTCAGACCAGATGAGTATAGTGTAGTGTTTGTCTCTCTCTCTCAGACCAGATGAGTATAGTGTAGTGTTTGGAGGTTGTTTAGGTACGGTGGTGCAATGGAGAGTAATTGACCCCAGCAGTACAGAGGTGGACATTTACTGAGATTTAACTCTGACTTGGGAGCCCTTAGATCACCTGCCAGACAAGCCCGCAGAGAGAGCGAGGGAGATGGAGAGAGAGATGGAGAGAGAGAGACTAAGTGACAATGTGTTTTCTTTCTCCCGAGGTATGGATCATTACTGCACATGCTGTGACGTGACGTCTTCACCTCTCTCTGTCTTCCATGTCTCTTGCAGACCTCTCTCTCTGTCTCTCGGTGGTGGCACAGCGCTGTAACGATGCAGTGATATCCACTCAGGTGGTGGCATCCACTCAGGTGGTGGCACAGCTCTGTAACGATGCAGTGATATCCACTCAGGTGGTGGCACAGCACTGTAACGATGCAGTGATACCCACTCAGGTGGTGGCACAGCGCTGTAACGATGCAGTGATATCCACTCAGGTGGTGGCACAGCTCTGTAACGATGCAGTGATGTCCACTCAGGTGGTGGCACAGCTCTGTAACGATGCAGTGATATCCACTCAGGTGGTGGCACAGCACTGTAACGATGCAGTGATATCCACTCAGGTGGTGGCACAGCGCTGTAACGATGCAGTGATATCCACTCAGGTGGTGGCACAGCGCTGTAACGATGCAGTGATGTCCACTCAGGTGGTGGCACAGCTCTGTAACGATGCAGTGATGTCCACTCAGGTGGTGGCACAGCTCTGTAACGATGCAGTGATATCCACTCAGGTGGTGGCACAGCGCTGTAACGATGCAGTGATGTCCACTCAGGTGGTGGCACAGCTCTGTAACGATGCAGTGATATCCACTCAGGTGGTGGCACAGCGCTGTAACGATGCAGTGATATCCACTCAGGTGGTGGCACAGCGCTGTAACGATGCAGTGATATCCACTCAGGTGGTGGCACAGCGCTGTAACGATGCAGTGATATCCACTCAGGTGGTGGCACAGCGCTGTAACGATGCAGTGATACCCACACGGGATAGTATTAAGAAAAGCGCTATATAAGACCGATTATTATTATTATTATTATTACCCACTCAGGGACACAGTGGACTGTTGTAAATGTTAAGTCACACCCTCTTCCAGGCTTGGCATAGGGATTTCCTTCCCCATTCATTTTTCCATAGATGTTTCTTAAAATCCTTACAAAATAGTTATATTTGGTCAAATCAAGCGATGCAGCGGCTATATTCAGAATCAGGAGAGAGCATAGAACATTTCACTCGGAGCAAAAAATAAATAAAATAAATTGTCCTGGGATTGCCTCTCATCCTACCGACATTAAAACATTAAACATTCACTTATCACTCGATACTGAAGTTTTGCCCCCAAATGGTAAGACGGTTGCAACAAAGAAAATTAAAAATTAAACAACTTTTTACCTTACAAAAACGGCTTATAATTAATAGGGCTATAACTTATACACCAAGGTCGATATTCACCCCTCTCTCTCTCTCTCTCCCTCACACCCTTTCTCTCTCTCTCTCTCTCTCTCTCTCACACACACACACACAGACACACCTCTGATGTGTGTGTGTGTGTGTGTGTGTGTGTGTGTGTGTGTGTGTGTGTGCGCGTGCGCACAAGCGCGCGCACATGTGTGTGATTAATTGACAGCATGTACTGTACTGTTAGCCCGCAGTCGTTAATTTAACACTTCATTACATCTTGTTAGAATGGGGGGGGGGGGGGGGTGCAGCTGAGAGAGTCTGGCAATTAACCCAGCCAATAGCAGCGCTCCATCTTTCCAGTTTATTCTGGGAAGGAAGCAGAGATGTAGAGTTTCTCACAGACCTGGGCACACACACACACACAGACACACACACACACACACACACACACACACACACACACACAGACACACACACAGACCTGGGCATCACAGACAGACGGTGATATTTCACCCTGCTAAAACATTCATATTTGTATACATTCATATAAGGACCAGTTGGACACCAATGCTGGCTGTCCTAGTTAGGCACAGTGATGTCACTCACTCTCACTGATCGACCCATTTGCCCTCATTATAGCGGCTGGCTTCTCATTGAAAACATTGCCAGTGATTTTCCTGTTGTAGAACTCTGTAGGAGTATGTGATCCTCTATGGGTCTCATAATAGGGTCCCCCGAGGGAGTTCCAGGGTAGTTCAGCGATGCTAGAACTAGAAATAATAGAAGCTAGAAATAATCCAATTAGAGAAGGTACAAGAACGACGGTTGTAGCATCCAGGCGAAGCTGGTGACAACATCACACAAAGTACTAAGATGAAGACGAGC
>NC_139627.1:42912161-42914661 GCF_964638095.1 Poromitra crassiceps | reverse complement strand
CATATTACTTTTGAAATGCGTAATAAGCCCAAAATCTATAACATATTCTCTCACTTTTTATCTCTTTTGTTATTTCTGTCCACACACACACACACACACACACACACACACACACACACACACACACAGAGCTCCATGCTCGAAGAGAGAGAGCGCTATCACTAACAAAGACAAATATCCATCAGATGCCCCAGACCATGCATAATTCATCACATAGGGGTCTGAATTATATATCGATCATCAAATATTTACAGTATTTGCGTATTTGAAGAACGGGGGCTGCTATATGTAGCCTCTCTCTGCTCGACATGACGGCGAAAAAGGAAGTGCAGAAGTAACATGAGATTTCAGCCAAGGATATACAGTACTGTATATCAGTGCTGATATACAGTACTGGACATGGCAAGAAGCTTGAACTTTTTTTTTTACGTCTGTATGTATGTTTTTTTAGGATCTTATTTCAAGCAGGCCTTTTTCGTCCCTCCAAGGAAAGGAACTCTTTCTTTTAATGTCCTGTAATAATAATAATAATAATAATAATAATAATAATAATAATAATAATAATAATAATAATAATAATAATAATATAATACATTTAATTCATAGAGCACATTTCTGGAA
Source organism: Poromitra crassiceps (assembly GCF_964638095.1). Classification (NCBI taxonomy): domain Eukaryota; kingdom Metazoa; phylum Chordata; class Actinopteri; order Beryciformes; family Melamphaidae; genus Poromitra; species Poromitra crassiceps. Next base: position 42,914,040 of record NC_139627.1, on the reverse strand, counting down.
ACTCAAAGACACTTTTGCAATCCTTTAGTTTCATTACACCCTTATCAAACAAACAATCAAAAGGATTATGTGGACTTCTCGGATGATATTTCTGCTGAATGCTGCTGTGGCTTAGAGAGAGACGTCCTGATATCACCGTGTTGGTATCGTTCCCGGACCATCATTTTTTCCTAGTATGGGCCGGGGTGACCACGCCCCGAACTCATTTGATTGGTCGCCGCAACTGCTTCTTCCTGAAAACGTGCAGCAAGTAAAAAAGATGTGGTTAAGATTAGGGTTTTCTTATCTAACCACAACCATAACCCCCCAGCCCCCCCACCCCCCAAAATAGAAAGTTCGAAATTCGTTGCCCATCCCTAGTAGATAGACAGAGATGGTTAGACACAGACAGATAAATAGATGATGGATAGATAGATAGACAGACAGACAGACAGACAGACAGACAAATTGATAGATAGATAATAGATATATAGATAGATAGTTAGATAGATAGATAGATAGATAGATAGATAGATAGATAGATAGATAGATAGATAGATAGATAGATAGATAGAGTCTAGTAGGAAAGATGTAACAGGCCACAGAGTGGGTCAGATAACGCATCACTGATGGAGAGAGAGAAATCTGATCTGCCACTCTTTCTCTTTCTCTCTGTATGTCTCTCTCCCCATCTCTATGTGCCTACTGCCTAGGTCTCTCTCTCTCTCCGTCTATATGTGTCTAGGTCTCTCTCTCTCTCTCTCTCTCTCTCTCTCTGATGGAGCCAGTGAGTCTTGCAGTGGAGCATGCAGCTGTCAGTAACTCTCCCAGGCTCTGTTTGTCTGTTTGTCTGCCTGTCTGTCTGTCTAGTCTGCCTAGCCCTCTGTATTATATTCTGTAAATAACAGAGAGCAGAGTTAGAGTGCAGGGGAGAGATAATCGTCCAACACATATATATATATGATGATAATGTGGTCTTTTGGCAAAATCAATCAATCAATCAATCAATAATTGATCAGGGTGATTAGTTTTGATGTGTCATAGCAAAATGAATAGCCTTGATGATAATGATGTATAGCTCAGGACCACTGGAGTGTAAAACACACCGAGGCCCAGATGTGACCTGTGTGTCACTTTCAGCTGTGTTGCACTTTGCACCGTGCTTCTACTAACGTGAAGGTCAAGCCCCGCCCCCGTGGTCTGCTATAAATAGACTTCTCACTGACTGTGTTGTCAGGGTGGAACAGATCCTCACTGACTGTGTTGTCAGGGTGGAACAGATCCTCACTGACTGTGTTGTCAGGGTGGAACCCTGACAACACAGCTACTATTTCCAAATTTGGCACATGGAAATGATAATCCAATAAACTCATTTTCGAACAAAATCACAGCTATTTTATTTATTTTGTATTTATTTAACCAGGCAAGTCAACCTTAGTCAAAATTAGAACAGATTCTTATTTACAATGGTGGCCTGGAGCTATTGACACTGTTGTTCCTTTATCTTTGCTACAATTTTCCTAAATGCTGCCATTCAACACACTCACCAATACCTCCTTTAGAGTCGGGATTTTGGCGTTGATGTGAAAAGTTTACAAGCAACCTCATTATCGTCGAACAAGCCAAGTTGAGACTTCAGAAGCTGCTTGGTGGAGATCCAAACATTAGAGAAAAATGTCCCTTCTAAAGGGTGTGTACTGAAGGCAATGGAAAAGGTCATGTTAGAATGACATCATTTTAGATGGAGTGTGCAGCGTAGGTGGAGTTTATCTACTGAACCGTTTCACACTTATGAATACACATTAGATTCAGTAGCTCTTTCATCCTCCACTGGCTTTTGAACCCTCCTGGCTTCCTAGACCATTTCTGTTCCATTAGGTTTGTTCCTATTACCTTCATT
>NC_139627.1:42907161-42909661 GCF_964638095.1 Poromitra crassiceps | reverse complement strand
TCATGCTGGCTTTAAATCTCAGCCCACTATGCAGCCATTTGACTCCTGCCAACACTACTGTATGCCTCTCGCAGGCCACCTGCAGTACCTTCACGGCCCACCAGTGGGCGCGGCCCACACTTTGGGAATCACTGCACTTTAAAGGCCGTTTCACACCGGTGCGGATCTCCGTGCGAATAATCGGCACAGACATTCGCAATTTTCTTTTTTAATTAGTTGTAATTGAAGCTTGCACACCGCGGCCGAACATTCGTGCGGCATTTTATTTTTCCGGATAGACATTGACGTCCGCGGATTTCCGCCTGCGGAAAATACGTTTGACCAATGAAATCCTTTGTTTACAGCTGACGTCATACCTCCACTACTCTTGCCGAACCTCATCAATTTGGTTTCTCAACATCCAATTTTATATGACAAACACCATGACGATCAACACCGAAATTAAGGACAATAGATCTTCAGATCGCCCAGCAGCTGGGATTCACTGAAGATGGTAATGTAGCTGAAACGAATTCCTACTTGCTAACCTTGTAAACCACTGTTGTAAATGGATGGAGCTAATGTTAGCCACTTGTATCCAAATGCTAACTAGCAGTTTAACATCAAAATTGGGGTCCGCTGCTCCTGCCTCCATTTCACTGAAATGGACGGCAATTTCACTGCCTCCAGTTGCTTTTCATGGCTCGTCTCGCTGCTGTGTCTGTCTGTCTGTGTCTGACGTTAGCCGACTGGTAGCTAGCTTGCGCAAGTAGATGGTGCTGTCCTACTAGACGGGAGCCGGGGAGGGACATTAACTACTGGTTACACTGAACACTGTTTTTCCGCTGCGGAAAATTAATGTGGGACTGCGAATAATTCGCACCGGACCTGTGTGTATAGGTTGCAATGTGGAAAATTCGCACGGAATTTCGTACCACATTCCGCCTCTGCATTCGCACCGCATCTGTGTGAAACAGCCTTTAGTCCAGTTTAGTTGACAAGACAGAAGACAGTTCCCCCATAGGGGATAAATACAAGAGTTTATTATCATTATTATGTATTTTATTAGTATCATCTGACAGCTCAGTTCATTATATTTTCATTTGAGTTGTTCCTGGTACAGCACTGTGAAATACCTTATCCAGATGGCAGGTCAGACAGAGGTAAGCCAAGGACATGCACGCGCGCGCGCACACACACACACACACAGCACACACACACACACACGCACACACCACACACACTACATACAGGGAAGCCTTAGCCCTGCCCAGCACAGACCAGACTGGCCCGTCTGTCTCTCACACACACACACACACACACACACACACACACACACACACACACACACACACACACACACACACACACACACACACACACACACACACACACACACACACACACACACACACACACACACACACCTGCCTGTAGAGACCAGTGGGACATCAGTCTGGCCCACATGTCCATTTGTGGACCACCAGTGGCTAAGTGACACAGTGTTTCTGTCTATCTGTCTGTCTGTTTGTTGGTGCGTGTGTGTGTGTGTGTGTGTGTGTGTGTGTGTGTGTGTGTGTGTGTGTGTGTGTGACCGCACAGTCTTTAAGGGTGCTGACACACCGAAAACACTTAAAAGGACTAGTGGCAACTAGAGGCCGACCGATAGGTCACCTCGCATCTCCTGTGTCGAACACACCGCAAACACGACAGCCGACGGGCAACTAGCACGTACGTTCTGTGCCTGTGAGACCTGATTCATGAAACATTAAATAAAAAGTAGCGTTTGCCTACCATTTTGTTCACTCAAATGGCTACTTCTAATCGAGAAGATGTCTGATAAAAGGTTACAAATGACACTGGTGTATGTCAGCCCTTGCCTGGTCTTTTGCTGAAAGGAAGAGGAGGAGTGCATCCTGGTGACTCACCTGGTAGTCCTCGGTCCTTTGCCTCATGTCATCCTCTCTCTCTCTCCCCACCTTTCCTGTCTACTATCTGCCTACTGTCCTGTCTAATAAAGACAAAAAAATGGCCCAAAAATAATCGTAGAAAAAAGGAAGAGACGGAGGTGAAAAATAAGGAGAAACTGCACTAAATAGGTGATATCATGCAGCAAGGTACTTTCCCAAAGGCACGCTACTGTGAAAATATCCGTGTTTTGGAATGATCAGGTGAGATAAAGTTGGAAAATGAGCAGAACGATTTGTGTGCCCTCTCTCCTGCTTCACTATTAGCTGACCAGCCAATCAGAGTGATTTCTCTACTCCTGAGTCCTGACCAGCCAGTCAGAGTGATTTCTCTACTCCTGACCATCCAATCAGAGTGATTTCTCTACCCCTGACCAGCCAATCAGTTATTTCTCTCACCAACGACTCGATGCCGATCGGCCGGAAAACCCACTGACAAGCCGCTGACAATTTGTGACAAAGCCGACTAGAAAAAGGAAAAGATCTACTGTATATAACCTCATATGATGGGGTGGTGGTGGTGCCCCAATCAGGTGATGACAGACACCTGTGAT
>NC_139627.1:42899661-42902161 GCF_964638095.1 Poromitra crassiceps | reverse complement strand
AGAGAGAGGCGGAGATGATGAAGAGGAGGGAGGGAGGTGGGTGAGAGAGAGGCAGAGATGATGAAGAGGAGGGAGGGAGGTGGGTGAGAGAGAGGCGGAGATGATGAAGAGGAGGGAGGGAGGCGGGTGAGAGAGAGGCGGAGATGATGAAGAGGAGAGAGAGAGGCGGAGATGATGAAGAGGAGGGAGGGAGGCGGGTGAGAGAGAGGCAGAGATGATGAAGAGGAGGGAGGGAGGCGGGTGAGAGAGAGAGGCGGTGATGATGAAGAGGAGGGAGGGAGGCAGGTGAGAGAGAGGCGGAGATGATGAAGAGGAGGGAGGGAGGCGGGTGAGAGAGAGGCAGAGATGATGAAGAGGAGGGAGGGAGGCGGGTGAGAGAGAGAGGCGGTGATGATGAAGAGGAGGGAGGGAGGCAGGTGAGAGAGAGGCGGAGATGATGAAGAGGAGGGAGGGAGGCAGGTGAGAGAGAGGCAGAGATGATGAAGAGGAGGAGGGAGGCGGGTGAGAGAGAGGCGGAGATGATGAAGAGGAGGGAGGGAGGCAGGTGAGAGAGAGGCAGAGATGATGAAGAGGAGGAGGGAGGCAGGTGAGAGAGAGGCGGAGATGATGAAGAGGAGGGAGGCAGGTGAGAGAGAGGCGGAGATGATGAAGAGGAGGGAGGGAGGCGGGTGAGAGAGAGGCAGAGATGATGAAGAGGAGGGAGGGAGGCGGGTGAGAGAGAGGCAGAGATGATGAAGAGGAGGGAGGGAGGCGGGTGAGAGAGAGGCAGAGATGATGAAGAGGAGGGAGGGAGGCAGGTGAGAGAGAGGCAGAGATGATGAAGAGGAGGGAGGGAGGCGGGTGAGAGAGAGGCAGAGATGATGAAGAGGAGGGAGGGAGGCAGGTGAGAGAGAGAGGCAGAGATGATGAAGAGGAGGGAGGGAGGCAGGTGTGAGAGAGAGGCAGAGATGATGAAGAGGAGGGAGGGAGGCAGGTGAGAAGAGCAGAGTGTTTTAGGAGAAGGATGTGTGAGAAGAGCAGAGTGTGTGTATTCACAGAGGAAAGAGGAGGCATGGCTGCAGGTTCTGACACTGTCCCAGTTTCACGACAGGACCCGCATCTCCTGTGGCTCCCTGCCACATGCCCACCCACTTGATTAATGTCGCCTTCACCAACACTGCCACTGCCAGCGCCTTTGAAGAGTGAAAAAACCATGTTGATCCACATTTAACACCTCTGCTCAACACGGCACACAGGCTTAGCCTGGATCTGCTGAGAAGAACCGCTCCAGGACGTGGTGGTATGATTTATCCTGCCGGTCCGGGGACTGAAACGACGACCTCCCGGGCACAAGCTCGCTTCTCTAAACCCAGTCTCCCATAATATCATAACATGGGCATGATATGCTACGAAGCAAATAGTGCTCAAACAGAAAGTATGACACTCTTAGCTTCATAAGTTGAGAGCGTCTGATGAGATTACATGGGTGCCAGGCAGCGGTGTTTGAGCCCTACATTGGCTCTAAAGGTGCACATGAGCTGTAGACAGCAGAGTAAATGCAGCAGTATCGGAGGAGACAGTATTTTGAACAGCATGAAGCTGTTACAGTGTCAGTATAGTGTATCAGTCCAGTTTGCTTCATGAAGCTGTTACAGTGTCAGTATAGTGTAACAGCATGAAGCTGTTACAGTGTCAGTATAGTGTAACAACATGAAGCTGTTACAGTGTCAGTATAGTGTAACAGCATGAAGCTGTTACAGTGTCAGTATAGTGTAACAGCATGAAGCTGTTACAGTGTCAGTATAGTGTAACAGCATGAAGCTGTTACAATGTCAGTATAGTGTATCAGTCCAGTTTGCTTCATGAAGCTGTTACAGTGTCAGTATAGTGTATCAGTCCAGTTTGCTTCCTGAAGCTGTTACAGTGTCAGTATAGTGTAACAGCATGAAGCTGTTACAGTGACAGTATAGTGTAACAGTCCAGTTTGCTTCCCACGCTGTTAGAAGGTCTGTCTACTGTTGGCCATCATGCTCAGTCTCTGAAAATGCCAACAGCAAAATGCAAAAATGTACAACCAAGTCCTATAATGTACACAGTAGGCGGGAGTCAAGATAGAGAGAGACGAGTCCCAAATGGACTTCTTTCAGCAATGTGGATAAGATCAACCTGGGGGAAAACGTATTTTCAGGGCGGGTAAACACACACACACACACACACACACACACACACACACACACACACACACGTGTACATAGCTAATATATATGGTGATGGTAATTAGGGGTGCTCCAAAAAATCGATTCTGAAAGGATCGCGATTCTTAATGCCACGATTCCTGGATCGATTCCAAACTCCTTTTTTTTTACAGTGCACCTGAACGCAACATGCAAGATACCGGCTGAATAAGTGTCCAAATGTTCATGTCATTTGTGTACTGTACTGCCACGGTGCCACCACCTCTTGCACTTAAGAACTCTGGTTAATGTATTCCCCCCAAAATCTATAAATCCTTCTCAAAGTC
>NC_139627.1:42864661-42894661 GCF_964638095.1 Poromitra crassiceps | reverse complement strand
CCTCTGGAGCTCGCAGAGCTCCAGGCTGCCTCCGGGGCTCGACTCTGCTGCAGCCCGAGGTCGGGTGCAGGGATGTCGGGCAGGCAGCAGTGTATCGCGCACCCCCTCTGGAGCTCACAGAGCTCCAGGCTGCCTCCGGGGCTCGACTCTGCTGCAGCCCGGAAATGATCGTGGACTTAATGTTAATCAAAAACGGCCACACTCATAACGGTAAGGTGTGTTTGACCTAGCTAGAAATAACGTTAATGCACTCGCATTTCAGCGTGGTTACAGATGTAGCTGACGCTAGCTAGCTACAGTAGATTTTTGGAGGCTATAGCGTTAACGTGAATGTCATGATAGTGAGCGTAGTGTTATACTGTATATTATACATAATCCAGATCATATTCCAGATGCAACCTAGCTAGATGTTAAGCTCCACACTGCTGTATGAGTACAATCAAATCTATCAAGCCTTGATATCATATTCCAACGTGAATTCAGCTGAGGGGTTCGCTCCAGAACGAGACTGTTGCATTCAATATTTGTACACGTGTTTCTGACTTGGATTGATTAATCAAAATTTTCAAAATCTTTACTACTGTACTGTCCATTAATAATGACATCAGGTGACAAGCTGAAATGTCAATTCGTATAGCAAATCTAGGTAAATTTCAGACTTTAACGTAGTGTCTTGTCTGAAGTGAATACAAGTGACCTATATTTTTCAATCCTGTCTTTGAATAAAAGTTGTACATTGTTATACTTGAAAACCATGTCTTTGCTCCCTTTGTGTTCACAATTACAACAAATCTGTATGGTTTATCTGTTGGCATTAAACCGTGGTATTTCCTTGGGTGATATTCCATATTTGTCATTAAACCTAGCTGTTCACATCTGCATTTTATACAAATTGGGCTAAATTTGCAATGATGAATCAAAGCCACGTGAGATATTAAGTAGCCTACTTTTATTAAAAAACAAAATAAAATGCAAAGAGAGGTTTCCTTCTCTAACTATTGGTGCGTTCACAAAATATTTACACAATGAGATTTTTTTATAAATAATCTTTAATAACGTGGATAATGATGACATCTGCAGCTGCTGGACGAGAGACAGAAGAAACTACGAAACCGAAGATTGGAGCAGAGGACATGACTACAGAGAAACTTAACCGACCAGCACTCTGCTTCAATCAATGAATGCTTATAAATAAACCATACACATGAGAATTACCGTTAACGTTACAGCATTTAATAACATAAATATGGTGATATCTGGTGGTCTGAAATTACTCTATCTACAGTAGGGTAACTGGCTCCTATTGTGTCTTATTATTGTAACGTTTGAATCAGCGTTTCATAGCTATAATAGCCTAATGTTACAGTAGCCTGGATGACGTTAGATAATGCTACCCAGCCTTCCAGCATTTATCTTCCATAATGCATTAAATCATAATCACAATGCTATGAAGACATTAGCTGATCACCACAGAGCTGCACAGACAAGTTTATCAGATAATTTCGCCGTAAAATGTGTCCAGGTGATCAGCTCTGAAGCCCCGGCTTGTATGGTCCGCTAAAATCCGATTTCGATATAGGTGTTATTTTGATCAACAGACCTAGCATCACATTCAGTTTAAGGATCCTTATGTGGAAACATTTTGAGAACCACTGTTTTGAAGTACTATTACTATAGCTGTTTTCATTCTCACATGACAATACAACAGAAGAGTATCAAACAAAAACATTTTTATTCAGTTCCATTCAAAAAAGTACAATTTGAGTATGAACAGTACAACATGCAGTACAACATGCAGTACAGTATGGAAAGAATATGAAGTTCTGTTGGCTGCCATTAACCTCACAAATCAACCATTGCAGCCGGACTGGTCATTTGGTTCAGCATCAACATGGGCTGAGAGATTGAGTAGGCTAAATAAACAATACACATGAGAATTACAGTTAACGTTACAGCATTTAATAACGTTAATTTTCGTGTACCCGATGCCAGGATATTTTGTCACTTTGTTTTCATCAAGTTCTCTGGACTTATATACACAAGCTCACAGCGTCCTAACAGGTTAACGTTATAATCTCAGAAGAGATTGAGTAGGCTAAATAAACCATACACATGAGAATTACCGTTAACGTTACAGCATTTAATAACGTTAATTTTCGTGTAGCCGGTGCCAGCATATTTCGCCACTTTTTCTTCATCAAGGCCTCTGGACTTGCATACACAAGCTTGCAGCGTCCATGTCCTTGTCTTTATCATTCACCCCACCGATCTGCAACGCCTTGATTCCCAGATTAGAAGCCTCGCGTATCTGGTCCTCCATTAGCGCATTTAACGGCGACACAACAATACAGTAGCTGTAGCTGTTCATATCCATAGCTAGTAGCTAGCTCGGGAGCTATGCTTTGGAAAGACCAAAAGCTAATGGCTAGCCGCTGCAGCTGTTATACGTCATTGACAAAGACGCACTCTCTGATTGGCCGATCACGGCAGGACTGATGTTGGCAGTCACGCCGTCACTCATTGGCTGCGGGGTGGCTGCGGGTCTGCGCGAGTCTTTCAATCGCCGCAGAAATCGATTTGAATGGCCCGTTCGCTAGACGATAGTGACTGGGAACTGAGAGAGCAGGTCACGTGGTGGCTGGGTTTACCTAGGCTACATTTAGACAGCCTGATACAAGTGACCCAATTCAGATGTGTTGCTCGCATGTGGCACATTTATGAATGTGTAAGCAGGAAGAAAGCACATGGATCCGGATATTGTCAGGTCTGCGCCACCATGCGTTTATTCTTCATGTACGCATGCAGGTTTGTTTAAGTGAAGCAAGTGTCAGCACACACATATCAGATATGGGTCACTTTCTAAAGTAGATGTAAGCAGAAGGTCCACAAAATTGGATATGGGCAAAAAGTTGGATATACCGGTATATTTTATATACCGATACCAATACCGGTACTGCTTATCGATACCGATACTTATCGATACTCTTATGTATAATACTACTCTCCATAATTTGGTGCAAGAAATAAAGACATGACATGAAAAGATGTGAAAAGCTTCAACAGTTATTTTGTTATTACTTAGAAGGCTTATTTCACCGCTGTGAATATTATGATATTAAACCTAGGTCACCTATATAGTAGAAATATGCAATTATTTTTGATATTGGAGCCCTTTGACCAGAGAAAACATCTGTAGTTTTCCCCATATCACCTACTACATGTACAACACCCAGAATGCATTGCGCACATCACTAACTATAGAAACCCGACTAGGGATGTCACGATACTATCATTTCTACTTCGATACCGATACCCAGGAAAATATCGATACTCGATACCATTTTCGATAATTGTATTGATACTTTTCGATACTATCGACCCTAAACCCGGCACCATGACAAAGTTGGCTGTAGGGATGTAAAAAGTCCTGCTTTAAAGGTTTGTTCGGAGTAGTGTTTGTTACCTTTCCAGCTTTCGCGTCTCTGAACCGTAGTCAATAGAGGGGAAAGGGTTAAAGGGGCAAGGCTTCATAGAGCTACTCAAGTCATTTGGTGATTTTCATATCACAATATACGTATATCGCGGAAATAAAATATATTGCAATCTCACTTTTTCCCCAATATCGTGCAGCCCTAGCTAGGATCTGGACACCTGGCTGTCGATTGGTGCATGTCTAATAATTATTACTTCAATTTCATATGAAGCCATTCTGTTTGAAACGTCTTGGTTTGACCTCACTCTCATCTGCATATCACAATAGGGCAGGCAGGGAGTGAGGGGGTTAACCCTTAACCCAATGCCCCAAATGTCTGTGTGTCTGTGTGTGTGTGTGTGTGTGTGTGTGTGTGTGTGTGTGTGTGTGTGTGTGTGTGTGTGTGTGTGTGTGTGTGTGTGTGTGTGTGTGTGTGTGTGTGTGTGTGTGTGAGATGAGGGGATGGGGTTGAAGGGATTCCACCCAGAAACCCGTGGGAATAGCAGCCAAGCTGAAGCTCCAACGTTTATTTAGGCTTTAACACCCATTAGCTATCCAACCCCCTCCCCCCACACACACACACACACACACACACACGCGCGCGCGCGCGCGCGCACACACGCACACACACACACACACACACACACACACACACACACACACACACACACACACACTTTCCAATACAATATGATCAAACTGCAACCCCTTCAATAGTAGACTAGGGCTGGACCCATGATATAATGAGGCCCATATTGCATTATTACATTTGAGGGTGTGCTTTACTGTCATTATTGGCACTTCAGTGATATAATATCCAGACGGCACGGTGGCTCAGTGGGTAGCCCTGTCGCCTCACAGCAAGAAGGTCGTGGGTTCGAATCTCCACCCCGGACCCTTCTATAGCCATTTCCACGCATGAAGTCTGGACCATGTCCGGTAAATCTGGCCTGGGTGTTTGAGGGATCGTTGTTTTTCCATACATAAGGAAAAGGTCCATGTTGTGTGTGTGTGTGTGTGTGTGTGTGTGTGTGTGTGTGTGTGTGTGTGTGTGTGTGTGTGTGTGTGTGTGTGTGTGTGTGTGTGTGTGTGTGTGTGTGTGTGTGTGTGTGTGTGTGTGTGTGTGTGTGTGTGTGTGGGGGCCAGTTCGGCGGGGAAATATCTGGCGACTGGCACTTAGGGAACTCCCTGGAGAGAGAGCGCATAAAGGAACTGAATAGACTACTTGCACAACTCCACTACTTCCTGAAATGAGTAGGGCATCTTGGTTTCCTGTCCTACACTATTGGATGAACTAATTCATGTCAGGTGTGCCTGATCACTGTTGTTGTGACTGCAGCAGTAAGGCACACCTGACATTAATCAGTTCATCCACAGGAAACCACGATGCCCTACTCATTTCAGGAAGTAGTGGAGTTGTGCAAGTAGTCTATTGGCACCCAATGCCCAAAACGCACGCACAGGTCTCCATACACTGCATCCACCACAACACGAGATCTCTGCCCAACACTTTTCTCCACTACTCCATAACGCACACGTCTCACTGCGAAGTTCCCGATGCATTTCCGACACATTCAGGTGATAACGTGGGGTGGCAATGTGCCGAAAAGTGAGCGCTTGCCTTGTTACATCGCCCAAAATCCGCCAGTCAAAACAGTGGTCGCACTAACGTTAAACGGTGGATGATTTTACAAGTGGCATTCAAGTCATATCTGACTAGTTTTCTATTTGTTTCTCCCCATAAAAGTTATGTCTCGAATATATAATGCAACACTATCAACCTCTTGCATTTTCACAAACAAGACAGACAGGTCGGGAGGAAAAGAAACCCTTCAATCCATTTGCAGCACTTGAGGAGATGCATCTTGTGTTCGTGAGTTTGCTCATTTAATTCAATGATATGTGCGAAGTGAATGATTAATTAATATGCGTGAATGTTAATAGCGGGCACTTATCATCCAATAGCCTAATGCAGTATCACCTCCTTGCATTTTAACTTTCAAACTGGCAGATGGAGGAAAAGAAACGATTCAACGTTTACTTGTTTACTCACCAATTAGGCTCTCTTCCAAATAATCCAGCCATGTAGTCCATTCATGAAATTATTAAATAGCACGGGGACATTAATGGTTTGTAAAAGTGTCATTTCACGGCATGTTCTGGAAAATGAGCTGGGAGCTGCTAAACTAGAGCCGCTCTGCAGCGATGTGGACCCTGTCCTAGAGGCTGGAGGTGGTAATGTTCCGCAGTTGTGGGAGCGCGCTCATAGCGGATCATTGTTGCTAAACATGCAGGCCGACGGGGTAGCGTGAGGGAATGTTCAGGAATTCACTGCATGTTTAGAAATGGTTCATGTGGAGTTAGCATGTTCTCCCCGTGTGTTTGCCTTGTGTCCTCCGGGTGCTCCGTTTTCCTCCCACAGTCTCTAAAGATATGCTGCCTTTGTGTAAAGCCCTTTGAGACACGCTTGTGAAAGGGGCGATAAACATAGTAACTGAGCTGAAATAAATATCCATATATTATCAAGACCTAGTGTGTGTGTGTGTGTGTGTGTGTGTGTGTGTGTGTGTGTGTGTGTGTGTGTGTGTGTGTGTGTGTGTGCGTGTGTCCTCAGAATGCTATGTATTGTAAAGGTTTGGGAGATATAGAGATTAACGCTGAATAGCGCTATAGAGCAGTAAATCCCACTCTGTGCGTGTGTGTGTGTTTGTGTTTGTGTGTGTGTGTGTGTACGTACAGGTGTGTGTGTGTGTGTGGGGGGGGGGGGGGGGGGGGGTAATACACTATAACAAAAGACAGGTTCCAAGGGATCATTACAGGGATTGGTAACAGGCTATTTCCTTTTGGGAGCCCACACCCTAATCCTTACAAGCACACGCACAAGCACGCACACGCACACACACACACACACACACACACACACACACACACACACACACACACACACACACACACACACACACACGGAAATGACAGGGCAGAGCAATGTCTCATTTTGGAGATAGAAGTGGGTGGCGTTGTCACTAGGGTATGTTGTCATGGTAACTAATACAGGTAAGGAGGATATCAAAGGTTGGGATGGGGTCACATTGTCTTTGATGTCAATAGAGAGGCAAAGTGACCGCCTACTTCCTGCTTCAGCACTGTACCAGATTTTCATCCGCCATTTATTTTCCCATACACATTTCGTAAAATGCGTATAAAAAGTTTTACTGGTTCAAACCAAACGGTACAGATATATTTAGAAACAGGAGAGATCGCATAACATTTCACTGGGACCAAAACGTTAAAAAAAATGCGGGTTTAAAGAAAATATTTCTTCGATTTTTTTGTTTTGGTCCGAGTGAAAATGTTCTATGGTCATGGCTAACCCAAAACCTAACCTCTCCCACCCCCACGCCTAAACCTAAGGTCGGCATTGCGGCTTCTATGTTCCCCGGTCCCACAAAAACGGGGAACATAGGACCCGGGGAACATAGGACCCGGGGAACATAGGGATGACCCCGTCTCTCCCGATTATATCGTTAGCTGAACCGTTTGGTTCAACGAAGTACAACTATTTTATAAGCATTTTACGACATGTCTATGGGAAAATAAATGGCGGATGAAAATCTCTGGTACAGTGCTGAAGCAGCAAGTGACGTTCCACTTTGCCTCTCTATTAGTACAACTAGTGCAGTGCCCGTTCCCCTACCCCTTCCTCACTTGGACAAAGTGCAGTTCACTCTACCAGTCCATAGTCTCTGCAGGGAAGATTTATAACACATGATGATGTCACAGCATCAGTGATGTCATAAATCCTCATCACCGATCGATGCATCATCAGTGATTTATGACATCACCGATGCTGTCACAATGGCTCCGTGCATAAGTGATTTGGGACAGACCCTGATGACATCACAATTGCCCAAGTGACATAATTAATGACATCATCAAGTGTGTGTCTGTCTGATGTCAACATTTGAGATCACTCACTGATGACATCACAACTCCTCAAGTGGCATCCCTAAGGTCTTTCACACCGGCCATGAAAGCCGAAAAATGCGCGGAAATTAGGATTCGCGGCTCCGATGTGAAAGGCATAAACGCGCGTTGGTGGGTAATTCTTGTACGCCTTTTGTCCCGGCACCAAAGGTTGTCACATCGCCGTATTGGCGGACAACCCGCCTCCACTTGAAAGGTCGTCGCAGCGAGCCGGAAAAGGTGCGAATGGTCAGCTCATTCATAAAAAAATTACAGGGGAAATCACCTCATGTATCAAGAAAGTGACGAGTGAAAGTAAAACAAGACCAGGAGACCTGGTTATGCCAGACCCAGAAGGAACAAATTCCTAGTAGGCAACACACCTACAAACCACTTTATAAGTTAAAAGTATAAATCATTTTAGGCATTTTGTGTGTGTGTAGCATTTTGTGTATAGGGGTATTTGGTTGTAGATTTGTGTATAGGCTAGACCAGCAAACCTTCCAGTCTGATTACATTCACCTGTCCCTTGTCAGTCAGTGAGTGCACAGAATATGGGCAGAAGGGCTTTTCCTCCCCAGCCATTCAGGAACGCTTCAGATTTCAACCACCAGGGGCAACAGAGTAGGTCTGGTTTTGAGACCAACACACCTACAACAAACCACTTTATAAGTTAAAAGTATAAATAATTTTAGGCCGTATTAACATTTTGTTGGAATTAAATGGGAATACAGCACGGTGGGGGTGTATAGGGGTATTTGGTTGTAGATTTGTGTATAGGCTAGACCAGCAAACCTTCCAGTCTGATTACATTCACCTGTCCCTTGTTGATTAGACCCTCATTGATTTTACTTGCTCACCTGACCTGACCAACGCAGCTTCCCAATGCAATTTGAGTGGCTAAAACATTTTCAACTCATGAATGTTACAAGTGTGTTGTGGGTTTATGGTTGTGTAAATATGATCAATTGCTGTCATACTATTGATTGCCATCTCATTAATCAGTTGGCTGTAGGTGATATTTATACAAATTACCTTCAGGTGTTGTGGGCCCTCTATTGCCCTCTAATGTACTGTAGTTAATGACCACATTTAAACATGTCTTTCTTTTAACTATTCCATAAATAAATAAGTATGATCTAATATGATCTAATGGCCAATAATGAACCAAACTAGGCACCACAATTACAACAAGTACAGATCCTGTACAGTTACACGGCACATGTTTAAACCAGTTGAATTAAAGGTAATTCAATGTTTGTTAGTGTGTCCCCATTCACTGCTGGTTCAAATGGTAGCAAGTCCAGACCTGCTCTGTTGCCCCTGGTGGTTGAAATCTGAAGCGTTCCTGAATGGCTGGGGAGGAAAAGAGGGACAGACCGACAGACCGACCGACCGACAGACAAAGCCTCCTGTAGGCCGACCCCCTGGGTCTGGCAAACAATTTTCTTTTTCTTTTTTTTGGGGGGGGGGGGGGGGGGTAGGTCGACCCCCCCTCCCAACCCGGGATGGGGGCCACCGAGGCCGGGACGAACCTCTGCATGATAGAGCGGAGAAAAAAAAAAGTTAAAAAAAAATATTTTTTTGGCTGGGGGGGGTAAACCCCCTCCCAACCCGGGAGGGGGCCACCGAGGCCGGGACGAACCTCTGCATGATAGAGCGAAAAAAAAAAAAAAAAAAAAAAATTGGGTGGGGGGGGGGGTGGGTAGGTCGATCCCCCTCCCAACCCGGGAGGGGGCCACCGAGGCCGGGCATACCTCTGCGCCATGACGGGGGTCCGTCCTGGAGCACCAGGACCCCTGGGTCTGGCAAACAATTTTTTTTTTTTTTTTTTGGGTGGGTGGGTGGGGGGGGGGGGGGGGTAGGTCGACCCCCCCTCCCAACCCGGGATGGGGGCCACCGAGGCCGGGACGAACCTCTGCATGATAGAGCGGAGAAAAAAAAAAGTTAAAAAAAAATATTTTTTTGGCTGGGGGGGGTAGACCCCCTCCCAACCCGGGAGGGGGCCACCGAGGCCGGGACGAACCTCTGCATGATAGAGCGAAAAAAAAAAAAGAAAAAAAAATTGGGTGGGGGGGGGGGTGGGTAGGTCGATCCCCCTCCCAACCCGGGAGGGGGCCACCGAGGCCGGGCATACCTCTGCGCCATGACGGGGGTCCGTCCTGGAGCACCAGGACCCCTGGGTCTGGCAAACAATTTTTTTTTTTTTTTTGGGTGGGTGGGTGGGGGGGGTAGGTCGACCCCCCCTCCCAACCCGGGATGGGGGCCACCGAGGCCGGGACGAACCTCTGCATGATAGAGCGAAAAACAATTTTTTTTTTTTTTTTTGGGTGGGGGGGGGGGGGTAGGTCGACCCCCCCTCCCAACCCGGGAGGGGGCCACCGAGGCCGGGACGAACCTCTGCATGATAAAGCGAAAAAAAAAAAAAAAAAAATTTGGGTGTGGGGGGGGGGGGGTAGGTCGACCCCCCTCCCAACCCGGGAGGGGGCCACCGAGGCCGGGCATACCTCTGCGCCATGACGGGGGTCCGTCCTGGAGCACCACACGAAAAATGGAAAAAAATGGAAAAAAGCTCCATAAAAGGAGGCTCTCATCCCGCTCAATCTATCCGCCAATAGTGCATCCCAGCCTGGATGACTCTTGCACGGTCCCCCTGTGTACCTCCAGGGAGGAAAAGAGGGACAGACAGACCGACCGACCGACCGACAGACCGACAGACCGACCGACCGACAAAGCCTTCTGTAGGCCGACCCCCTGGGTCTGGCAAAAAGTAGACTGATAGACAGACCTATCTCCACACACCACACTGTGCGAGGCAGCGCTTCATACGAATCGCTCATAAGATCGTGGTGTTTTTGCAATGTCAGCGTAGGTAATTATTATGTATATTAACTTTATTACAACTTTGGCATGACAATATCTGCTGCTTTACCTTAACACAGTGTGAGTGTTACAGTTACAACAGCCAACTAGTCCGCTGCTCTCGCTTCAGGCAGCCTCGCACTGTCCCCCTGTCTAGTGCAGGCTGCGGCTGAACAGAAAGCACTGAGGTGAGGTGTCAAGATTTCATCTCTGAGCTCTCTGATAGGCTATTGCTTGATGTGTAACCAATCAGATAGCGCTGTGGGCGGGACATTGCTCCAGACACAGAACTACTGTAGGAGGGGATTCTTCCAGGTGCAGCAGCCGCAAATTAGCGCATTTTTTTATTAAGTTATGATATCGGCAAACAGCCAATGAAAATGCCGATACAGATCTCCTCAGCGGACTAGGAGAAGGAGGAAAGTCTGTTGTTGAATTGAATTCGTTCATCATACAGTAGCCTAGGCTACACTAACCTATGAAAATATTAATTTGGGCTAGGAGGAGCTGGAAATCCCTCTGCTCGCCTTTCAATGCGGGAGCGGGGGATTTCACCTGAAAGTACAGAGCAGCACGGTAATGTGGCCGTGCTGCTTGGCTCTGTGTGAAAGCAATTTCTGTGGCGAGGCGGCTGGCTTTACGGGACTCCTAAACGGCTATTTTTCCGCGATCTGTGTATGAAAGAGCCTCCTGATAACATCACTCACTGGTAACATCACAATTGGGTCTCTGACATCACCGACAACATCACAATGTCTATGACATCATCAGTGTCTGTCATAAATCACTGATGAATCACAATTGCTTAAGTGACATCACTATGACATATTATATGACATCACTGATGATGTCATAATGTCTATGACATCACTGACAATGTCATAATGTCTATGACATCCTCAATGGGACATCATCAGTGGGTATATGACAACATCAGTTACCACTGGCCACCACTCGACAATGATGACAATGACATCATCGTTCCGGCCACTAAACGACGATCATGGGGCTGGGACCCACAGAACAGACAGTCCAGTCCATGCCATAATGGACACACATGTCACTTATAGAAGCGGCTACACCGCTTAAAAAATGTGTGCTCAGAGGGGGCATGCCCTCTGAGGTTATAGACATTGTGACATTGTCAGTGATGTCCTAAATCACTGATGATGTCATAGACCTTATATGCTAATGATGGCATAGACATTGTGACATCTTCAGTGATGTCATAAATCATCACGGCTGAGGCTATATAAGTGTGGGAGTATAATTATGACAGGTACTACTACATTATTTGACTCAGAGCAGTCAACTAAACACCTGGACTCAACATTGATCAATCCAGCGTGAGCCAGTACAAAGTACAAACTCCAAGTATGCCCAAAAGCAAGGGACCACCACTCGCCAAGCTCAAGAAATTGGCAGATAAGCCTATTATAAACAGAGGTTTGCGCTTAGCGCACTCAATTCTATATGTAAAACCTAAGGCTGAGTACCCGCCATGGGAGAACAGAGCTGCAGCAGTGGGAACCCCTCGGGCCTGCCCCAGCCAACACAGCCAAGCTGCAGAACCTCCCCCCCGGGCCTGTCCCAGCCACCACAGCCAAGCTGCAGAACCTCCCCCACCAGCCACAGCACCCCAGCCTAGCTTTGCACGCTCCATCCTATCTGGCAAACATCAGGCTGAGAAGCCACCACGGGAGAGCAGAGCTGACATACTGGAAAACACCTGGGCCTGTCCCAGCCGACAGAGCCAGGCTGCAGAACCTCCGCCACCAGCCATAGCACCCCAGCCTACACAACAGACCATGCTACAGCACGATAATGTGTGGAGGAAACCCAACTGTGTGAAGGAGGTGGAGAAGCTGCAGGAGAAACGAGAGAAGAGACGACTTCAACAGCAAGAGATCAGAGAGAAGAAGGCACAAGAGATGGATGTCACTATACCTAACTGTGAGACCAACTATGAGATCATGTGTATGATCAGGGACTTCAGAGCCAGTCTGGACTGCAGGCCCCTGACCACCTCCTATCTGATAGAGGAGCACAGGATATGTGTATGCGTGAGGACACGTCCCCTCAATAAAAAAGAGTTGGCGATGAAGGATCTAGGTGTGATCAGCATCCCCAGTAAGGATGTGGTAATGGTCCATGAGCCCAAGCAGAAAGTTGATCTGACCCGCTACCTGGAGAACCAAACCTTCCGGTTTGACTATGCCTTTGATGACACTTCCACCAATGAAACGGTCTACAGGTTCACTGCTCGGCCGCTGGTCGAAACCATTTTTGAGCGGGGAATGGCAACCTGCTTTGCATATGGGCAAACTGGAAGTGGAAAAACACACACTATGGGAGGGGACTTTTCAGGGAAGAACCAGAACTGCTCTAAAGGGATCTATGCACTAGCAGCAAAAGATGTCTTTCTCATGTTGGAAAAGGAAAACTACAAGAAGTTAGACCTCCAAGTCTTTGCCACATTTTTTGAGATTTACAGCGAGAAGGTGTTTGACCTGCTAAACGGCAAGGCCAAGTTACGGGTCCTGGAGGACGGGAAACAGCAGATCCAGATTGTGGGGTTGTACGAGACAGAGGTTAAATGCACAGAGGACGTCCTCAAGCTTATCGAAGTGGGAAACAGCTACAGGACTTCAGGTAAGACCTCGGCCAATCCCCACTCGTCCCGAAGCCACGCTGTGTTCCAGATTATTCTGCGCGGGCGGGGAAAGATGCACGGGAAGTTCTCGTTTATTGACCTGGCAGGGAATGAGAGAGGAGCGGACACATCCCACGCTGACCGCCAGACTTGCCGGGAGGGAGGTGAGATAAATAAGAGCTTGCTGGCTCTCAAGGAGTGCATTCGTGCGCTTGGCCGCAACAAACCCCACACTCCCTTCAGAGGCAGCATACTAACCAAGGTGCTGAGGGACTCCTTCATCGGAGAGAACTCCAGAACATGCATGATTGCGACCATCTCTCCTGGGATGGCCTCATGTGAAAACACACTGAACACACTGAGATATGCCAACAGGGTGAAGGAGCTCACAGTGGTCAGTGATGGAGAGCCATCAAGGGGGCCCCATCGTCCAGCAGGTGGAGGTGTTGGAGGCTCACTGGTCTCTCAGATGGTGGAGATGGAGGAGCAGGTACTGGAGGACCACAGGGCTGTGTTCCAGGCATCAATTCGCTGGCTGGAATATGAAAAGGTCCTTTTGGAAATGGCAGAGGAAGTTGACTACGATGTAGAGACATACGTGACCCAACTAGAACAGATCCTGGATCAGAAGATAGACATTCTCACTGACCTAAGAGATAAAGTCAAGTCTTTCCGTTCTGTACGCCAGGAAGAGAAGCGTCATGCACTATAGACACTGCCATTGAATGTCACTGTTTGTTCTGATTTACCCTCAGCTACGATTTTTGGTCTCACTCTGATCTCTTTGCTGTACAGGCTCGCATTGCTTCTTGTTCTCTGTCCACTAAACCAAAGTGCTGCCAGGCTGTTCTCCCCTCTCTCTAGTCTCAAACCTGTCTCTATTCAGGACTGATTGGCATGGTGGACCTGGAGTCGTGGCTATCAATCTGTGGGCTACATAACCATGGCTGGATTGACCATTTTCACAGCAGCCATTTTGTGTCTAAAAGGCAGGAAGTAACACAGGTGCAAGCAGAACATTAATGAGGGTTTCCAACTTTCAATCCATTAGGTGTTCCAGTGCTGGGGCCCTCATTAAGGTTTTACTTGCACCTGTGTTACTTCCTGCCTTTTGGCTGGTGTGGAAAAAGCACTTGCCCTCTGGCCTGCCTGAGACAAGAGCTTATCTGTTGTCACTAGTACCCTTAATGATGTAAACAACTCTGTCAGTCTAAAGAATCCAAGTACCCTGTTTATTCAAGTATTGCCTTTGACTCGAGAAGTATTTTGCCAACTCAGCCACCACTGCTGTGCTAAGCCTGCCTGACTGCCTCTCTACCTGCAGACTCCAAGCTTTCACCACCTGGCTACAGCCTGGCCCATCTCCAGCCGCCTGCCTCCCTGCTGCCTCTGTCCTGCCTGGAGTCTGCACTTTGGCCTCAGTGCCACTTGTACGGAACTTTGCCTTCGATTTAACAGTAAAGCCGTGAACTGCCTGTCTGACTCCTGTGTCTGCTTGTGAGTTTTTGCTGGTCCAGATCCTAGTTTGTCACAAGGGCATGTATGTAGGGATGGGTACAGAGACCCGGTATCAAACGGGTCCCGGGGCTAAATTTGTAAATACCGGAGACGGAGTATCATGAATCAGCTCTAACATGAATGGTTCTCTTATCGGGACTGGAGAAATTAAGAAAATTGATTTCCTATTTATAATTGCTACATCAACGTTATCTCGCATTTTATCTCACCAACTCCGTAAGACATGTCGATATATTTTTTCACTATTTCTGAACCAGAGAAGAGATCATGCGCTTTCTCTCCATCAGATGAGAGACACAACAGCGAGGAGCTGAGTGGAGAGGGGCGGGGTGGGGGGCACACACACACACACACACACACACACACACACACATACGCTGAATAGGCATTCGCAAATAACAGCACTGCACACCAGGAGATGAGTCACAGTGAAAAGAAAGAGATGGCAGAGAGAACGAAGCGATCAAAAGTGTGGTTATACTTAACTAGAGTCGATGCTGACAATGCTCGTCAGAAGTGCAACAAATCGTTCACTAGTAAGAGTGGAAACACAAGGAATCTATATCTACTTAGCGAAAGTTATTGCCATCTAATTCTATATGTTATGTCAGCAAGCAGCAAGGAACAACACATCCTTTCTATTTTCAACCTAATGTGAGTACCGTAAATTCCGGACTATAAGCCGCGGCTTTTTTCCCGTTTTTTGGCCCCTGCGGCTTATATAACGGTGCGTCTTATCTATGGATTTTTTCAGAAAAAAAAAAAAAAAAAAAAAAAATCTCTCTTTTTTAGCACTCTTTCTAACTATAAATCCACTTCTGTTTTAATTTCCTCTCTTGCCCTCTTTTCACCACACCGCGGACACTGTGTGCACTGTAAAAATAAACAACGGTGGTGTTGTGTTATGTTGTTTTGTTGAAATGTTGTAATACGGTAAATGGGAGCTTCCTCAAACAGCCATCTCTTCCCGACAATCCCCTCTGTGCGTGACCACTTACATATGGTAATTACGGTAAGCAAACGGCCACTCGGGCAACAACTCCCTCCCCCGACTACCAGGAGAAAATCACAAACTTCGGCGAATTCACACAAAGGAAGATCAAGGAATATTCACAACAAGACGAGCAGTAGAAGCAACACTCTCACTTACCATGGGGAAGGTACGCAGAAATTCACACGAGGCAGCTTTCAAGTTGAAAGCAGTCAATCTCGCATTAAAAGAGAGCAGCCGCCGATCAAACAGAGCAGCCGCGCGTAACCTGGGCAAAAGGGACTGTCCGTCCGGGGGAGAACTACTGAACAACTCCCTCCCGACTATCAGGAGAAAATCACAAACTTCGGCGAATTCACACAAAGGAAGATCACGGAATATTATAGGAGTGTGAAAACATCCACAATTACCAACGGGTTCCAAAACGCTGGACTGCTGCGGGATGAAGAGGATGACGCCACGGGGACTGCCCCCTAGTCCGATACCTCACGAGTCCGATACCTCACGAGTCCGACACCTCATGGTTTTGGGTTAGGGTCTGGGGGAGGTTAGGTTTAGGCGTGGGGGTGGGAGAGGTTAGGTTTTGGGTTAGGGTCTGGGGGATGTTAGGTTTAGGCGTGGGGGTGGGAGAGGTTAGGTTTTGGGTTAGGGTCTGGGGGAAGTTAGCCTCTTTTTTCGGACTCGTGAGGTGTCGGACTCGTGAGGTATCGGACTCGTGCCATGGCACCTGAAGGAGAGAGGAGAGTGGTTGACGAAGCCACCCTGAACCTGTTCGTTTCCGACACTGAAGATGAGGACTTTGGTGGTTTCAGTACGCAGGAAGAAGAGGAAGACGAGGATTAGTGACTTGACTTCTCTGGTTACAGGTTTGCTGCACATATACGGTAGCCTATTGTTGTGTGATTTTGTCTGGGGATTAGTGACCTGACTTTTGTTTTGTTTTGTTGAAATGTTAATAAATGGGAGCTTCCCCAAACAGCGATCTCTTTCCCGACATTCCTCTCTGTGCACGAACCCTTTCATATGGTAATTAAACATCAAAACACCCGCGGCTTATAGTCCGGTGCGGCTTATAGAAGAAAAAAATAGTCAATTTTGGTCCCGCGGCTTATACACCGGTGCGTCTTATAGTCCGGAATTTACGGTATATGTTTGTTCCTCTGGCTGTAGTGTGTCGCCTGCTGTGTGTCACAGTGCTGATGTCTGACACACCTTCAGAAAACGTCCCACAAACATCCCCCGGCCCCAGAGAGGTGGGGCGGCTCAGGAGGAGTCGTCCACTAATAAGAAGGTCGGTGGCTCGATCCAAGGCTCCTCCAGTCCGCATGTCGAGGTGTCCTTGGGCAAGACACTGAACCCCAAATTGCTCCCGATGGCTGTGCCAGCACCCTGCGTGGCAGCTTGCCGCCTTCAGTGTGTGAATGGGTGAATGTAGGCACATTGTAAAACGCTTTGGATAAAAGCACTATATAAATGCAGTCCATTTACCATTTACCATTTACCATCACCCGACAAGCCCTGAAATGGAACCCCCAAGGAACAAGGAAAAGAGGTGGCCCCAGGAACAGCTGGAGAGGAGACGTCCAGGCAGAGAGGTGGCCCCAGGAACAGCTGGAGAAGAGATGTCCAGGCAGAGAGGTGGCCCCAGGAACAGCTGGAGAAGAGATGTCCAGGCAGAGAGGTGGCCCCAGGAACAGCTGGAGAAGAGATGTCCAGGCAGAGAGGTGGCCCCAGGAACAGCTGGAGAAGAGATGTCCAGGCAGAGAGGTGACCCCAGGAACAGCTGGAGAAGAGATGTCCAGGCAGAGAGGTGGCCCCAGGAACAGCTGGAGAGGAGACGTCCAGGCAGAGAGGTGACCCCAGGAACAGCTGGAGAAGAGATGTCCAGGCAGAGAGGTGACCCCAGGAACAGCTGGAGAAGAGATGTCCAGGCAGAGAGGTGACCCCAGGAACAGCTGGAGAAGATGTCCAGGCAGATGGATTGGGAGATGGACTGTCTGGGAGTGGGCTCAACTGGGAAGATCTCTAAGGACACGCCAAACAACCGAGTGAGGTGGAGGACATTAAGTCAATGGCCTATGCTCCCTAGAGCAGTGGTTTTCAACCTTTTTGAGTCGCGACCCCCAAAAAACGTTAGGCTGGGGTTCGCGACCCCCCCTCCCCTCCCCTCCGCTACTCAACCCAATGACAGTGCGCACGCATTCGCACACTGATTCCATTCACTCACTGAAATGGTTTTTATAGTTTATGTAGCTTTATAATACATTAAACCATTGGTATGGGAGATTGAATCATCATGGGAGAAAAATCATTTCATCATCATGTTCTCTTTTGACAATCATCATCCCGCGACCGCCCCAAAATAATCTCGCGACCCCCTGGGGGCTCCCGAGTCCCGACCCCCAGGTTGAGAACCACAGCCCTAGAGGAGCAAAGGACTTAAGTCACCGAAGTCATTGATACTGTTTATGTGAAGAAGTGTGTTGTTTGGATGCTAACTGTAGCAGGCAGGCGTGTGGGGACAGGTCAGGCTTATTGAGTGGATTGAAACGCAGTGTTAGTGTTAGTGAGAATGTCACTGAGGGGTTTGGATTCCTGTTCCCCTCCATGAGTGAGTGACCGCTCACTACTGCTGCACTCCATCACCGTTAAGCTGGGCTGCCTTAATCAATGGCCAGCTATTCAATGAAGCCCACCACCTATAGGTCTGGAGGGAAATGCCAATGGCATTCCCTTTGTAAGGCCAGATTATTTAACGCAGTGGTACACAACCTTGCCCTACTCAGGAGCAGCATTGACAAAACAAAATGGTAAATGGACTGCATTTATATAGCGCTTTTATCCAAAATGCTTTACAATGTGCCTACATTCACCCATTCACACACCGAGGGCAGCAAGCTGCCACGCAGGGTGCTGGCTCAGCCATCGGGAGCAATTCGGGGGTTCAGTGTCTTGCCCAAGGACACTTCAACATGCGGACTGGAGGAGCCGGGGATCGAACCACCAACCTTCTGATTAGTGGACGACCCAATCTACCTCCTGAGCCACAGCCGCCCCAAAACAAATCTTTGCAAGAGCCCAAATCCAAAAAAGTCCCTTTCCTCCCTTTATTTTTTTTAGATTTGTATTTATTTTAAGTAGGACTTAAAAGAGTCACAACTACCATAAAGGAGCCAGTTTACTGTCAACAGAAGACTAAATAAAACAGAAAATATCCACATTTAAGAGATGTCAATACATTTTCGACTAATCGGCTAATCATTGCAGCTCTAGGGCCATCTCTTAGAGAGATCACCTTCCCCTCTACCACCTGCCTTTATCAGTGTTCACACTACAGAAGCTTAGTTGACTCAAACACAATATATATCCAAGAAGTCATTTCATCCAGTATTGAGTCTGCAAATTCTTTCTTTAAATAAGTTTAAAAAAAATCTGGCAGTGGTGTCAGTGTCAGATCATTGCTGTTGTTTCTGACGAGAAGAATCAACATAAATGATTAAATCTCTTGAAGTGTAGATTTTCAGATTCGAGTCAATGTCTTGATACTACTGGTGCATTCTGCCTTCCTTCAAGATATTGACACTTGCCTATTTCCTCAATAAATGAAAGCACATTACATAGAACCAATGATCTCAGACCAATTTGCAGAAAAACAAGATTTTACTCAGATATTTAGGATTTCAATATGACTTGTTTAGGAGGGTGAACATTTTTGGTGGTGCAATGGCAATACTATTCCATTTTCTGTCTATTAGCTGCAGCATCACAGCCATATACACTCAAATGCACTGGATGCACTGAACAGCAAGTAAACAAGGATCTCCTCCGTTATTCTCCCTTTGGTTATGGAACCACGCCACTGCTGCAGCCTACAGGCTACCTGGCTCATACAGGAGCACCAGGACTATAGCAACAACCCTGATAACACACACAGGTGACCTGCTCTCAGTCTACCTGGCTCATACAGGAGCACCAGGACTATAGCAACAACACTGATAACACACACAGGTGACCTGCTCAGTCTACCTGGCTCATACAGGAGCACCAGGACTATAGCAACAACACTGATAACACACCCAGGTGACCTGCTCTCAGTCTATATGTCCCCCTCCCTCTCTCTCTCTCTCTCTCTCCCTCTCTCTGTGCTACACCTACATACAGGCTATATTTGCATCCATAACCACACCACAGCTGGGTCTGTGCAGGCACATTTCCCACAAACACCAGAGAAAAACAGTGAGGAAGTCACCTTTACAATTGCTTCCTCCACCAAAATGCGGTGGGCGATATACCGTATACACCGTTCAGTGTTCACCAGTTAAGATACACTGCATACACCATTCAGTGTTAACCAGTTAAGTTGTTTTATCAGTGTTAACCAGTTAAGTTGTGTTTTTATTGTTATATACAGTATATATCGTTCAGTGTTAACCAGTTAAGTTGTTTTATCAGTGTTAACCAGTTAAGTTGTGTTTTTATTGTTATATACAGTATATATCGTTCAGTGTTAACCAGTTAAGTTGTTTTATCAGTGTTAACCAGTTAAGTTGTGTTTTTATTGTTATATACAGTATATACCGTTCAGTGTTAACCAGTTAAGTTGTGTTTTTATTGTTATATACAGTATATACCGTTCAGTGTTAACCAGTTAAGTTGTGTTTTTACTGAAATGAGAGCCGCTTGGTGGATGGTGTGCAGCATCAAATGTAGAGGTACTCTGTATCTGAGTAGAGTGTGGCAAGGAGAACTCTTCAGAGCAGCCTGGTGACAGAATAAAATGTTGGCATGATTGTACCTTTCTGCAATCCATGCATATCAACATTTCTGAAGCAAAAATATGTTGCATATCAACATTTCTAAATTAACGTTATAGAGTCCACTATAGGCTCATTTCACAGCAACCTTTTGAGGTGGTAGAGCAGGGAATAAGGCATTAATTAGCATTAATGAGGGCACCTGGCACTGGAACACCTAAACAGAACGGAAGCATAATTAATTGTATTAGCGTACAGCTGCTTTACTTCCTGCTTTTACCACCTCAAAAGGGTTGCTGCGAAAGGGGTCCATTGAAATAGCACGGCGGCCGGCCAGTGAAGGCGTTGTGGTCGGGCTGGATGGAGCGCGTAAACACAGGCTGTGTTCACATCCCAGCATGTTCAGTCTACTTTTCAAATGCAAGTCACATTTAACGTTTTTGTTATTTAAAGTCCCCCGCCCCCTCCAGTCAGTGTTACTACCTGTTTAACAGTTGACTGTTGAACAAATGTTATTTTTCAAACATTCTATGGGCGCGTGGTTAATAGTTGGATGTAATCTGATTCTGTGCTACGCTATTTGTGCAAGCTAACTTAACTTAACCCAGTGCGTTTTATCAGTATTCACGGACGTTCCTCTGCAGCTTAGCCGCAAGGAATAACCGCATTATCTTGCAGATTTCTCAACAACCAAGCAACAGATTTCAGTTCCCCATTGAAATCAGCGTGAGTTGCAGGCTACTTGCTAGCTAGCTAGTGTTTTGACCCGAGCATAGCTTAACTGTTAGCTACATTAGTGCTAACGGCTAGCTAACTAGTTAACATGCTAGATCGTCCTCAGTATTGTCATACATACTGTAACGTTTCATTAATGTTATAGGCATACATCCTCCCATTTTAGCAACAGCTTAAAAAAAGTTAGCTCGAAATGAAGTTATTTGTCAAAACATATCCGGTGAACAGTGTGGCAGATTTGGAGCGAGGCGCCACAGTTGCTCCCCACCAACTGCGCCCGACTGCACAGCGCAGAGGAGAAACGCATCAAGCTGAGCGCCCATTGGTTCAACACAGGTGCATCACAAACCCACAGTGAAGTGTAGAAACGTCAATTTTATATCTATTCCAAGCTGTCACTCTATATTTTAGATAAATACCACCTGTAATGCTTACCGGTACATTAAAATACAAATGTGTAATCTGAAGGGCTGGGTCATTTGAGAAGTGAGTGTGGGTGGCGCTAATGCATGTTTACAAACCGCTGTTAAACCAAACTGTAGAAGAAGAAAAGCAGCAGTGAGTGTGCAGTCAGGGGTGTTTTGAGCCTATTAGCTTAATGAGCCTATTAATAATCTCGGTAATGTAAGCACATGCACAGTGTTTACCTCGCTCTGTGTTTTACTCAAGCAGATCTCCCATTTCCTCCTCTGCCAAAACGCTCCCTTCTGATGCGTTTTACATCACAACGCATCACAATGGAGCTGCGGAAGTTCTGCTGGAGAGGCAGAATCTGCTCCAAGGGTGGCTGTTATTGTTTATTTTTTAAGTATGCACACATGTGTAGAATTGCATTGAGTTGGTGCAGCTGGTGGGGGCAGAGTTTCTGCAGACAGGAGCAGGAGCAAATTATCCATGAGGTAAATAGAGAGAGAAGGCAAAACACTGCCCATGTGCTTATATTACCGAGATTATGATACAAAGTGGGTTGATTACCGGTAAAGTCATCCTTTAACCAAATGGTTTTACTTGGCTAATCATACGGTAACCAAAGTAGTTCATGTTGTTTTATTTGGGTTTATTAACGTGGGAAGTCAGTGAGGTTTTCAAATGAAGTTAGCCTTAACTAACGTTTTGTTTAAATTGTACATTGAAATTCTCTCCCTGTTTTGCGGAATGCAAACGTTTTATTCTGGCGACTGTGTTATTGGCGAGAAAAGGGGCAGTGTACTGTGGAAGTCACCAACCTTCACGGGGGAGCTCCTGGTGGCCACGGGCAGCTCCCTGATCCCGCTGCCCGGGGGAGAGGCTGCTATCCCGGCGGCGTAGCCCTGCAGTGAGCCCCTGTCTGCCGGGGCCGGGGACTGAGACTGTCTTCCCCCGGTGCCTGGCCGCTGCTCCCCCCCTCCTCCTCCCCCGGTGCTGGCTCTCCGGGGCCGGGGACGGGCTGGCCGCTGCTTGAGGCCGTCCAGCAGGCGGACCAGCAGGATGTTGGCGGGCAGCTCGTCCACGCAGCACTCCACCCGAACACGGCACTCCGGGCAGCGCAGCTCGCGTCGGGAGCGGACGATGCTGTGCAGGCAGCGGCGGCAGAACGTGTGCTGGCACGGCAGCACCCGCGCCGTGTGGTCCAGCCGCTCCAGGCACACGGAGCACTCCAGCAGGTCCAGCAGAGACACCGACTCGCTGTCCACATCCACATCCACATCTAGCGTGTCCGGGTCTGGCTCCATGTCCGAGGCCGAGCCGGAGCCGGAGGCGGACAGAGACAGCATGCAGGCGGCTGGGAAGCACGAGACGCCGTGGAGGAAGGTTTGTTGCTGTTATTTTGATCCAGAGAACATGCTGAGAGAGACGAGACCCCGAGCCCAGCAGATCCTCCTCTCTCTCTCTCTCTCTCTCTCTCTCTCTCTCTCTCTCTCTCTCTCTCTCTCTCTCTCTCTCTCTCTCTCTCTCTCTCTGCTCGCTCGCTCGCTCTCTCTCTCTCTCTCTCTCTCTCTCTCTCTGTGTATGCTCTCCTCTGCTTTCCCTCTCGTCGCTAACCGTTACCTCTCTATCTTCTGTCGCTCGCTACCTCTCTTCTGCTGAGTTTCAATCTGGTCATTTCTGTGGCTACATCTCTCTCTCTCTCTCTCTCTCTCTCTCTCTCTCTCTCTCTCTCTCTCCCTCAATTCCATTTCAATGAGCTTTATTGGCATGAAAAGACAGCTGTGGTTTAAATATTGCCAAAGCAAACAAATAACAAATAGGCCTACAACAATTATAATTGTACTAAAACTAATAACAAGATAAATTAACAAGCAAAAAACAACAATGACCATAATAAATAATTTGTCTGTCTCTCCCCTGCCCTCACACTGTCTCTCCCCCTCACACTGTCTGTCTCTCCCCCTCACACTGTCTGTCTGTCTCTCCCCCTCACACTGTCTGTCTGTCTCTCCCCCTCACACTGTCTGTCTGTCTCTCCCCCTCACACTGTCTGTCTGTCTCTCCCCCTCACACTGTCTGTCTGTCTCTCCCCCTCACACTGTCTGTCTGTCTCTCCCCCTCACACTGTCTGTCTGTCTCTCCCCCTCACAGTGTCTGTCTGTCTCTCCCCCTCACACTGTCTGTCTGTCTCGCCCCCTCACACTGTCTGTCTGTCTCTCCCCCTCACACTGTTTGTCTGTCTCTCCCCCTCACACTGTCTGTCTGTCTCTCCCCCTCACACTGTCTGTCTGTCTCTCCCCCGCCCTCACACTGTCTGTCTGTCTCTCCCCCGCCCTCACACTGTCTGTCTGTCTCTCCCCCTCACACTGTCTGTCTGTCCCTCCCCCTCACACTGTCTGTCTGTCTCTCCCCCGCCCTCACACTGTCTGTCTGTCTCTCCCCCTCACACTGTCTGTCTGTCTCTCCCCCTCACACTGTCTGTCTGTCTCTCCCCCTCACACTGTCTGTCTGTCTCTCCCCCGCCCTCACACTGTCTGTCTGTCTCTCCCCCTCACACTGTCTGTCTCTCCCCCTCACACTGTCTGTCTGTCTCTCCCCCTCACACTGTCTGTCTCTCCCCCTCACACTGTCTGTCTGTCTCTCCCCCGCCCTCACACTGTCTGTCTGTCTCTCCCCCTCACACTGTCTGTCTCTCCCCCTCACACTGTCTGTCTGTCTCTCCCCCTCACACTGTCTGTCTCTCCCCCTCACACTGTCTGTCTGTCTCTCTCCCTCACACTGTCTGTCTGTCTCTCCCACGCCCTCACACTGTCTGTCTGTCTCTCCCCCTCACACTGTCTGTCTGTCCCTCCCCCTCACACTGTCTGTCTGTCTCTCCCCCTCACACTGTCTGTCTGTCTCTCCCCCGCCCTCACACTGTCTGTCTGTCTCTCCCCCTCACACTGTCTGTCTCTCCCCCTCACACTGTCTGTCTGTCTCTCCCCCTCACACTGTCTGTCTGTCTGTCTCTCCCACGCCCTCACACTGTCTGTCTGTCTCTCCCCCTCACACTGTCTGTCTGTCTCTCCCACGCCCTCACACTGTCTGTCTGTCTCTCCCCCTCACACTGTCTGTCTGTCTCTCCCCCTCACACTGTCTGTCTGTCTCTCCCACGCCCTCACACTGTCTGTCTCTCCCCCTCACACTGTCTGTCTGTCTCTCCCCCTCACACTGTCTGTCTGTCTCTCCCCTGCCCTCACACTGTCTGTCTGTCTCTCCCCCTCACACTGTCTGTCTGTCTCTCCCACGCCCTCACACTGTCTGTCACACACGCCCACCATTGCCTGGCGTGACCCACAGGCAGGGTTAGCAATAACAGTTGACAACAATGCATTAAGCTGCCTTCACATGATAAGGGATCTTCTATTCTCTCATCACGAGGTAGAGCACAGAAAGGGTGGCAAATTCGAGCGGTGCGCGACACCAAGGGTACCGCTGCTACATAGTTGGGAGGCACCGCTCTGCCCATAGAAAACAATCCCCCCCCCAATCAACCTTACCTCCGGGAACCATTGTGAGGTAAAAAAAACAAAACAAAATAATTGTCTATTGGAGTGAATGGAGATGACGCAACTCTTATATCTCTATGACTTTGGCTTAAACAGACTCCACAGCTGAATGAATGGAATGAACCCAGTGTCAGGCTAATGGTGGAGAAGAACAGCTATGGATGATGGAGGAAAATGGCAGTTGTTTGAGCACTTATGCTAAATTGTACATTGATTGCCCAAGTTATGAATGGTGGCCTGCGGTGAGTATGAGTAATATGGACTCGGAGAGCAATCACAGCTAGTTTTCTCTTCCCTGAAGGCGGAGGAGAGCTGAATACAAGGACCATCCATCAAAACTCCATCATGTAGGCCTACAATATCAATGGACACATGGCTTCCAAATAGTTTTCTGGTCATTTTTGCTCGCTAATAGTATGATAAAAGCTACACGACCAAATGTATATGTAATGTATATGTATATGTACAGTATAGTATTATGTAATATAACATACTGGTATGGTGAATATCTATGGCTGCCCAACTGGCACCCATAGATGTCCTTTCTTTTTCTTATTCCTCTTTACCAAAGCGCATCCAGTTGATAAAAGGGACTGGGGATAAATAATGGTTTCTGGCGACGCCTGGTGGCCAAACTCTGCCAAACTCTTTAAATCAACCATGCAGCATCAAGTTCTCACTTTGGCTACTCGTGCTTTTCAGTAGTTTACCCAAAGTCAACCACAAGTTCTACTAGTCTCCGATAATGTCCCATTAGACCAAATGGATGTAGCTTATTAAGCCCATATTTTAGCAGGATACTATTTTAATGTCACAGCAAAATCAGCAGTCTCTAACAATATTATAGGAATATCATGACGATGCCATAAGGGATAGAAATACTATAAAGTAGCCATACATTGCAGTCATTGTAAACTTACTGTAAGGAGTATTAAACGCATAGCTATATCAATAATATAAGCATATTATGGGAGATCAAAGAAATGCCATTTAGTTAAAAGTGGGCTCTGTCTGTCCGGTATCTTGCCGATATCCGATAATATATCTGTCAATATTTTCCAACTTTTTTGTCTGATTGCCGATGCGGATATATGCATTTTTTCTCCACCTAATTTCAGAGAACATCAACTCTCTCCTGTAGTGGAATGAACTAATTATTATGTCTGCTCTTATCGTGATGGCCCCAATGGCAGATGTAGACATCAATACAATGCTTTTCAAAATGTACACATTCACTTGGCAAAATAAGAAAAGTAGTTTAACTTAGGTTATGTCAAACATGCCATATTTTGTTATTTATGTAAGTGTATGAGTGTCCAGGCTCTGTCACGAAATGTATGAGCATTTAGTCAAGCATGGAGCATTTGGGCATAATTAAAGTGACATTTTATCTGTCTTTTTATTTGTCTGTCATCGGCACAAATGTTTGTTTTGGGCCGATGACGATATTTCATTTGAAAGCCTTTATCAGCCGATATTGATGACGTGCTGACATCATGGTGCAGTCTCTATTTCTCTAGCTCTCATTTCCACTGCACCACCATTATGGAGGTCATATGTCTATTGAAACTAATTCAAGCACACTTTAAAGTGTGTGTGTGTCTGTGTGTGTGTGTGTGTGTGTGTGTGTGTGTGTGTGTGTGTGTGTGTGTGTGTGTGTGTGTGTGTGTGTGTGTGTGTGTGTGTGTGTGTGTTGTCTCAGCCATGACTGCAGGCTTGCTTTGCCTGTCCACCTGTTCAGACCTGCTCTGTTCTCACATTCAGCCCCAGACTGTGTCTGCGTGTGTGTGTGTGTGTGTGTGTGTGTGTGTGTGTGTGTGTGTGTGTGTGTGAGTGTGTGTGTGTGTGTGTGTGTGTGTGTGTGTGTGTGTGTGTGTGTGTGTGTGTGTGCGTGCGTGCGTACGTGCGTGCGTGCGTGCGTGTGTGACACTGATGTGACGCCTTCCTGGGTGAGGGGTGGGGCTGCTTTCCACCACCCACGATGAAAAACAGAGCCTCCAGAGAGCTCAGAAAGTCTGGTTTAAATCCACAGCGTTTACACTCATTTACAGGATAATGTTGTCAGATTCAGCTGAGAACATAGTTACTATTTAAGATAATAGCAGGTCACAATATTGCAAAGCTATTATCATTTTCTATTAGGGCATTCACAGACTAGTCGACTAGTCGACTAGTAAAACCACTAGTCGACACTGTGCTTAGTAGTCGACTAGTCGTTTTTTTTTTTTTTTTTTTTTTTATCTTTAAGAAAGAACATGAGGTATTTACACGACATACATGGACTATCATATCCTATATCCCATACCCCCCACAAAGAACATCAAAACACAACAAAACAAAACAAGAAAACTGCATAAGATACACAATAATCCAAGAACAAACAAGACTATTGGACAAACAACCAAACAAAAACAATGCATTCAAAGTAAATACATAGATCTTGCCCTGTTGGCAGCTAGGAAATGCATAGCTTTAAATTGGAAAGCATCCAATCCCCCAGCTGTAGTTCACTGGTGGAATGAACTCTCAAGCTACCATACGTTGGATAACATTTACTACAAGAGCAAAGGCAGATTCTTAGACATCCCCAAAATATGGCAACCACATACAGAGTTTGACTTTAAGAACTTTTTACCCCAGTGTCATTTCAATCAGGAGAGACTAGAGACCAAAGTATGAATAAAGTGATATTTATTACAATAAAGTGAATAATTGACTACAGAAGAATGTTGAGAATAAAGTATTGTTATTAGTCTTTGGCGGTTAGACACCGCAGGGAGATCTTGAGAGAGCAGCATCAGCCCAGATCAGCATCCAGATATATCCCCCTGCAGTGTCTAGATACTGGTGGTGCTGGTGATCTTCCTTCTGAGACTCATCATGAGACTCTTCCGACTGGAATCGGATAGGTCTGCGATGACCGGGAGGAGAAGGGGAGGAGGAGGGTGCGATCCTGACAGCAGCGGTGTTTGAGAGGCTGTATGAGACAGAAACAAGCATATTTAAGGAACCCGCCTCCAAGCAATTGGCTTACGACTGGGTTGTGGAGCAACGTGATAGGCTTATGCTGGAGGTGCGTAGGGTGAGAGGTGATGAGAGCAGTGATGTGACACTATGCAATTGGTTAACAGAGACTGGGCGGCAACCAGCTGATTGTTCATTGAAACCCGGAAATTGACAGCTTATTATAATCTTGTGAGTAGATTGAAGAGTGGAGATATAAAGTGAATTAAGGAAGTGTAAAAGATATTATAGTCTTCCTGCTTGAACTTACGTTGAGAACTACATTAGGCCTATCAGGATAGGAGCTGAATGCATTGTTTTTGTTTGGTTGTTTGTCCAATTCTTTGTGGGGGATATGGGATATGGGATATGATAGTCCATGTATGTCGTGTATGTTCTTTCTTAAAGATTAAAAAAAAAAAAAAAAAAAAAAAAACGACTAGTCGACTAGTAAAATTCACTAGTCGTGAATGCCCTATTTTCTATGTGTTTAGGGTGTCAAACACACACGTGCGTGCATGCGGCACAAGTACTCTCTCATTGTTTTATATACAGAAATAAGAAGAAGAATTTGTACACGTTTAGCAGTGTATTTTGTATTTTGTTGGTCAGATGTAGAGTCAAATGTCACCTTCCCATTGAGACATCTCGTGTTTGTCCTCCCAGATTGATTGATGATGATGATTGAAACCTTTATTTATCCCCGTGGGGAGATTCAGGTGTCTAAAGCAGCGACAGGGACAGAGGTTAAAAGTGCAGAAGTCAAGATATAAATAAAAAGCATAAAACAATCAAACCAATAAGAGCAATAAAATTCAATTGACAACCAAATGTAAAGTGCCAGTTCATGTTCATTCAGTTATCTCATCTCATGTTGTGGAACCTTATGGCCACTGGCACGAAGGACAGGCCGAAGCGCTTAGTGGAGTGTCGGGGGGGGGGGGATGAGTCTGTGGCTGAACGTGCTCCTCATCTCCTGCATGTCATGGAGGGGATGGGAGGGGTTGTCCAGCATTGCTTGTAACTTCCTCCTCATCCGCGCCTCTGCCACCTCCTCCAGACTGCTCTGTCCAGCTCCAACCACAGAGCTGGCTTTCCTCACCCACTTGTTGAGCTTGGCAGTGTCCCTCACGCTGGTGTTACCCCCCAACACGCCACAGCAAAGAACAGAACACTTGAGACAACAGATTGGTAGAACATCTGTAACAGCTTTTTACAGACATTAAAAGACCTAAGCCTCCTCAGGAAGAACAGCCTGCTCTGTCCCTTCCTGTATTATGAGTGGGAGATTCCCTGCGTCGATATACATCTGCCATTTATAATTAGTCTCTTTGTATCCACAAGGCTGCAGAACATTGCAATGTTAATTCAATCACTCTCTCGTGTGTGTGTGTGTGTGTGTGTGTGTGTGTGTGTGTGTGTGTGTGTGTGTGTGTGTGTGTGTGTGTGTGTGTGTGTGTGTGCATGTGCGTGTGTGCACACGGGTGTTGCTGCAGGACAGTCAGTCACTTACAGGCAAAACATGGACCATGTTTTAACAGGTCAAATAGGGACGTACCTAGCATGACCCCAGAGACAGACCTGGTCACCAGAATAAAATGTCAGCATTGCACGTTTCTGCAGTCCTGTGTAGAATATCATGTTTCTGAACCAAACTACGTTGCATATCACGTTACTAGGTGTGTATATCAGTGTTATACACCTCATAGAGTGTGATATTGAAATAGTGCGGTGGCCAGTAAGGGTGTTGTGGTCGGGGTGCCTTTCACACCAGAGAGACGTGTTCGATCCCCACTCATGGCAAAAGCCAAAATTAAGAACATATTGTTTATTTAAAAAAGATTATAAATGTGAAAAATATGTTTTGTATAATTTGTCAAAAAGTCAGAGATCACTCTGTGCACAGATAAGATGTGGCATCCTACCATTACATATTGAAACAGGAAGATACAGAGGGGTAGCTGAGGAGGATAGAATATGTGAATATTGTGAGTTGAATGAGGTGGAAAATGAAATTCATTTCATTTTATATTGTCCTTTGTATCATGACTTGAGAGAAACAATGTTTAAAAGAGTCCATACTCCTGAGCTAA
>NC_139627.1:42832161-42859661 GCF_964638095.1 Poromitra crassiceps | reverse complement strand
ACAGGCCTTTATAATGTGTGTTTTTGTCCGGTCTGTAACAGACTACACAGACCTTTATAATGTGTGTTTTTGTCTGGTCTGTAACAGACTACACAGACCTTTATAATGTGTGTTTTTGTCCGGTCTGTAACAGACTACACAGGCCTTTATAATGTGTGTTTTTGTCCGGTCTGTAACAGACTACACAGGCCTTTATAATGTGTGTTTTTGTCCGGTCTGTAACAGACTACACAGGCCTTTATAATGTGTGTTTTTGTCCGGTCTGTAACAGACTACACAGGCCTTTATAATGTGTGTTTTTGTCCGGTCTGTAACAGACTACACAGGCCTTTATAATGTGTGTTTTTGTCCGGTCTGTAACAGACTACACAGGCCTTTATAATGTGTGTTTTTGTCCGGTCTGTAACAGACTACACAGGCCTTTATAATGTGTGTTTTTGTCCGGTCTGTAACAGACTACACAGGCCTTTATAATGTGTGTTTTTGTCCGGTCTGTAACAGACTACACAGGCCTTTATAATGTGTGTTTTTGTCCGGTCTGTAACAGACTACACAGGCCTTTATAATGTGTGTTTTTGTCCGGTCTGTAACAGACTACACAGACCTTTATAATGTGTGTTTTTGTCTGGTCTGTAACAGACTACACAGACCTTTATAATGTGTGTTTTTGTCCGGTCTGTAACAGACTACACAGGCCTTTATAATGTGTGTTTTTGTCCGGTCTGTAACAGACTACACAGGCCTTTATAATGTGTGTTTTTGTCCGGTCTGTAACAGACTACACAGGCCTTTATAATGTGTGTTTTTGTCCGGTCTGTAACAGACTACACAGGCCTTTATAATGTGTGTTTTTGTCCGGTCTGTAACAGACTACACAGGCCTTTATAATGTGTGTTTTTGTCCGGTCTGTAACAGACTACACAGGCCTTTATAATGTGTGTTTTTGTCCGGTCTGTAACAGACTGGCTATCATTCTCTCAGCACAACTCTGATACATCCTCTCTTCCCCTCTCATCCTCTGCTTCAATCAGGAAGCCCCTGGATTCACATCAGTGGACCGCGAGAGAGAGAGAGGAAGAAAGAGAGAGAGAGAGAGAGAGAGAGAGAGAGAGAGGAAGACAGAGAGAGAGAGAGAGTACTGTAGAAAGAATGAACGTGAGAGGGGGAGAGATGGAAAAAGGTAAGAAAGGAATTAAATAAATTGAAGAAGAGAAACACGAGAGCTAGTGTGTGTGTGTGCGTGTGTGTGTGTGTGTGTGTGTGTGTGTGTGTGTGAGAGAGAGAAAGAGAAAGAGTCAATAATTACAGGACTTCCAAGTGCTTTCAAAGCATCCCTTTCTTTTATCTCCCCCGGCCTTCCTGTAGCTGACAGAGGGGGGCAGCGGAGAGGGAGGACAGTCAGCAGGCTTCAGACACACACACACACACACACACACACACACACACACACACACACTGCAGTGCTATAAACAGCATTTAAAGTACATTCACTAACAAAGATACAGTATTTAAGTGGTTTATAAAGGGGATCGAGAGAGTGGAGGGATCTAACCTCGTGAGGCCGCTGGATTTGCATGAGATCACGATCACATGACAAAGCCATCTGGCCACGCTCCAGTCTATTGGTTTGAATCTGAACCACCAGTGTGACGCCAGTGAGAGCGAGCCCGTGATAGACAGGTGGTTCATCCAATCACCTGCCAGGTATTTTATGAAAGTGTCTGCCCTTTGAAACGGTTTGCCGAGCGACTCGTTCCCAGATGGTTATGTGAAAACAAACCAGCTGGCGTCTCCAGGATCATAACATATTTTCTGCTGAGAACCTCCGCTGGTGCATACTCTTGTTCTTGTTTACTCTTGTTCTTGTTTAATTGTTGTTATTGAGTCTATTTCTGCAATAATAACTGCACGTATTTGTTTATTTGTTTATTAAAAGGATCCCCATTAGCTGCCGCCGGGACAACAGCTCTTCCTGGGGTCCAGACAATACATTACATGACACACAAAAACACAAAGTAAAAGAATAGAAGAATACAGAATAAACAACAAATCTAAGCAAAGAAAAACATTAACATGGTCAGCTAGCTATCTAGCTGGCCAGTAACACAAATAATAATATTTGGTCAATAGAACTCTCTATATTATAGAAAATCGATAAATCGTGGTTTAAAAAGTGATTTTGATTATGATAGACATAGTTATGTGTGTGTGATAGTGTGGCTTATGGCTGTTTACTCTACTAAAGTTAACGTTACTGCTAGTTGCTTTGGAAGATGCCATTAATGTTTTGTCAGCCCTGATTGGCTGGTTACGTTGTCAAATATGAGGCAGGCCCCTGATTGGTCCGTGGACTTTGTAGTTTTTCTGAAAACTGCCGTGGGCAGGCTGGAGGACAGACGGATCCACAGAACGAAACAGAATGTGAGTTCACATGATCAGGATGGTTTACCAGGATAGTCAGAGTAGATACTGTAGATAGATCGATTGTGGCAACACTTTTAAACCTAGCTTATTTCCTGTCAGTTATTGTATTAGCAAACACTGCAACAGGAAGTACGCTGGGGGAGATTTAGAATGTTCATGTTGTCGAGTTGAAAAACCCTCTATGTAGGGTGGAGCAGGGAATTGAATGTGAGCTTGAGAAGTAGTTTTATTCCTGAACTTTAGTTCTAATAGCTTCATTTCATCCAAATGCCAGTTAAAGCACATCACAAATAAGGAGAGTGAAATAAATCACATTTTGATAGATTGATCTCCATGTTAATTAGAGAGTGTTTTGTTTTGATGCTTTCCTTTCTGTCTTCTGTGCTTTGATACCTTTACAACCAGGAGACTCGTCTGCCAAGTTGCCAACAGCTCAGCCAGTTTTCAGCAGTGGGACAAACAATCATTCAGTTTGGTTGCTATAACAAACAAGCTGCTCTCTCTCTTTTACTGCACTAAAATATTCCATGTGGGGGGAAATGATGCGTGATTTCTAACCCCACATAGGATAAGCAATAACCACGCCCTGTGGCGCCGGGATTGGCCAGGAGCAGCACTGGAGGGAAAAGCGTATATTCACCGCTTTTCAACCATAGCCACTATCATCCAAAATGAAGATATACAGTAGTGTGAAAAACAACCACACTTTTTTTTATGTTTTCTCTGACCCTGGGGCGCGACTTCAGGATCTGCTCTACTACAGTACCTAGAACCAGTGGTTCTACCTAGAACCAGTGGTTCTAGGAAGTAGAGCAGATCTTGAAGCTGTGCCGGCTCGCATGGCTGTTTATTCGAACTACAGATTGTAGGCTACTTCCTCATTTTTGTATGCAGCATTATGGCTGCATGATATTGGAAAAAACTGACATTGCAATAGTTGTTTTTCCGCAATATAAATTATATTGCAATATGAAAAAATACAGGAATTTTCACCAAATGACTTGAATAGTTAAACTCTTGACCTCTGGCATACTCTTTGCGCCCAGCCAAGCGCATAGAGCGCGCGGCGATTATGACGTCATCGCACGGGGCGTGTCGGGGGGCGAGGCCTGAGCGCAGCGCGGCGCGTCCATGGAGATTTTTCTATCAGCGCGTCGGGTTTTGCTGCCTGTGCCTGTGAGATCTCCGTGGTAGGCTATCAGCGGATATCTGCTGTGATTGAGTCCTCACCGTCGTACAGTCGCCTTCAAAAGCATAATGTTCGATTATAACGAACTAGTTGTGTGGCTTAGCCTTCCCAAATGTTGAGGGTCGTTTTTTAGAATTTAATATATAGAATTGGGAACGTTACATTCAATTTCATTCAGACTGCCTTTCACTGATCGCCGCCATTTCTGGAGCACTCACTATGTTCTGTTTTGGCCTGCGCAGAGTGCGCGCGCCCTCCATGGAGCCCCGCCTCCAGCGCGTGCGCGAAGAGTATGCCAGAAGCTTAAGAAGGTGCACCTAGTCACTAGGTGCACCTTCTTAAGCTTCTTAACCACCAATATTTGATCCTTTTCCTCATTCACTCCTATGTATCAGTAAGTGGCCCGGGATTCTCAAAGCCTGTGTTGAGGGTCACACAAGAACAAAAATACACTCTTGAAGCTAAATAAATCCAAAACCAACAAGTTAATTATTTAAATTTCTACTTCAATGTAGAACAGTCATTTCTTACACATGAGATTACTTTTAGCCTTTTAGTCATAAATATTATTTGAAAGATATTCCATATTTCAGACTGAAATGCTATAACAGAAGAGTATTGCCCAGAATGACATGAACATTTGGACACTTATTCAGCGGGTATATTGCATGTTGCGTTCAAGTGCACTGTAAAAAAAAAAAATTTTTTTTTTTTTTTTTTTTTTTTTTTTGCAATTCCATCGCGGGCCACACAGGGGGCGCCCGCGGGCCGCATACGGCCCGCGGGCCGTATGTTGCCCATGTATGACCTAGTGGATAACGTCCATACAGTAGGGGGACGTAGTAGGAAGTGAGTGTGTTTTTAGCATAGCCAGGGTGAATTGCAGGATGCAAAGTGAGTAAAGTTAGCATTATAGACCCTTCTCACGGGGGCCATTTTGTGTCGAAAAGGCAGGGTAAACACAGGTGCAAGCAAAACACTAATGACGGTTTCAAACTTCCATGATTGACGGGATGACCCCCGTGAAAAGGTGTCTATTAGCGGGAGAAAGAGCTTAGAACGTCACCGAGAGGCCGTGCATTATGTTCGCTGCTGTACTGAAATAAAGTGCCAGTTCTCCACTGCAGAGTTGGCCTGGACTCTTGAGTAAAGAGCTTGTTAGCAGCTACGAGCCTAAATTAAAATAGACTAGCACAACACCAGAGGCTTCCCAACTATGGTTCAGAGACACGAAAGCTGGAAAGGTAGTGTTACGGGTCCCATGCATGGGGTGTGCCATAACAGGTAATTATCCCTGTTTTTAACAGGGAAAAGCAGAGACGGGAGACATTAGTGGTGTTCGTCACGCAGGCTCTTGTCTGTCTTTATTAAACAGTTATTTTTCTCATTAAACCATTTGGTTTCTTTTCTTTCCTTTTTCGTCAAAATAATCTTTAACAAAACACAACATTCCCATTTTTTCTTTTAAATTCCATATTCCACATTTTCACATTCCATATTCACATATAAAACTAAATTTCTCCAGTATCAAACATGGATTAAACAACTCTTTTGTAAAAGTGATACAAATTATATAAGTGCTGAGTTTCACCCAATTATAGTGCAAATTCTCTATGGTTGAAACCACATTCATTACTACTCCTGTAGGCATTTGACATTAACGTATTTTTACTTTCTTTTTAGTAATATTGAAGCAGCCTACTGATCCAAAACAAAAACCAATGTAGTAACACAACAAAAGAAAACTGCTATGGTAATGCCATCAGTGATGTCACTTGAGCAATTGTGATGTCATCAGTGATGCCACACATCACTGCCACAGTTGTACGATGGCACCTAGGTGGGTGGGCGGTGTCTGTCTGTCTGTCTGTCTGTCTGTCTGTCTGTCTGTCTGTCTGTCTGTCTGTCTGTCTGTCTATCTGTCTGTCTGTCTGTCTGTCAGTCATGATTTTGGGAGCCCGCAGAGCGTGCGATTTCCATAACTGCTCCATGGCGCATCATCTCCAGTGTCTCCACCCTAGGAATCGAGCCATTAAAATGTAGTTGTTGAATTGTGTTACCCACCATTGTAGGCGGACATCAATCTTGCAGTAGCCGTAAACATATAGCATCTTGAACTAATGCAAATTTTAAGATGCTGGTTTTTATGTGGGAAAATAAGCATAACAATGCTTTTGTGAAAAAAAGATTTTTTCATATTGTTTGCCTTATGGTGATCCTCCTACTCACCTTTTTTTTTGTATCACATATTTTTATTGAATTTTAAATTGCAGAAACAAACAATCCTTCCCCTCCTCTCCCCTCCCACCCACACTCCCCTGAGCCATCATTACATACAAAAACAATAGTGACAAATCCCAAACTGAAATCATAAACACAGAACACAAACCATTTGGATATGTATCCACATAGACCATTTGAGTGTACAAAGAAAGAAACAAAGAAAGAAAACACACACACACACACACACACACACATGCACGCACACACGCACGCACACACACACACACACACACACACACACACACACACGCAAAACAAAATTTTATGAAAAATATGACTTTTTGTTTGATTACATTATAAGTCTTTCAATCGCTAAGCATGAAGAGAGCTCTTTAATCCACATGTTCAAAGAAGGACCACAAACATTTTTCCAGTGTCTAGCAATAAGGCGTTTTGCATGTAATAAGCATAGGTTGACCAATCTACTTTCATGAGTTCTTTAGGGCCAATGTTTCTGGAATAAGACCAAGAATACATATATCTGGTACTACAGGAATTTCTTTGTTAATAATGGTGGAGATTGTGGCAATTATTTCCTTCCAAAAGTCTAGAATATGTTTACATTTCCAAATACAATGAAATAGAGTTCATTTCTCTGTTCTACACTTTATAGAACTGTCTGGGACATTAGGGTTAAATTTATTGAGTTTTTCAGGAGTTATATATGTTCTCATAAAGCTAATTATATTGGATCAGTTTGAATCTACTATTAATGGATATTGTTTGTGCTTGATAACAAGCCTTTTCCCATTCCTCCTCTGAGATATCTGTCTGGAGATCATCTATCCACGCTATTCTTTTATAGTTTGAGGATTCTTTAGATGCCACTACTAATTCCCTGTATATTAATGACATTTTTCTTTTACCATGGGGGTTTGAAGTTGCCACTTGTTCAATAATACTTAAAGGGGGGCACTGATATGATTTAACCTTCGACTTTAACCTTCGAATAACCGACTGGAGCTTAGTTTAGAAACCTATGTCAATGGTTCTCAATGTGGGGTCTGGGGACCCCCAGGGGTCCTTGAGGGAACCCCAGGGCGTCCCCATAGCAAACTGATCAATTGTTAAACTTCACCATTATTTAATTTACAAGAAGTTAACACAATTAAAAGGTTCACTGGCCTATGTGTTCCCACTACCTCCCCGTGAACACTAGATGGCGGAGTTGAGTTGTAGCCTACAGCATAGTAATTGGCCCCTTTGCAAGTCTACCTGCCTGGGACTCGTTAATTTCTGTCTCCTTCAGGGCGGAGAAAACTTCTCACTGTTTTTTTTTTCTCTTTCTTTCTGGTCAAGGAGGAGCCTGCAGACACTCCTCCGAGATGCACCACAGTGGAGGCTGACACACAAGTTGGAGTGTGTGGAGTAAAAGCTTGTCTACGACCAGTCCAGAGAGGGGCCCTCTGTGATGCCTATCCCACCCCCCAGCAGAACCTGATCACCGATCACCAGGACTGACCACCGGGAGGCCGCAAAGAGAAACCACACCAGTGTCCCTCGCCTCTCTCTCTCTCTCAGCCCAGGTAAGGCTCTCTCTCTCTCCCTCTCCCTCTGTGAGCTCAGGTAAGCGAGGCGTCTGAGCAGCTCGCTCTCTGGAATGTAAGGACGGATTGCTGCAAGACTTTGGGGAAATTCCTGAGCAACACTTATTGTGCTACACACACATGCACTTAGCTGTAATGTTATCTCCCAGAAAAGTAAGCATGCACTGCTGTTGTTTTTACCACATGATGTAGGCTAAGAGAGATATAGGCTATTAGTGACATTATTAGGGAAAACAAATACATTCCACATATACCTCAAATTGGAACAAATGGATTTCCACATTTGGATGACAGCATGTCAAATACATGCCAAAACATATATTTTGGACATGTTTGCAGATCTATGTTATGCATGCCAGCAGTGCATGAGGCAGGGAGAATGCATTTGTGTCAGTCAGTTTCATTTGAATGGATGTCATCTCCGTGGAGAAATACGCATTGTGTGTGTTCCAAGCGTGTCTCTAAACATGTGAAGCAGGCCGTACACGTTGTGTGTGTTCTAAGCGTGTCTCTAAACATGTGAAGCAGGCCGTACACGTTGTGTGTGTTCCAAGCGTGTCTCTAAACATGTGAAGCAGGCCGTACACGTTGTGTGTGTTCTAAGCGTGTCTCTAAACATGTGAAGCAGGCCGTACACGTTGTGT
Source organism: Poromitra crassiceps (assembly GCF_964638095.1). Lineage (NCBI taxonomy): Eukaryota > Metazoa > Chordata > Actinopteri > Beryciformes > Melamphaidae > Poromitra > Poromitra crassiceps. The sequence goes on along the minus strand of NC_139627.1, from coordinate 42,851,574 downwards.
GTGTTCCAAGCGTGTCTCTAAACATGTGAAGCAGGCCGTACACGTTGTGTGTGTTCCAAGCGTGTCTCTAAACATGTGAAGCAGGCCGTACACGTTGTGTGTGTTCTAAGCGTGTCTCTAAACATGTGAAGCAGGCCGTACACGTTGTGTGTGTTCCAAGCGTGTCTCTAAACATGTGAAGCAGGCCGTACACGTTGTGTGTGTTCTAAGCGTGTCTCTAAACATGTGAAGCAGGCCGTACACGTTGTGTGTGTTCTAAGCGTGTCTCTAAACATGTGAAGCAGGCCGTACACGTTGTGTGTGTTCTAAGCGTGTCTCTAAACATGTGAAGCAGGCCATATGTGAAATGTCTTTTTTGCAGCATGGGGTTTGGTACAACGTGGAAGGCAAGTGAGATTGTTTTCTCACATCAGGCCGCATCTTCTCCGAGTCGAGGCCTAACTTGCTTTGTGACGATGCAGAGATTTTTACATTCTAAGCATGTAGGCCAGTAAACACTGACTTTATCTCTTGAATGCAGCGCGGTGATGCCTGTCAATATGGATGCTATTAGAAAAGGCAGGCAGTGGCAGCTTTAAGGTTAACATGTTGATGGCGACTCAGTTTAAGATTATACTAAATAGTGATGGAAGAAGAACTGAGATCTTTAAGTACCAATAGAACAATGTAAAGATAGTCCATTGCAAGTAAAAGTCCTGCATTCAAAACCTTATTACTTAAATAAAAGTAGGCTACATAAGTATTGGCAGCAAAATGTACTTAGAGCATCAAAGTAAACATACTCATTATTCAAATTGTCCCAATTTAGAGACTTGTATCTTTCATAAATTATTTGAATATTAATATTGATTTATTGACATGCATGTACATAATATAAGCAGCATTTAAAATTTGTCAACGTGAAACTAATCTTAAACATTAACTATATTTTTGGGTAGTCTAATCTATAACAATGCTATTTTAAAGTTATTTTATAACATTGATCAAATGTTTTAAATATCTGAAAAGTAACTAGTAACGACAGCTGTGAAATAAATGTAGTGGAGTAAAAAGTACAATATTTCCCTCAAAAATGTAGTAGAGTATAGTAAAAAATGACATAACATGGAAATACTCAAGTAAAGTACCCCAAAATTTGAGTACATGTACTTAGTTACTTTCCACCACTGCCTATACTAAATTCATCACAGCGCATCATTTCCATATCATTTGTCAAGGGGGGTCTAGCCTGGGACGCTTTGCACTCCTTTTTCTGTTTGCCCCAGCCCACCCCCTCACTCCCCCCTCCCCTTCTTCATAATTGTTTTCTCGGTGCCGCCTGGCTGTCCCGGGCCCCGGGGCCCCCGGGGGAAGTCCTGCCCGCAGACAGGCAGCTCTCCTCGGCCGGGCCGGGGACATGCCGCGTCCTGCAGAGCCTCTGAAGTCTGCTGCACCACTTTGAACTAGAGCTGCTGGAGGTGGAAATCAATCCGTCTCTCTCTCTCTCTCTCTCCCTCTCTCTCTATCTTTCTATCTCTCTATTTCTATCTCTCTATCTCTGTCTCTCTCTCCCCGCAGCCCTCCACCCCCGCACCCATAGACGCTTTCATGTTCCCAGGTAGAAAGGCTCGCAGCGAGGCAGCGGAGGGAGGGAGGGAGGGAGGGAGGGGGTGAAAAAGTGTAACTCATCTTCAAAAGGAGTTAATATGGCGTCTGAGGATTAAAGGGATGAAAGCAGAAAACGTAACAAAGCCAGAGCCTGTAGTCTTCATCAGAACCACTAGACTGAAGTGAATGGATAATTTGTTTACTCACGCGCCGCTCTGTCGCTTTAGCTTCACCACGCTCCGTACCAGAATTCACACAATGAGCCTATTTGTTTTGGAGCGTTATCTATTGGAAAGGGAGAGGGGCTGTTGTGTGTGTTTCTTGGGAAAGTTCTTGTCGAGATTTATGTTAGATGTCACAACCGATTCCATTTCCCCCCGTGGAGAAATTTATAGACCCCCTAGAGGCCGATTTCATAACGCGTCACACATCCAAGACTTCATTCTAAACAGATCATTCAGAGTTGACAGGACTATAGGGAAGTCAAGTTATTTCAACCCATTAGTCTGCTTCATTTCGAACACAGCACAAACATTTTGTTGGATCCTTCAGCCAAACTGCCTCATAAGAAGTGCAGTAATCCTATAAACTTTGTATGGTAAGAAAAATATCGATATCAAATATCACAGCAAAACTATACAAATTCTTTATAGGGATATTCTAGTCATACCAAATATAAAGTACAATAGGGTCACTATAACTTCACTATTGAGTACCACAGACATCATAAGTCCTTATAGGTTATAGTGTTTGTTTTTGTTAGGGGTTTGCAGGTGGAAAGTGAAATGAAAGTAGTAAGTACAGTAATTACTTTCAAAAACCTACAATTTGGTGCAAAGTGCCAACTATGGGACACAAATTCCAAAATGACAAAAATGCAGTTATAAAATAAACAGGCGGTAGAGGTAGCCTACAAGTAACAGCTTCCTACTTAAGTAGAAGTATAGAGACTGTCTAAAAGTGGAAGTGTTAATTTACTCAATAACCATAGCAAATGTATCCGCTTTCTACATCTGCCAGTGGGATTTGAACCTCTAACTCTGGTGGCCATACTGAAGTAAATAGAAAGAAATATCTTTCTGGTGAAATATCGCCTATAAAGTGAAGAACGGTCATAAACAAAACGTTACTCTCTCTGTATCAGTTATGTCAAGCATCTGCATACCATGTGCTCAACACTGATGTGTGTGTGGGAGTGTGAAAGGGTGCATGTTGCTCTCATATGAGCAAAGAAAAGGCATATTCTGTCACTATGTCCTGTCTTGCTCTGTTTTCAATCATTTGCCATCACAGCCCCCTCCACACACAGCCCCTGCAATCAATTACAGAATAAGAGTTTTTTAAACATGACAATAACCAGGAGAAATCATATCTGACTAACAGTATAGGAGTGTAGGTTAGTATAATGCAGAGGTTCTCAAAGTGAGATCCAAGGGCCTCCAGGGGTCCTTAAAGGAGTTCCAGATGGCCTCCAGGAAAATCAGGAATCATTTCAATTCGCTGCAATTTAATTTACAATCAAGTATCCCAATTTGAAAATGTATAAGAATGACCTCTTCCATGGTTTCACTCTCACTACCATCTCCCCATGTAAAATGTAGACAGTCATAGAATCCAATGCTAAATCAACAACTAAAATCATCTCATATGGGTCCCAGGGGACTAAATGTAATTGGGGTCTTGGGGGGGGAGGGGGTTGCGGTCTAATTTGTGTTAGATCCTGGTACAGACAGGGAACCTACTTTAGTTAGTCATCAATTCCTGACTGAGTGTGAGTGTGTAGTTTATAAAGTATTTTCATGGGGATCCGTTGCAGGCAGAGCTGGAACTTCATGGCTTATATTGTGGAAATAGTGAAATGTGGAGTCAGGGGCAGAGACGTGTGGTTTACATCAGCTACAGCTTCAAAAACCAAGAGTCATGATTTATAGAATAACTTCATCACTGAGTGTCCTGTCCTGGTACCAAATGTGAAACCTAAACCAGAGGCAGGCAGGAGTGCTGCCATCACTTTACCAATTTCAAGCCCCGGAGTAACTTAACTCTTCACCGAAAAACAATGCTGATTTATTTTGCACATGGTCTCACACATCCGAAAACTGTAAACCGTTTTTTTTTTACATTCATTTAGTTTGACAGTTATTAAGAGTTGATTTGAGAAGTTGTGGACCAGTGATGGCATTCATGCACACATGACATCACTGGTCCACAACTTCACTCAAATCAACTCTCAATAATTGTCAAACTAAATGAATGCTTGCAAAAACTGTTTACAGTTTTCTGATATACTACTGATCTTGTAATGATGTTGTAATGCAATGTTTCTTTAACTTTTTCAATGGATGGACTAGGATTTGCACTTTGAAGACTGCGCCCCCCCCCCCCCCCTCCGATTTGTTACCAAAAGAAAATCATAATAAATAACCCAGTGTAGCTCTTAAAGTTATTGTGGTACTGCTGGTTTGGAACATTCCACGCATTCTTAAATGTTCTCACAGCAGCATGACATGTCTATGCAGAACTGTGTGAGCATGGTACTGGTACTGCGTAGAACCCTGTTTGTCCAGAGAGCAGTATTTGTTCTACAGCTCCTCTGCCTTACATCAGGTGTTAGTTAGAGGGAGTCAACACGGCCTCGTTACATCAGGTGTACAAAAAGGTGCACATAATGCGTGAAAGCTGTGAGACGAGAGACGAGAGAGACAAACGTTATACATCGTTTTTGTCTGTCGTGCATTAAAACGAAAAAGTAACTAGCCTGTTTTGAAAATGTAAGGAGTAGAAAGTACAGATATTTGTGTTACTGTGTAAAAGGTAGGGAGTAAAAGTAAAAAGTTACCTGAAAATCCTACTCAGTGTAAATACAGTAACCAAGTATTTGTACTTATACCGCATTCATGTGCTCCTGGGATATATCGGATTTACCGTTGTTATGAGTTGTGAGCACATGAATGGCCCTTCAATGTCGTATTTACCAGTGGGAATTTCGGAGATTTCGATGCTGCACAAGTTTCCGACGTTGTGACGTTGCATGAGGATTCTGGACTACAACAATGGTGGGAAGTATGGAGTCCGTGGCACCAATTGACTGTAAAAAGTAATATATTTTGTTATTCTGTGCATAGTAGCTATCATTTATTTGTAATACTTGCACATTATGGCCTATGTAGCTACCATAATAACCCACTACTTGCTTTTAGTAAGAAAACACCAGCCACGAGAAAACAAGTGTCCATGTTTGTTGCTCTTTCCGACAAACAGCACTTGAACGGGGTCCTGTCGTAATTACCACGTCACCCATGGTAAATCCCATATGTCCGAGGAGCACATGAATGCAGCATTAGTTACTTCCCATTCCCATATCTGGTTACTTATGGATGTGTGTTTAATAGTAACACTTTTTGAGCACAGTGACTGCCGTAGCGTGTTATGGTAGATGATTTGTAAGACTTTTGAGCAGAATGATTGGCTGTTTGTAAGACTTTTGAGCACAGTGATTGGCTGTTTGTAAGACTTTTGAACACAGTGATTGTTGTAGCGTGTTACTGGTAGACGATTTGTAAGGCTTTTGAGCACAGTGATTGGCTGTTTGTAAGACTTTTGAGCACAGTGATTGGCTGTTTGTAAGACTTTTGAGCACAGTGATTGGCTGTTTGTAAGACTTTTGAGCACAGTGATTGGCTGTTTGCAAGACTTTTGAGCACAGTGATTGGCTGTTTGTAAGACTTTTGAGCAGAGTGATTGGCTGTTTGTAAGCCTTTTGAGCACAGTGATTGGCTGTTTGTAAGCCTTTTGGGCACAGTGATTGGCTGTTTGTAAGCCTTTTGAGCACAGTGATTGGCTGTTTGTAAGACTTTTGAGCACAGTGATTGGCTGTTTGCAAGACTTTTGAGCACAGTGATTGGCTGTTTGTAAGACTTTTGAGCACAGTGATTGGCTGTTTGTAAGCCTTTTGAGCACAGTGATTGTGGTAATTGTGATTGTTTTCTGGTACTGCGTACAACCCCGTTTGTCAAGTGTGCAGTATTGTTCTGCCTTACATCAGGTGCTAGTTAGAGGGAGGCGCGCAATATGGCACAGAGGAGTGATAGTAGGCTATAAATTAGCCTGCCCACCTACAGCATGACCGCTGCAAAGATAAACAGAGAGAGAGCGGAGAGAGAGAGAGAGAGAGAGAGAGAGTGAGAGAGAGAGAGAGAGAGAGAGAGAGAGAGAGAGAGAAAGAGAGAGAGAGAGAGCTGTTCTGCCCTGGCGGAGATAAAGAGGGGAGCGAGGGATTAGGGAGAGGAGGCGATGAAAGACAGATCACCGGCAGGCAGGGAATCAAAGAAACTACTGACTGACTGGATCGCCCATAGGTGTGTGCTATGTGTGTGTGCGTGTGCGCAGGCGGGCGTGTGTATGTATGCGCGACGTCTTTTCATGTGCCCTAAGAGTTTGTTTTCTCTGCTCTCTGAGTGGGAAGCTGACAGTAAGTCTGTAATTAAAGCAATCAAAAGATGAAGGTAGATGAAGGCAAGACGGTAAAGCTGGCTCTCACACATCTCGCACACACACCCACACAAACATGCACGCACACACACACATACACACACACGCACGCGCACGTGCACGCGCACACAATACATACACACATTTCACACAGCAACCCGCTCTCACCCCACGCCATACACCACGCGCCGCCGCTTACACGTTTGAAATATGTGCAATGTACGCCCTCGCCTAGCGCCTCCTCTGGTCAGTCGGCATGCTTGTTTCGGGGGGGGAGGGGAACTGGGGGAATAGCGATATCCTCCCACGCGCTACGCCCTGCTGGTGGAACTCCTCGCTGTCAGGTGAAAAGAAGCGGCTGGCGACTGCACATGTATCGGAGGAAGCATGTGCTAGTCTACAACTCTCCCCAGATTGGCAGAGGGGGTGGAGCAACGACCGAGACACCAGGGGGAATTGGCCGAGACCAGAGACTGGTGCGTCTTTATATGAGACCAGAGAGCAGTGTGTCTTTATATGAGACCAGAGAGCAGTGTGTCTTTATATGAGACCAGAGAGCAGTGTGTCTTTATATGAGACCAGAGAGCAGTGTGTCTTTATATGAGACCAGAGAGCAGTGTGTCTTTATATGAGACCAGAGAGCAGTGTGTCTTTATATGGGACCAGAGAGCAGTGTGTCTTTATATGCACACAGCTGAGACCAGAGACTGTATATGAGACCAGAGAGTAGTGTGTCTTTATATGAGACCAGAGAGTAGTGTGTCTTTATATGAGACCAGAGACTGTATATGAGACCAGAGAGCAGTGTGTCTTTATATGCACACAGCTGAGACCAGAGACTGTATATGAGACCAGAGAGTAGTGTGTCTTTATATGCACGCAGCTGAGACCAGAGACTGTATATGAGACCAGAGAGCAGTGTGTCTTTATATGCACGCAGCTGAGACCAGAGACTTTATATGAGACCAGAGAGCGGTGTGTCTTTATATGCACGCAGCTGAGACCAGAGACTGTATATGAGACCAGAGAGTAGTGTGTCTTTATATGAGACCAGAGACTGTATATGAGACCAGAGAGCGGTGTGTCTTTATATGAGACCAGAGACTGTATATGAGACCAGAGAGCGGTGTGTCTTTATATGCACGCAGCTGAGACCAGAGACTGTATATGAGACCAGAGAGCGGTGTGTCTTTATATGCACGCAGCTGAGACCAGAGACTGTATATGAGACCAGAGAGCGCGTCTTTATATGAGAGCAGAGAGCAGTGCGTCTTATGCACGCAGCTGCAACGAAAACAACTTTGGTTGTGTATTTAGGCAAGTAAAACAAACATGATATGTGACTTATGGTTGAAATGTAGACTTGACATGCCGGGACATGAACATGGGTCCCCGCCGTGAAAGGCGAGTGTTTCTTTGGGTCAGCAGCTCGCGCGAGACGGCACGAGACCAGGTGCTTTCCCAGAGCCGCAGCTCCGCCTGCTATTGGTCCGTGATTGGTAACCTTTCTTTGAAATGTATTTATTAAGATAAACCCTTTGAGATGACTCATCTCATTTTCGAGGGGGTCCCAACAACATACATCACAATCATTACATAGCAAATAAAATGATATAACAGAGGCACGTGACTTTTCGTGACGTAATTTGTCCCGGAAGTAAGTTCCGTCTGTGACATCAAGCTCTGTCATTTTCTCCATAGACATTTCGATAAATCCAAATATAACGAGTTTTAAGGCCAAGCAAAAAAGTCTTCCAGAGAATATTGAATGACCATAAGACATTCGGTTTAAGGGAGAACAAAAAATAACAACGTGGAAAAAAAAAAAAAAAAAATCCACGTTGTTATTTCACAATCTAGTACATTTCCTCCTTTACGCAGTGGAGTAATACGTGCACATTTCCAGACAGTAACTCACAGGGAGACAAAGACAGGTTAAATAAATCAGCAAGTGGATAAATAAGAACCTGCGCAATCACTGGACAGGCAATGTGTCAGTCACCCCGAAAACATAGTCTTTTCTATTGTCTATTTTACTCTAAACGGGTGAGTTATATAAAAATTCACCCCTCACCCCGTACAGTTGTTAGGAAAGTCAGGCATTAACATGCGGGTGTGCGGGGAATGACTCCCTTTTGGAGCCAGCCACAAGTGGCCATTTGAGGAACTACAGCTTTCAGTATCATTTCCAAGCCCAAGCTTGCCACAAGGCACACACACACACACACACACACACACACACACACACACACACACACACACACACACACACACACTTAGTCCCATGATCATCCATATAATTTGGAATTAACATTCCAGGTGATTTATTTCTTTTCCTGTATGAAAATTGCCTCACTATAGTTAAAGTAAGAGTAGGCTATTGTTGGTCTATCATGTCACTTTATCAAAAGTATTATTGGTGGCATGTGTTGACGCGAGCGCACAGTGGTGTCTTTCTACTGTGAGGATATCTGAGCCATGCGCTCCCCTCTCTGTCTCTCTCAGTTAGTCTGGCGGTCTTCTCCCACTGTGCAGATTCAGCTTGAGTTTAGTACGCATTACATTGCACAAACTCCACTGTCACAAATTGACTTTTCCCAGTGTGTGAAATCCCCGGTGGCAATTGGGGGGTCCCCCCTGCCTAGTGCTCTGGTGTCTCCTCCACTTCGTTCTCATTGTTCTGATTCAGCTTTTTTAGAAGTGAATCCAAAGTTGTCAAGTCATGAACTTAGTTTTCTCTTTGACATACAGTGTATTAGTCCATATTTTTAACCCAGTTGATGTGTGGAACCAGAAAAAAAAATCTTTTCTAAACTGCACAACATTTGGATTGCGGAGAATGCAGACCAGCCAACAGCGCCACCCATGGAAGGAGGCCATATCAGAAACAACCAGGTAGCCTATTCAATGGCGAGGAAATACCGCAACAATTTTGAATGAATGGTTTGCAATTTGAATAATGAATACTGGACATAGTAAGGTTACATTTTAGTGACAATTGCAGATCTTACCAGAGACCCCCCAAAATGTTTTTGTTGAGGCTTTCAGGGGGTCTCAAGTGTCAGTCTAAGATTGAATCTTACCATATCATTAGTGATTATTTTGCAGATAAACAGCAGCCCCCGCCTCGTAAAAAAAATGAAGGAACGATTAGCCGTTATTTTGAACGGAGGAACGGAGCCATAAGATCTGGCTCCCTTCAAAGAGCCCTAATGTCCATCACTACTTGACACCCCCTGCAGGTCACACCCTGACAGTGCTCATGACCTCAGAGCGGAGAAGGACTCACACCGGACGGCCAAAGGTTTCCTCTGGGTGATTTTGCTGCGACGCCTATTTTGACACTGCTGTAAAATACAGTTCAAGCCTGTTTTGACACTGCTGTAAAATACAGTTCAAGCCTATTTTGACACTGCTGTAAAATACAGTTCAAGCCTATTTTGACACTGCTGTAAAATACAGTTCAAGCCTATTTTGACACTGCTGTAAAATACAGTTCCATCCTGTTTGGACACTGCTGTAAAATACAGTTCCATCCTGTTTGGACACTGCTGTAAAATACAGTTCAAGCTGATAAAGCATGATACTGGAGTTGGACGGGATTGCAGTAAATGGATATTTAGTTAGAGGACGAGGGCAAGCTGTTTGAGGTCTGCGTCTGTCTCCAAGTGGTAACTTCCCAGGGAAATCACTTTAATCATGGATTTATTTCCACACAACATCAAACTTAGATGGTAATCACCTCACAAATTACACTTATTTATTTCAGCCTCATTTAGTTTCTGGTAACTGAGCCTTGATGGCTACTCCGCGCACCCAGTTTGACTTCCTCAGGCCCTGATAACGTCTGGAAACCTAGAAATAGTGCAATGGAAATTTAAAGCGTTTACCAAAACCTCAACAGCCCAGCATCCGCCTGTGTTGCAGAATAGTGATGATAATGGTTAATGAGCATTGCATCAATGCATAGGGCTCTGTCTCCTTGTTCTTCAATGTGTTTCCAATCAGGGAGTTCTGTTCTGGTGCAGACCCAGGAGGCAGACCCAGAGTGTTTTAGTGGAAGGTGACCCAGTGGTGCTGGGTCTAATCTGACTGACAGTTCCTCACCATCCCCCTATTTACCCTCTGACTGCCTCCAAAGCACAGAAAGACGGGAGAGACAAAAACGCCAGAAGCAACATTCCTCCTTCATAATACACTTGACAGGGGGAAAAAACCCACAGCAGCAGGGGCACTTTCGTCCGCTAAATACTGAGTAGCAGTTTGGATGGGGCACTTTCGTCTGCTAAATACTGGGAGTAGCAGCTTGGATGGGGCACTTTCGTCTGCTAAATACTGGGAGTAGCAGTTTGCAACCAAATTCTTTAACGAACACTTGGAGGAAAAATGCCTCTCGCCGAAGATGCTGTGTTACTGAAAGTCAGAGGAGAACATAGGCTAACCACGCTTTCAATGACGTGCGCTGAGTGTGAGGCATTGCAGGCAGGTTATAAGCATAGACAGACTTGAAGTGGCGCTCATTTGGCATTAGGCAGCCAGTGTTGTAGTACTCGAGTCCAGTACTCGGACCCAAGTCTGTCATTCTCCAGACTTGTGACGCGACACATTTTAAAATCAAAAACAGACAAAAGGGAAGGGGGAAAAGACTGTGCCGCTAGAGATAGGAAACCTCATTGCGCTTATTCAGGGTCCCCACCTAAGAAATTAAACCAATATTAATAATAATCTGAACAAAAAGCAGACAGTACAATGAAATAAATATCTTAAACTTGAGCACTGATGACTTGGACCCTGACTCGAACACTGCTGGGGACTAGAGCATTGACTTGGACTCAAGATATACTGTATAATGACTTGACTACAACACTGTCCTAAGCACATGACAAGCACCTTGTGAGTGTAATCTGCAACTTGACTACAACACTGTCCTAAGCACATGACAAGCACCTTGTGAGTGTAATCTGCATCGAGCACAATGTGAAAAGGAAGAGATGAGCAGAGCTGGAGACCGTCCAAAGGAAAAGCTAACGTTACAGCACTGTTGATCCATAACGTTAGCGCTAATGTTAGCGTTCATGCTGTTGATGTTGTTATCTTCAAAACCAAGTAGGTTAAATTCCTATTATTAGTCAGCATTTCCAGACTATCTTTCATAATACGCTACAACACTATTGTTTGTATTTTTCGTGGAGCTTTCTATATTATAAATATAGCTATGTTATAAACAACTAACCAACGCTGATGGTTAGTCCGTATGGAAACGGTTTTGCCAGAAATGGTTAAAAGTTATATCAATTTGGTCATTCAGTGGCGTTTTACTGCCATGTAACATAACTAACTAGCTGCTAACATTAGCCACAGTAGGCGATTACCCATGATGCATTGCGCTCTTAAAGGGCTCGCGCTAAAAACGGGTCCATTGGAGTGAATGGAGATGTTGCAACTCTCCTGGCGTGAACTACAGTAATAATCACATGAAAAAAACATTTGGCGGGGGGGAAGGCGGGAGTTGGCCGTGACGTAGGATGCAACCACATTTTGGGCATTTTGAAGGGCAAAAAAAAGCAGGTTTGAACCCATAGAGGGCACTTATGCAGCTGAAAATGATAAAGATTGTAGAATATTATAAATTTGGTCTCAAATGTGGACATTTTGACCAGAATTCTTCACACACCACCCCCAAAAGCCATTGATATTGGTTAAAAGCTGAAAAAAAAGTGTTTTGGGGGTAAGTTACACTTTAAGGGCTTGCCCGGGGGTGGAGCGGGATTTGATCCACCGACTTCTTTCTTCCAAAGCACACGTGCTAACCACTACGCCAAGAGAGCTACATATACTGTAAGCTCCCTTGACGGAGCTGGTTAACGGGCCTTTATGAGTTTAACCAACCTACTCGCTGCCACTCAGTCCTCACGAGGACTCACAGTCATGTGGTTAAGCTGGAAACATGCTACAACGTCAACCTCGACTTGGAGCGTTGCCAACGGCAGCTAGACCGAAATACTCGAACGTCAGCTTGACGAGAGGGTCACAGGGGAGTTCCCAGCAAAATGAGTAAATTATGTGATTTCACTAGGATTTCAATGACTAGAAGTTAGCCCATTAGTGCATACTTGGTAATAGCTTTCACTCTCTATCTCCTGTTCATCTCCCCATCTACATTATATTATATTTGTGCTGTTCGCGTCAGCTGCATTGAGTCACATTTTCGGGGAGCTGCACGCCAGCTGCGTCGGCACGCTCGCCAGCCGCGGCATAGCCCTCGGCGCATTCGGCGAGGGCCTTGACGTTGTAGCATATTTTCCACATTACACCAAACTTTCGAACAGATTCAGACAACACAACAAAACTTTGTAGAAAGGTTGCCAGAGGTAAGCACTCTACCGAGTGCCCCTCCAGTTGATTCTGCTACTGTTAAAACTAGTTGTTGGTACAAGTTACACAATTAGACCGGGTTGGTTTGGTTGGTTTCAAGTTGAGCGTTTTACTGAAATCCACCTTAGGAAGTTCTCGTGCTTTAGTTCACGGAGCATCGACTGGAAATTATCTTGTACGCAACAGTTGTAGAAATGTCTTCAAACAGACATCGGCATCATGTGAGCTGACGCTAATGACGACCATCTCTCTTTCTGTCAGGTGAAAGAGCGGCTTTAAAGATGGAGAGTTTGATATATATCTCCTGTTTGGTCGGCTGGAAACAGCGAGGTCTAAAAGGTGTTGTTTGCACACGCTCGCGCGCGCGCACAGGCACACACATACACACATACACACACACACACACACACACACACACACACACACACACAGAGCTAGAGTGGGTAACATGTGTTTGAGATCTTGCTTGGATTTGGCAGCTTGAGCCCTGGCCTGTAAAAGGAGAGAAAGAATTGGCTTTTTCAGGCAGAGAGCAGCATTGATTAAGTTTGGAACTTGTTTATGGCCTGGAAGCGGTGGGATTATGTGCCTAAGTGTGTGTGTGTGTGTGTGTGCGCGCGCACGCACGCGTGTGTGTGTGTGTGTGTGTGTGTGTCTGTGTGTGTGTGTGTGTGTGTGTGTGTGTGTGTGTGTGTGTGTGTGTGTGTGCGTGTGCATGCGTGCGTGCGTGCGTGCGTGCGTGCGTGCGTGTGCACGTACGTGTGTGTGTGTGTGTGTGTGTAGTAGGTTACATGGATAGGGTTAGACCGCTTAGCTATGGGGCTGGCATTGTCCTTTTATTTAAAAAAAAAAAATCAGATATCAGATACCTCTGATGTCATGGATATGATGCAGGTTGTTTGATTACATATTTATTGTAGAATTGATCAATACTATATTAGTTGCCTAGGGGAAAGTCTTGGCTTGCACTGATCCTAATGCAACATCTTGATTGGATTCCACAAAAGTATGCATGAATATATTATCATAATAATTATTATTATCCTGGGTTTCAATAGAAGGATTTATTGTCTGCTGGTCTAAATAGGCTATTGTTTCCACCCTGAAAAGAATACAAGTATGGGGTAATACTTTTTATTATTGTTATTATTATTTTGGACATGAAAAAGGTCAAATTTGATACAGTCTGTTGGCTAACAGCAATTTCAATCCAACAATAAGTACCGGCTTCAGCCTTTAAACAGCGTCAGTGCAGGCCAGTAGATGTCGTTTACCCCGAACATCACAACTTAAAGACCCCCAGATCATCACGACTTAAAGACCCCCAGAAGTCACCGATCATCACGACTTAAAGACCCCCAGAAGTCACCGATCATCACGACTTAAAGACCCCCAGAAGTCACAGATCATCACGACTTAAAGACCCCCAGAAGTCACCGATCATCACGACTTAAAGACCCCCAGAAGTCACAGATCATCACGACTTAAAGACCCCCAGAAGTCACAGATCATCACGACTTAAAGACCCCCAGAAGTCACAGATCATCACGACTTAAAGACCCCCAGAAGTCACAGATCATCACGACTTAAAGACCCCCAGAAGTCACCGATCATCACGACTTAAAGACCCCCAGAAGTCACAGATCATCACGACTTAAAGACCCCCAGAAGTCACCGATCATCACGACTTAAAGACCCCCAGAAGTCACCGATCATCACGACTTAAAGACCCCCAGAAGTCACCGATCATCACGACTTAAAGACCCCCAGAAGTCACCGATCATCACGACTTAAAGACCCCCAGAAGTCAAACAAACTTCACTCTCACACAGAGTCAGGAATCATCAGCATCATCATGATCATAATTATGTAGACATCTATTTCTTACACACAATCATTCAATTTGAACATCCAGTAAGTCTCTCTCTGTAATAATGTTTTGAGACGATCACCACCTCTAATCGACTGCTCCACTTTTTACACTTTGATGGTTCCAAACCTGGGCTACACATACCACTAGGGGTACGTGGAGGTACTACAGGCCAGGGGGTACTTGAGAGAAAGGGAGAAACGGAAAAATGTAAGAATACATCATGAAAATAAATGAGACGTTAAAATAAATCTGTTCGGAGGCACTAATTGCAACTCTTCCACTCCATTTCTTATTTTGTATTGGGTTTTTTGTATTATTTATTATATTATTCAAAAGCTATATGCTATAGTTTCCTCTTGCATTTTTCGTCGGGTAAAGGGGGTACTTGTATTCAGAATTTCTGAATCAGAAATCAAGGAAAGGGGGTACTGAACCCAAAAGTTTGAGAACCACTGCCTAAATAATAATAAAGGTATTTTAATTGTATTCCTGTCTCTGTGTGAGAGTGCCTGAAGTAAGCCTACTACAGGCTTCCCGTTCATTTCAAGTTGAATATTTAACTTGAAAAGCACCTCGTATCCACCTGGAGGCTTTTTGTTGCAATTGAGTTTATCTTCTTGTTTCTACTGACTGATGGAGCTTCTCTGTGCAGAATGATGTCTGCAGAGTGGATCTTGTTGTTCATACTGACTGTTTTCACATTCACCTGCTGAAAGTGGAACCTTTCTCTGTGCTCATTGAAAATCTCATTTTAAGGGAGCGGGCTGACGAGCTTGATTTGTGACGTCACAAATAGTTTAGTTTGGAAGCCAATTCTGCTCCAATATTCCACTTACAAAAGTGTGATTTGGCACTTGAAGTCTCCACATGAAATGTATTTGCATATTCAGAGACTTTTAATGAGGGAGAAGGAGTAGGATTTTAACAAGATAATTTTGTGGGGAAAACCTTATCAGTCGCAAATTCTTATTCAAAATAGAGTATTTTATATACATCTTGAAACATGACTTTAGCGGGTCTTTAAAGTACAATTAGACAAGAGTTGAGGAGAGAGGAGAGAGAGAGTACAGGCCAGGAAGGGAAAAAGGAGACTGATTTGAATGGAAAACAGACTTCTCTTTGCAAAATAGCAGAAAGCCCCTGGCTTCATTACGCTGCAGCTTTAATTGTCATCAGAAAGGAGAGGCTGGGGAAAGAGCCCACAAACCATTCTTCATCTTCTTCTTCGTTGGCTTGCTCCCTGGCCGGCGTCCTTGGCCCCTGATTGGCCTGTTACTTAATCGGACGGGAAGTCGTTATCAGCCGGCGTAATGAATATCCATTACGGGTTGAAACATTGATGGTGAAAAGCCATTTCCCTCACAATCTATCTGTAATAGCACTCACTGAAAGACGGGGGGGGGGGGGGGGGGGGGGGGGGATACCACGAGAGAGAGAGAGAGAGAGAGAGAGAGAGAGAGAGAGAGAGAGAGAGAGGACTTGGGCAATACTGTTTTACTGTTTTCGATAAACAACCATGCACATAAAGTAATTGAATTGAATTAAAATAAAAGAGAAGCAGAGAGATACATTGGACAGAGAGGGAAGCAGAGTGAGAGCGAGCGAGCTTAGTGAACGTCATTAAAAAAGGTCCATTAAACAATCCATAAAAGAACAGACAAAAGCTAAAGACAAACTGCTTTACTGTACATTGTGAGGAGAGAATTGAAAACAGTGCTCTGCCGTATCTCGGGGACAATGGTTTTTCAATGATGAGAGACTAGAAGGAAAGTACAATAAACTCTAATGATGCAACAAACAACACTTAGATTTGGCGTATGACTCCATGGTATGATGAGGCTCCTCTGAGACGTGAGCACACAGCGCTCCCAGGAGCAGCACGCATCGCTCCCGGGAGCAGCACGCAGCGCTCCCGGGAGCAGCACGCATCGCTCCCGGGAGCAGCACGCAGCGCTCCCGGGAGCAGCACGCAGCGCTCCCGGGAGCAGCACGCAGCGCTCCCGGGAGCAGCACGCAGCGCTCCCGGGAGCAGCACGCAGCGCTCCCAGGAGCAGCACGCAGTGCTCCCGCACAGAGCTGTGGCTTCAGGCAAAGGTTTTGGGGTCCCCTGGAGACCCCTTTGGGGGGTCGGTTAGGGGACCCCCGGACTCTTTGACCCCAGGGGTCTCCTAACCCTAGCCCTAACCCTAAACCCTCCCCCCCCCCCCCCCCCCCACGCCAAACCGAAATCCCCCAGGGCGTGCTTGACCTTTGCCTGAACCCACAGCTACGTACTGCTCCGTGCTGCACGTTCCATAACACACGGAAGGCTTCCCAAAGCAGTAAGGAGACCGCTAAATGCACTTGACAAAGCGTGGCTCTTGGGAGTGAGAACGCGTGTGTGTGTGTGTGTGTGTGTGTGTGTGTGCGTGTGTGCGTGTCTGTGTGTGAACTGATCACTCCTATGGGAATTTCCATACAGCAACCCCTCCCTGACAACTGCAGGGACTAAACATCCCATAATGACCTTTAGCTAAGTCTGCCTGTCACATTTAGCTGCAATCCATATCAATAAGCACTTAAGCCTCCTTTGAAGTTCTGCACTGGCTCTTTAACAATATTAACGCATTATGCTTGTCACTTTAGGCCAGGGATTTTAAATGAAGATATCTTCTTTTAGGCTTGTTGGATTGAATTGGAGGAATTGTTGAGGTCATGAGGTTTCCTAATGAACTGCAATAAATCGTCTGTCCATATTTACGATGAATTTCATATATTGAGTTTCCTTCACTAACTAGAGGCGCGATCAAACGCAGCGAAATGAAAAACAGAGATGAGGAGAGCTCTAACGATGAAGGAAGACAGAGAGAGAGAAATACACTGCAAAAAATCTTCAAGGCTGCAATCGTTCCCGGGTGCGGAACGTAACGTAACGAAAGCAATCGTTCCCAGTGGGAAAGCAGCACCCTTAGTCTCGCTTGCCAGACTATCTTTGTTTCGCGCTGTATCAATGCAGGAGAGAGTCTGGCTCCTCTTACTCTCACTCTGGTATGGTGGGAAAAAAAGGCTCCGTTATCTTTACAACCATCCATCGAAAGTACCAAGCAGGCCTGCTTTATTGAACAATCTTCGTCAAAACTTGCCCTTTTCATTGTTTAGGTTGCTAGCTTGCTAGCTAGCGTTGTTGTTGTTTCACAGCGGCGGAGGCATTTGAGAGCAACACGCAGGGAGCGGAAAGGGATTTCCCTTCGCTCTGACTGAAATGGTCGGAGCCAATGGCAGAGCTTATCCCCACAGCCTGCTTCCAGTGAGTCAGACTAAGGGCCTGTGTCCACCTAGCGTCTTTTTCCGACGTTAAACGCTGGGAGTGCGCTGGGGAACGCTGATCCCAGCGCACAATATACAAGGAAGCAGTCTGCAAGTAACATTAGTTCAGCTTGATAGCTGACAGCTAGCAAGCTAACAACACAGGTAGGCTACGCTATTAAAAGCAGTAAGCACAACTCTCACCAGAAATATTAAGTGTCTAGCCGATCTGCTCCCACAATTGAGCCGTTCTGTCTCTGTTGCGATAGTTTTTCCATATGATTAGTTACCAGAAAAGGAGCAGCCGACACCAGCGTCTTTCTGAAAAGTTAAAATATTTTCAGCTTGAAGCGCTGGGAGCGCTGGGAGTCGGGCGCACAAAAACGCCGAAAATAGACGCTGGGCGCTGCACACTTTCTCTACACGTCCGTGTGCGCTCACATACGCTCTCCCCCCATTGGAAACAACTGAAAAAAGACGCTGGACCTGAGGAAAAGACGCTAGGTGGACACAGGCCCTAAGGCTACGTCAACACTTGGGTGTGATTTCTTTTACATTAGTTAGTTACTGTTATTTATGTGAGCAAAGTCAGTGGAGCTCCATACTATTTGCCAGTATTTCACACAGGATCACACATTCACAGTGGGAACTGCCCAGTAGCTATAACCACAGTCTTCTGCTGTTGGGCACAGGGAGCTGGCCAGTACTCTATCTATCTGGCCAGTAGCCTATATCTATCTGGCAATGACAGAACTAATGAGAGGAAGAATGATGTGGTGAAAGTGCTTCTGGTTGACAAAGTAATGATTGAGCTCATATGCATCTAGCCTGGTAGGCAGCACGCTTTACCTGCTAGAGAGTAGAGCAGCTTGAGTAGGAGGGATGGCTTTGTATGCATCATCAACAGCATCAGCTGTACTGGACCTGTCATACATCATGACCACAATGTTGTCCAAGATCTTCATGTCGGCAATATCTATTGTTGGTAGAGAATCAGAGATACTGGCTGAGTTTGCTGAAAACATCGGAAGCCTTGTTGTAAATGTCGCAGGTTTGCACTGCAGTTTTAGGTAGATAAAGCCACAAATGCCATAAACTGACAGTCCTTCAAGTCAGTTTAGGTACAGCATGAACTCCTTCATCACTTCTATTAGTGGTAGAGAGTGGGCTTGGTTCAGGCGATTTGTGCCCAGTGCTTGGCGGATCCGGATGCGACACATGTGGCCCAGGGGACATCTCTTGGTCTCCAGAAAGACCCTGAGCACCTCGGGATTCGCCTTCTCCTCCAGCTGTGCCTGCTCCTGGGTCACTACGGCCGGGTCGGCACCGTGGTCCAGGAGCAGCTGGACAAAGGCCGTGTCGCACCCATACCACAGCACCACATCCAGCAGGCGAGAAGCCACATGACGGGTCAGAACGCCAGTGGCCTGCCTGGAGCAGCAGGGGGAAGCAGTCCAGGTGGTGGGAGGTGGCACTGCTGTAGAGAGGAGACCTCTGGAGGGTGTGAATGCTGTCTGATGTAAACGAGAACAGCAGCACACCAAACACTCTCACTCTGTCACCCAAAGGCTCTCACTCTGTCACCTAAAGGCTCTCACTCTGTCACCTAAAGGCTCTCACTCTGTCACCTAAAGGCTCTCACTCTGTCACCCAAAGGCTCTCACTCTGTCACCCAAAGGCTCTCACTCTGTCACCTAAAGGCTCTCACTCTGTCACCCAAAGGCTCTCACTCTGTCACCCAAAGGCTCTCACTCTGTCACCTAAAGGCTCTCACTCTGTCACCCAAAGGCTCTCACTCTGTC
>NC_139627.1:42812161-42824661 GCF_964638095.1 Poromitra crassiceps | reverse complement strand
GGGAGACATTTATTTTTTGTATCATTGTAAAGCAACAGCACAGTAAAGAGGATATTCATCTAAAGTTATGTCTGTAGTTCTTTATAGATCTAGCCAGATTGAAGCATTTTACTTTAAAATGGACAACATTTTCTAAGCGGGGGGGGGGGGGGGGGCACCTTGACCCCGCTAAAATGACCTCGGTATTTCTCAAATCCTGGGTACGGCCATGCCTGCACTCACTGCACACAGTAGGCAGCAGAGAGTACACTGACTTACAGCTTGCTTAAAGGAGAATTTCGGTTTTTTTTAACCTGCAGCCCTCTCCTCACATTAATTATGATCTGACGACTCACCCAATGCTCTCCGCAGCGTTTTTGTCGTCCTAGGCGTTGTTTTGAGATCAATAGCGTCCAAGCCAGTCCTAGAATGGAGCTCCGTGAGGGCCAAGTGGCAGCATGCTTTTCCTCCATTTAAATAGACAGTTTTATTCCCGCTTTCGACGCATATCGTCATAAACTGCATCAGACTGCATTTCTCTTCCGGGCTCTTTTCACTAGTTACAGGCAGCCCATTTTTGCCTGTCAGGTCACTGAGACCCAACTCTCGTCACGAAAGGCTCGCGGGACTTTCCTGACGAGTCTACCCATAGCATTCAGTATGGATCACAGGCCTTGTTGGCAGAGTGTGATGAGTCTACCCATAGCATTCAGTATGGATCACAGGCCTTGTTGGCAGGGTGTGATGAGTCTACCCATAGCATTCAGTATAAATCACAGGCCTTGTTGGCAGAGTGTGATGAGTCTACCCATAGCATTCAGTATGGATCACAGGCCTTGTTGGCAGAGTGTGATGAGTCTACCCATAGCATTCAGTATGGATCATAGGCCTTGTTGGCAGAGTGTGATGAGTCTACCCATAGCATTCAGTATAAATCACAGGCCTTGTTGGCAGGGTGTGATGAGTCTACCCATAGCATTCAGTATGGATCACAGGCCTTGTTGGCAGAGTGTGATGAGTCTACCCATAGCATTCAGTATGGATCATAGGCCTTGTTGGCAGAGTGTGATGAGTCTACCCATAGCATTCAGTATAAATCACAGGCCTTGTTGGCAGGGTGTGATGAGTCTACCCATAGCATTCAGTATGGATCATAGGCCTTGTTGGCAGGGTGTGATGAGTCTACCCATAGCATTCAGTATAAATCACAGGCCTTGTTGGCAGGGTGTGATGAGTCTACCCATAGCATTCAGTATAAATCACAGGCCTTGTTGGCAGAGTGTGATGAGTCTACCCATAGCATTCAGTATGGATCATAGGCCTTGTTGGCAGAGTGTGATGAGTCTACCCATAGCATTCAGTATAAATCACAGGCCTTGTTGGCAGGGTGTGATGAGTCTACCCATAGCATTCAGTATGGATCATAGGCCTTGTTGGCAGGGTGTGATGAGTCTACCCATAGCATTCAGTATGGATCACAGGCCTTGTTGGCAGGGTGTGATGAGTCTACCCATAGCATTCAGTATGGATCTCAGGCCTTGTTGGCAGGGTGTGATGAGTCTACCCATAGCATTCAGTATGGATCACAGGCCTTGTTGGCAGGGTGTGATGAGTCTACCCATAGCATTCAGTATGGATCACAGGCCTTGTTGGCAGGGTGTGATGAGTCTACCCATAGCATTCAGTATGGATCACAGGCCTTGTTGGCAGGGTGTGATGAGTCTACCCATAGCATTCAGTATGGATCTCAGGCCTTGTTGGCAGGGTGTGATGAGTCTACCCATAGCATTCAGTATGGATCACAGCCTAGCATGTGCGTAGCTACAGGTGCGCCTGGGTGTGCAAATGCCACCCACACAGGCAACTGGCACACCCAAACAGAAAGTGGGAAAAATTAAGTTGTGTTTGTTTGTCTGCAAAACACATCAGCTGTCATGCACAGCCTGTCGGCCATTCAAACCAATAGCGTTTTTGGAGCTGCCGTCTTTCTGCAATTCATTCTCTATGTAAGGACGCGCTAGACGTGCTCGTCTTTTAATGAACGCACCTGGCGTTTCAGCGCTGGTGGCGTCTGTTGTTTTTGGAGGAGCGCTGTGGGCATTTACTTTTTAAGCTGAAAAAGTTGAACATTGAGGAATCGTCTTTTTCACTCTTCCTACTGTACCTTTTCTCCTCCCGAGGGATTTTCAACCTCTGTTGCTGCCAGAATTAGCAATAATCTGGCTTTCATCA
Organism: Poromitra crassiceps; assembly: GCF_964638095.1. Taxonomy (NCBI): domain Eukaryota; kingdom Metazoa; phylum Chordata; class Actinopteri; order Beryciformes; family Melamphaidae; genus Poromitra; species Poromitra crassiceps. Next base: position 42,822,450 of record NC_139627.1, on the reverse strand, counting down.
TGTGGACAGTGAACAACATCAAACAGACAAAACTAGCTGGCTACTGGCCGTTTGGTCGTTGTGTTCTGATCCGTACTGCACCTGACTACAGGGGAAAAACAAACAAAAAACACTCCGTGTGCTGTGTTTTGTGCACAATGGAAGCGCTCTCAACATGATTTTCATAGCGTTGATGAAGATGATGCAGCCGAAACAGTGACGTTAATAACAGCAGGGGGAGTCGGGGGACGCAGCCAAAAACACACTGGTGGTTTGTGCAGCAGCAGTCAGAGGACACTGAGAACGCTACAGATCTCTCTGCAGTAGACGAACCTGCATGCCAACCAAACTTGCGTTCTTTCCCGACTAGAACACTCATTGGAAAAAGTAGGTGAGACTTTTTTGAGATACCAAAGTGGTTTTACATGTTGCCAAAAAATACAATTTAATTGACTGCTTCTACCTGCTAATAATGAGTGCGAAAAGGAGCAAACATTGATGGTTATGGTCATATGGTCCTATCTTAATATTCCTCTAAATCTGGTTTGAAAAGGCCCCAAAATGTTTTGGTTGCGGCTGCCACCAAATGGTCCGCCCCCTGGCATACCCTGGCTTTCTGTGGCACACCCAATGAGCCAAGTCTGGCTACGCTAGTGCAGCCTAGGCCTTGTTGGCAGGGTGTGATATCATATGAGTCTCCCCATAGCATTCAGGCCTTGTTGGCAAGGTGTGATGAGTCTAGCATTCAGTATGGATCACAGACCTTGTTGACAGGGATTTGATAATGTGTATGCTACAAATTAAGTGCCAGCGTCAAATGATGACTTCAGCTAGAGACTAGAGGGAAGTGGAAACAGTAATTAGCCATGGACCGTAAGCTGGGCTCTGTTAAGCTGGGCTCTGTCTGTGGAAGCTGCATGTTTCAGGAAGCCGACAGAGGCGCCTGCATTCAAGTCTTATCTGCACTGTCACACGGTCAGAGACCACACACACACACACACACACACACACACACACACACACACACACATACACACGCATGCACGTATGCACACACACACACACACGCGCGCGCGCGCGCGCGCGCGCACACACGCACACACACACACACACACACACACGCACACATGCACACACACACGCACACACACATTCTTGCAGTGTTTGTAGTTGTGTAGTTATATAGGCCTGATCTAGCCAATGACAACAGATTTGTGGACTTAAATATATATATATATATGTATATATATATATATATATATTACATACATATATATATATATATATATATATATATACATATATACATACATATATATACATACATATATATATATATATATATATATATATATATATATATATATATATATATATATATATATATATATATATGAAGAGTTCATTTGCAAAAACAGGTAAACGCCATTCTTAAAATGAACATCTGTTTGATACTCCCTGGAGTAGAAAACATTATTGAGGTGATTTATGTGAAAATTATCAGATGAATATGTTTTAGTTATGATTGACAATAAAAATGTCTCAAAAATAAATAAATTACAGTATAAACACATCAATACAGTATATAAAATAAAATGATAAAAAATCCAAACGGAGATACCTGTTTTTGCAAATGAACTCTTCATATATGTGTGTGTGTGTGTGTGTGTGTGTGTGTGTGTGTGTGTGTGTGTGTGTGTGTGTGTGTGTGTGTGTGTGTGTATACAGTATATGTGTGTGTGTACGTATGTATGTATGTGTATATCTATGTATATATCTATATACAGTATAATTATGTATATATTACCCCTCTCAAAAAAAAACTTTTGAAATAGCTTGTTTGGTATCTCTGTTGCTACTGTGTCATTAGGATTGTAAAGTAAAGGTAAAGTCCCACTGATTGTCACACAATGTGTGAAATTTGTTCTCCGCATTTGACCCATCCCCTGGGGGAGCGGTGAGCAGCAGCGTGCGCCGCGCTCGGGAATCACATGGTGATTTAACCCCCCAATTCCAACCCTTTGATGCTGAGTGCCAAGCAGGGAGGCAAATGGGTCCCATTTTTATAGTATGACTCGGCCGGGGATCGAACTCACGACCTCCCAGTCTCAGGGCGGACACTCAGACCACAAGGCCACTGAGCTGGTGAATGGTGTGTATCTTATCTCATTAGAAAGCCTGTTTGTTCATTTCTCTTTACAAAGATGCCCCCTTTGTAAGGATCATGCATTTGGATGAGCAGCACAGCTGATTATGTGGGGATGTCCCAAGTGAAATGTGCCAAATTTCCCTGCCAATGTGGCTCAGCTGGTAGAGCACGTACCACAAAGGCTTAACGTTAGTCCTTCCTGCGGCCGGACCGGATTTGAATCCAACCCATGGCCCTTTGCTACATGTCATCCTCTCTCTCTACCTTACCTGTCTGCCTACTGTCAGATCCAGTAAAAGTGAAACCCCGCAAGAAAGAATGCATTGGGAACTAGTGAAATGATCCCACTCTATTGGTAGAATGCAAGAGAAATATGATTTTACAACCAAAAATGAGTCTAATGACACGGGTTGGACACGTTTTGCAGTGTGCAGCTCTCTAGCGCAGTTTATGCTCAATAAGCTCTGATGATGATGTGAGTCAAGAGTGGGTGTGCGTGGTCGTCGGGGCGCCTGTTTGGGCCAGAAGGGAACTGGTGGGAATAGCGTGATCCTCCCACATGAAGCTTCCAGGAAGCATGATGCTAGTCTACGGCTCTCCCCAGATCAGCAGAGGGAGCAGTGACCAGGGCAGCAGGGGGAAATTACAGGTACAATTGGGGAGAAAATGGGGAAAAAGCAGGGGGGGAAAGAGTGGTTATGTGTATGTGTGTGTGTGTGTGTGTGTGTGCGTGCGTGCGTGCGTGCGTGCGCGCGTGTGTGTCTGTGTGTGTGTGTGTGTGTGTGTGTGTATATTTGTGTGTGTCCACAGTCCACACGCTTATGTTTGCCTATGTGGCATGTGCAGATGTAAAGGTGTGTTAAGCAGACTTTAAATGTATTTGTGATTGACACAAGAAGACACTGTCTCTCTGTTTACACAACGCGTTGTGTTTGCAGGTTGTTGTGAGCTGTTGGATGAGTAACTCTGGCCTCATTGTACCTATACAAACACAGCTTTAAGAGATGATCCTCTACTGGAAGCTCTCGCCAACACATCTCCTTTCAATTACCATGACGGCATTATTTACAGACACACACACACACACACACACACACACACACACACACACACACACACACACACACGCACGTACATGCGCACACACACACACACACACACACACACACACACACACACACACACACACACACACACACACACACACACACACACAAGATCATTTATGCTTTACTGAGAGAAATAAGAGCATGTTATTATTATTCTGGGCAACAGCCAATAACAACCTTCCTCCTCCGGTGCTGTAGGTAGGGATGAGGGAAAGGCTTTGGCAGCACACACACGCACACACACACACGCACGTGCACACACACACACACACACCATGGCCCGGCATCTATTACAGTTAGGGTTAAGCTAGTCTCTCCCCAGACTCAAATATTCAGTTGAATAAATGAGTCTGCGCCACTTCACAGCCACTGGATTTTGAAGGCGGGTTGAAACTGAATGAGTGACAGGTCGTAGCACCGATGAGAGAGTGGTTGGAAAAATGGGCTGAGCCTCCCGTGTCGTCTGATCGCAAAGTCGTTACTGATTGGGGAGGACTGAATCCCCTAAAGTGAGCGGTTCCCTCCCATAACCAGCCGGCTGAGGGAAAGTGTCCCAGACCCAGAGAGAGCTCTGCAGCATGCAGTAACGTAGTGTATCAGCGTCAGAACTCTCATGGGTCCGGCGTTGAGAATAGGGTCAAGCCTGAGGCGGGTAGGTTAGGCGAGGTTTAGGTTGTAGAATAACTAGACATTTTTTCTCACTGAAATCTGCTCTTTCCTACCTTGTGTTTTTGCCACGCTTGTTATATAAGTTGTAGTCTGACTCACTGGAAGCAGGCTGTGGGGATAAGCTCTGCCATTCTGACCAGTTCAGTCAGAGTGAAGGCTGCGTGTCCGCTCTCAAATGCCTCCGCTGCTGTGAAACAACAACGCTAGGCTAGCTAGCAAGCTAGCAACCTACACACTGAAAATGGCAAGTTTTGCACTAGTGACTAGCGCCTCCTCTGGTCGGTCGGGGCGCCTGTTCGGAGGGAAGGGAACTGGTGGGAATAGCGTGATCTTCCACGTGCTATGTCCTACCGGTGAAGCTCCTGCTGTCAGGTGAAAAGAAGCGGCTGGCTACTGCGCGGAGGAAGCATGGTGCTAGTCTCGGCTCTCCCCAGATCGGCAGAGGGTGGAGCAGCGACCGGGGCAGCAGAGGGGAAAAATGGGGGAGAAAATGGGCGGGGGGGGGGAACTGAAAAAAAGAAAAAAGAAAAAGGCAAGTTTTGACAAAGATTTGGATTGTGCAATGTGCAATAAAGCAGGCCTGCCTGGTACTTTTAGTGGATGGTTGTAAAGATAACAGAGCCTTTTTTCCCGCTATACCAGAGTGAGAGTAAGAGGAGCCAGACTATATAAGTTGTTCAATTACTATTGATCCTTTATTGATTGTGTTTAGTTACGTAGATCTAGCTAGACACATTCCCTGTAAAGCCCTTTGAGACATGCCTGTACATTAGGCCTATATAAATAAAAACTTGACTTGACACACACACGCACACACACGCGGACGCACACGCACATACATACTAGCCTACGTGCACTGTTGCTACAAACAGTATTAAAAATACATTCACCCAAAGTACGTCATAAATAAGGAGAGTCAAATAAGTTACATTTTGATAGATTGATCTCCATTTTAATTAGAGAGTGTTTTGTTTTGATGCAGGACTCTCGACTCTCACCTGCCACCAGCACTCAGATACCTTTACAACCAGGAGACTCGCTTGCCACCAGCGCTCAGATACCTTTACAACCAGGAGACTCACCTGCCACCAGCACTCAGATACCTTTACAACCAGGAGACTCACCTGCCACCAGCGCTCAGATACCTTTACAACCAGGAGACTCACCTGCCACCAGCGTTCAGATACCTTTACAACCAGGAGACTCACCTGCCACCAGCACTCAGATACCTTTACAACCAGGAGACTCGCCTGCCACCAGCGTTCAGATACCTTTACAACCAGGAGACTCACCTGCCACCAGCACTCAGATACCTTTACAACCAGGAGACTCGCCTGCCACCAGCGCTCAGATACCTTTACAACCAGGAGACTCACCTGCCACCAGCACTCAGATACCTTTACAACCAGGAGACTCACCTGCCACCAGCACTCAGATACCTTTACAACCAGGAGACTCGCCTGCCACCAGCGTTCAGATACCTTTACAACCAGGAGACTCACCTGCCACCAGCACTCAGATACCTTTACAACCCAGAGACCAAAAATGTTCCAAAAATGGACCAGTATTTTCTTTACATTTTATTTTTGTACTTTAACTTTTACTGCTTGACTTCAGGGAGTAAAGATCATGACTCATGACCATAACCTGGATAACCACATGGCTCTGACATAACTTCTTATCACAAGGATGCCAGATGGGCATCACTTTTATGGCATCAACAACGTCTTTAGCAAAAACAGGAATACACTTATTTTAGCAGACTTTTGAAGTGTTTTCTGAACACTGCGTTAAAAAAACAACATTTACGCTTCAAAAGTCATAAAAGTGGTCCTTCTTAGTGACGATTATCCTGCTGAACACAAATTTCCACTCCCATAAGATTGTGTTAACCACAGACCTCATTTCATGCATTTAACCAAAATCCACATTGTAAAATCCCATAGACTTTCCCCCTTACGAACAAGCACAGCGGGGATTTGCTACTTCCGACTCATTCCTAAGGTACTCTATAGGCTACCTGCATACATAGCCTACCCAGCACTAGCCTACACCACTGATGTACTTAAGCCTACACTAATCACTATGTTGAGTGATAGCAGGATCCATGATAACACTTTTATTTAGCTTAGGCTACACTATGTTGAGTGACAAGCTCCATGCTACTGTAACACTTTAGCATAAACTATGTTGACTGATATCAGGCTCCATGCTAACACTTAGCAGAGTGACAGTAGGACACTAGTAGCCTACGCATTATGGACCAAACTCTAGTAGACATTTAGCCTACTGTCTTTTCAAGTGGTTGGGGGTTAACAAAAATGTAGCCCAGTGCTAGATATGACAGAGACAGGCAGATTCATTTCAGTGCAGTGAAGCATGAGAGGTTAGCTATGTGTTAGCAGTGATGTGGCCTGGGAGGTATGAGGAGAGAGGCATGCCATGGGTGGCTCTCCTATCAAATGTTTATGGGTGATGACGTGAGCGTGGAGACAGGACCACACACATATAGGTGCACACTCACAGTACTGCCACTGCAGCTAAACTCACATTCATGACTGCGCTCTTTCAAGAATGCAATTAGATGCAGAAGCTTGAAGGTGGAAGGTTTTATAAACGGCAAATTGGACTCAGTGGTTGGTTAGCACTGTTGCCTCACAGCAAGAAGGTCCCGGGTTCAAACCCCGGTCCGTCCCAGGTCCTTTCTGTGTGGAGTTTGCATGTTCTCCCTGTGTTCGTATGGGCTTTCTCCGGGTGATCCGGTTTCCTCCCACCATCAAAGACATGTATGTTAGGGTTAATACTCCTGTCAGTACCCCTGACCAAGGCAATGGCAAAAGAACTGGAGTTGGTCCCTGGGCGCTGCACTGCGGCTGCCCACTGCGGCTGCCCACTGCTCCTAGCTCTAGGAAGGTTCCTAGTAGAGGATGGGTCAAATGCAGAGGATGAATTTCCACATTGGGATAAATAAAGGATAACTTAACTTAACTTAACTTAAAGCAGGGGTGTCAAACTCATTTAGTTCACGCACCTCATGAGACCGAATTTGACAAAGAAAATTAATGCATTAATAACCTATAAATAACAACACCTCCAAATGTTCCTGCTTCTTTTAGTGTAAATAATTACAGGTACATTTTAAGAACATGTTTTCATATAGGGTTATCTCAGCTACCAGAGGCCTATCATATCAAATCTACTGTCTGTAACTGTGCATTACAATTGACGGCAACTGTGCAATTCTTCTGTATTCAAGGGTAATGTAAATAGTTTACATTCACATAATACTTCATATTGTAACTTGCTCCTGAAACCTGGTACCTCTTAGCCTTCACAAGTGCATCAACATTAGGTGTCAAATCCTGAGCTTGAAAAATTGGATTGAAGGAAGTCGTCCTGTGGGCCAGAATGGACCCTTTGGCAGGACGGTTCTGGCCCCTGGGCCATATGTTTGACACCTCTGATACAAAGCAATAAATTATGTTTCTCTCTCTCTCTCTCTCTCTCTCTCTCTCTCTCTCTGGAGGAAGAAGTAAAGATGTCCCACAGGAGAGGTCCGATGAAGTCCATCCTCCTGCCGTCATTGTTGGTAGGTTTCCTCTGTCATCTCCTCTGTCCTCCCACTTTATCCACCTTCTTCTTTAACCACGTTCTCTCCAATCTCTCCATGTTCCCTCCCACAGCCTACTTCATTCATCTTCCCTCTCCTTTAGCCTACTTTATATTCATCTTCCCTCCCTCAGCCTACTTTATATTCATCTCCCCTCCCACAGCCTACTTTATATTTCCTTTAAATCTATTTCCATTCATTCTCCTTACAATCGTTCCCTCTCCGTCCCCCCCAGCCCCAGCCCCACCCCCACCCCGCTGTATTGGAGGACTTGAAATTATAGCGATTGAGACCGTAAACTCATTAGGAAAGTGTTCACTGAGGTCATAAATCAAGTGAGAGGTAGGGTCATTTTCCCATTGACTTCCATACAATCAGACTTCTTTTTGCGGCCAGTGGAGTCGCCCCCTCCTGGCCATTTGAAAGAATGCAGGATTAAGCATTGGCTTCATTTTTCACAAACGGGGGTACCCCCTTGCTTCTCACACTCCTTGCTTTCTCTCCTCCTTGTCCTCTGACTGGCAGAATCACTCTCGACCTTCAGTGTCCTCTTTGCTGGAGCCTAACATAGAGTGTCAAAATCACACCCACTTCCGGCTTAGGCATACGAACCAAGTGATTTCATCCGCCATTCTTTTTCCATAGAGATTTCTTAGAATGCTTAAAAATAGTTTTACTTCGTCCGTCCAACCAAGCAATTCAGTTATATTTAGAATGAGGGGAGACCATATCCACCTTATTACTAGCTGCCATGATGCCTTACGTGAAATATGGGCGCTTCTTCCGGTGTCATCCTCGCAGCCCCCTCCCCCCGTTACGTTGCTGACACGGACACAACATAGTCCATCTGTAAACGATGTTCCAAAGCTGCAGGCGAAGGGAGCCAATCACGTCCAGCTTGGCCAAACAGCTCGCTGATAAATATCCCAACTTGTTCAAAGAGCAACAGGTTAGCACATGTGATAGATAACATAATTACATTCCCTTAAATCAGTCGTCAAACGATTGTTATTTCTTTGTGACAAGCAAAGTTTTTTCACCGTCAGAGTTTGACGAGGAAGTGCGCTCAGTACGAGCGCCGCAGACCCTCTGCCAACAAGTAACGTTACCAACCAGCTGCTATATTGTGGAAGGTCAGTCACGTTCTCGAGCGGACCTTGCACCCATAATATTTTTACACTGGGGCATTACAAAATAAGGTGGATAACGTTTCACTCAGACAAAAAGAGTGAAATGTTAGGTTATGGTCTCCCGTGATTATAGCTGAATCGCTTAGTTTGACCAAGTAAAACTATTTTTCTAATGAAACGAAATGTCTATGGAAAAATAAATGGCGATGAAATCCCTTGGTTGGTACGCCTAACCCGGAAGTGGGCGTGACTTTGGCTCTCTGTTACTACACTAGACGCCACACTTGGCACGGCGGCATCCAGACTTTAGGTATTATCTGCCAGCGCCTTGCACAACTCTGCAGTACTTGTACAAATTAGTCGACCTTAGAGCTTTTTAGAGAGCAGCTATCTTTATAATCTGATGGAGGAATCTCCAGACTCTGCTTGTTTTGATGTCGAAACCCACTGGCGACGTTCCCAAGAGCCTCCTCTACCTCCTCTTCCACCTCCTCCCACTATGTTTACATGCAGGCTGCACCCAGAGCACTAGGCTGGCTTTACACTCCAGCTCCTTTTTCTCCTCCAGCATATCAATAATGCACCGATAGCTCTCTTCCTACTCTCCAGGGGTCTCATTTATTCATATGTGCCTAGAATCCCTACTAAAACTATGACCAACTTGTCCAGTGACTGTCTATGTCAGAGGTTCTCAAATGTTTTTCAGCCAAGGACCCCTTACAAGATAGAAAATATACAGGGGACCCCCTCAATCTGATTTGTGATTTTGGGCTAAGCTTAATTGTTTCCACGGTAACAAATTGATATTGACATGAACAATTTTAGATTTAAAGCATACAATATTTTCGTTGACCTTTGAAGCTTTTGCAACAACAACAAAAAAATCCTGAAAACTTTTTGCGGACTCCCTGGCAAAGTGCCACGGACCCCTGGGGGTCCCCGGACCCCCATTTGAGAACCACTGGTCTATGTGATCCAATCTGTGTTTCACAATCTAGTGTCATCTGGCAAAGGTATTCCATGCAAAAGTAGTGATGTAAAAATAATATTAATTCCACAACGGTTATAAAGTAAACAAGACAACTTAGCCCAATAATTTAAGTCAATTCTGACCATTGCTTTAAAACACATTTTAAGAGAAGAAAAAGGGGAGAAAAGTGGGTCACAATCACAGTCCAACTGGGACATGTGGATCCGCCCCAATCCAACCATAAATGTCCAATGCCAATTACCACATGACGCATATAAATGAACCTGATTATCTTAACAGTTATGAATGGTGAAATTGTTTTTGAATCAGGGTGTAAACATGTTTATTTCTGCTGTAAAGTTGGGCATTCTAATGATGGTCTATGGAGAATAGAGAATTTTGCAGCCAGCCTCAAGTGGCCATTCAAGGAACTGCAGTTCTTGATGTTTACTATTTTATTACAATGATCAAATGTGGATGTACTATGACAAGTGGATCCAGTCCAGGTTCAGTTGTAATGGGGTCAGCACAATTTTGGTGGTGCTGTAAGCAAACAAACATAATGCTCTGGCCGAACACCACTTGTTTACCGCAACAAAACATATTTACTGTCGAGAGATATGATGAGAGGGAGAGAGGCCCAACTCATTCTTACTGCAGTGACATTCGTGTG
>NC_139627.1:42784661-42799661 GCF_964638095.1 Poromitra crassiceps | reverse complement strand
AATGAGAGTGGCTGTGATAGACATGTTTATCTGCTGCTTGCCTTGTTCTTTCACACTCTGTAAGCAGCTCCTGGAAAAACAGTCTTGTCATGGATTATTATGGAGTAGAAAATAAGTCGTGATTGTGCTCTATGTTGACTATTTGTCAAGTCCCTCTGCGTCACGATACCGACGTGAAAGACACCATTTCTTCCATCATTTTTGGATGCGCAGGGTAGTTCAAGAGAACTCCCACAACGTCTGAAACAGGAGGGTGACATTCAAATAACTCATCCAAGGCAACTCATCCAAGTTATTTTAGTTGTCTAAACTAATTTAACCAACGCTGTGACATTTTCAAATTAATCCATTCAAATCCATTCCTTAGTTGTTGTTTTTTGAGACATCCTGCTGACAGACAAACAAATAAACTAGAAATGCCTTTGCTTTTGTACACATCTGTCACAGACAGTAGTGCAGTGCTTGTTATCTGCATGCCATACATAGAGATTCTGCACCGCTTTCAAGCAGGAATTATTTACTGTCAGTTGAACACATTGAGGCAGTCATCCTCACAGACATGTCTGGGCTCAGGGCGATCCCTGTACCCGACGCTGTTTACTGCCTTTGGGGTATCAATTAAACATATTCAGCGAGTCAAACTTTTCACCTCAGCTGCTTCCCATTGAGGTGAAATCCATATTTATGCTCCGTGGAGGTATGTCTAGGAGGTAGGGAGGCTACATGTGTCTGCAAAACACCTGCCGAGCTGGATGACGGCTCTCGCTTTGAACTATTAACTCTTTTTTTTGTTCTTTTCAAAATGGCTTCTGTCCCTTTTCTAGCCGGTTTCTCCATTTTCTCCTTTGCTCCGTTGTTCTTCTTCTCTTCATGATGGGACGGTGAAGGTCAGATGTAGGCTAGAGGGCTTCAACTGGAGTTTAATGAATCCCATGGTGCAGGGCTGCCCATAAGGGGGTGCTTTCAGGGGCCCAGCCACTAGGGGGGCCAGGATTTCCTTTTTTTTAACCATAATACTTACCATTCATTATTAAAACATTGTCTCCTAGGTATTACATCCTGGAGAACCGACCCAGGAACCTGTATGGGAAGGTCTGCCACTCCTGCCAGAACGCTCCGCGCAACACCAAAGAATGTAAGCAACTTCCACAACATTTTACAATGTCCTTCCTTCCTTCCCTCCCTCCCTTGGTCATCCATGTTTCCAATCTTCCTTCCTGTTTTTTCCAACATTCACCTGCTCTCTTTATCCTAAGAAGACCGAAGACGTTGTTCAAATTGTCTTTTTTGCTTATGAAGATTCCTATCTGAGTGAAACGACCCGGAAGTACCTAAGTGGCAGCCATGATAAAAGCTGTTTGAATTATCTAAATGCTAAGGAAATGTGCTTCAATGCTTTCTGACGTACAGTAGCTCCTTTAGCATAGGATACACTGGACCATCCTTAACGTAAAGAAAGTAGATAATGCTGTCTGGCTCGCTTGCCAGACTCTCTCCATTCCACGCTGTACCAGCGCAGGAGAGAGTCTGGCTCCTCTTACTCTCACTCTGGTATAGCGGAGGGGAAGGCTCTGTTGTCTTTATAGCCGTCCTCCTAAAGTACCAAGCAGGCCTGCTTTATTGCACAATCCAAATCTTCGTCAAAACTTGCCATTTCAGCGTGTAGCTGGTTGCTAACTTGCTAGCGTTGTTGTTGTTTCACAGCGGCGGAAGCATTTGAGAGCGACACGCAGGGAGTGGAAAGGGATTTCCCTTCGCTCCGACTGAAATGGTCGGAGCCAATGGCAGAGCTTATCCCTGCAGCCTGCTTCCAGTGAGTCAGACTAAGCTGTACCAAGTTGCCGCAAGGAATAGCCATTAGCCTGCTAACGCAGAAAAATGCCATTTTCTCAACAACCGAGCAACGGATTTCAAACGGATTTTCACCATTGAAATCAGCGTGACTTGTACAGTTCTTGTAAGCTAGTTAGTGTGTCATTCACTCAGTGGCACCGCGGTTGTCTTTTCCTATAAGCTTCACACATCATGACGTTTTCCAACAACAAGGAAACATGGTTAGGAATAGGAGTAGGAATAGGAGTTAGGGGGTCTTTTTTGACTATTGGACTGCAGCAGTCTCTCCTGGGAAACAATGCCAGCCTCTCAAGTGATCTTCTCTCTAAATGACAGGAAATGAAGGGGTTAAATAGCGCAAAAGCAGATGGATGGGGCAAAGCTGCAGTTGGTTTGAGGGAACAGCTTAAGTCAGAGGTAGTGCTGAGTTCTCCCAGGCCCTCTGGCCACCATCCTCCCCCTGTCAGGAGGCCTCGCTGGTGGATACAGAGGCCGCGTCCACCCCCTCCCCTCCCTGGATCTCTGCTCGTCTGGCTCCAGAGGGGTGTTTGTCTGACAGCTCATCCATAACCAAACTGCCTTGATTACCCTGCATACCTGGGTGTGTGTGTGTATGTGCGTGTGTGTGTGTGTGTGTGTGTGTGTGTGTGTGTGTGTGTGTGTGCTTGCATGTGTGTGTGTGTGTGTGTGTGTGTGTGTGTGTGTGTGTGTGTGTGTGTGTGTGTGTGTGTGTGTGTGTGTGTGTGTGTGTGTGTGTGGATGGCGCCAACTGTTAGTGCGACCACAGCTCCCAACCATAACAATTATCAGAATCTCCACTACTCCCTCTCCCTTATCAGGCAGATGTCCATGTGCAACACATTCCTTACAGACATTTGCTTAACAACGTTATTTGCTTATTTTATTTAACCTTTATTTATCCAGGTTAGCCTCATTGAGATTAAGGATCTCTTTTTCAAGAGGGACCTGGCCAAGAATAGCAGCACCAAGTTACAAGTATTAGAATGTGCAAATAAATAAAACGAAAATGAAAAACGAGTGGGGGGTGGAGTACTTGCCTTGACAGACAACTCCTTCAGCCAATCAGCGTTGGATCCAGTCAAATCCAAATCCACTCAGAAGAAAGGCGAAAACATATTTTCTGCCAAGAAACTCTGCCGGTGCATACTCTTGATCTTGTTAAATTGTTATTGAGTCTATTTCTGCAATAACTGCACTTATGGCTGTTTACTTTACCAACGTAATAATGTTACCGCTCATTGCTTCGGGAGCCACCATTACTGTTTTGCCAGTAACAGGGATGTAACCCTGATCGGTTACATTGTCAACTACGAGGCAGGTACCCTGATTGGCCCGTGGACTTTGTAATTTCTGAAAATGCCCACCCCGGGCTGGAGGCCAGACAGAATCGCAGAACCAAATAGAATGTGAGTTCATGTGTAAGAGAGGAGTTGTTTCAATATCGCCTTATAAATAAATACAAGATTTTTTTCTCCTGTTTTCTCCCCTATAGAGAGCTGCAGAAATAAGTATTTTCCGGGTTCTTCAGTGAAAAAGTCTATGGGGTTTTAGAATGGGGATTTCACTTAAAATGCATAAAATAACATCTGTGGTTAACAAAAGTTTTTGGAAACGGGAACCTAGGTTCTGCATGATACTTTTCACAAACGTGAACAACTTTTATGACTATTGGAATGTAAATGCTTTTTTTTTTTTTATGCGATTTTTATAAAACGCTTCAAAAGGAATAAAAGTTATTCACGTTTGTGAAGAGTATCATGCAGAACCCAAGTTCGCGTTTCCATAAACTTTTGTTAACCACAGACCTTATTTTATGCATTTAAGTGAAATCCCCATTCTAAAGCCCCATAGACTTTTCCCCTGAAGAAACAAATGGCGGCGTTTTCTGGATAAAGCCTACAAAAATACATCATCCCTGCGGTACTCTATTGTACTTGGCCAATTCCCCCTGCTGTCCCGGGCGTTGCTCCGCCCCCTCTGCCAATCTGGGGAGAGATCTGGGGAGCCGATTCTTTTCACCTGACAGCGAGGAGTTTCACCAGAAGCGCGTGGGAGAATCACGCTACTCAACCATACATATTTTTAACAACCATTTTTCTTATTTTAAAACATTAGGGTTAGGCAAGTGCAACAATTTGGTTAGGGTTAGGGTTTGGGTATGGTCGTGGTTAGATAAGAAAACCCTAACCCTAATCTTAACTACATCTTTTTTACTTGACACACGTTTTCAGGAAGAAGCCGTTGCGGCGACCAATGAAATTAGTTCAGGGTGTGGCTTTCTTACAGAAAGGTCCTCTTCCAGAAAGGCTCGGGGGGCTAACTTTGCCCATGTGCAAAAAGATGTTGAGATGGGTATTTGTTGTCAGAGTCCTCTTGTGCCCTCTGTGGGCTTGGCTCCATGTGACATAGCAGCGAGGGAGTTCCAGCATCTCCACACTGTTTTGGACCCTGGCCGATGCATATCATCTCCACAGTGTTTTGGACCCTGGCTGATGCATATCGCCATGGGAATGAGTTTTATGGGCCCATCATCACTCAACCCTCCCACCGAGCGTTACTGGAGGGCCCGGAAATGAATGGTATTGTTATTGTGTCATATTTAATGAGCTTGTTTTGAAATATGAAAACCCCCAAAAAGCAGCCCGGGCCTGCTCAGTGAGGAGGGTGTGAAGGGGGAGCGGGGAGGGAGGGGGCGAGGGAAGAAGGGGTGGGGGGTGGGGGGGGGGGGGGGGGGGGGGGGAGAGAGCGAGAGAGAGCATACAAACAAAGCTTTTCAACAGCTCTCTAATTGTTTCTGCCAGGCATAGGAAAGAGTGATTGAATGATACTGCGAAAGAAGAACAAGTGGCAGATAAAAAGACAGAAACACACTGCAAAAAGAAAATATGGGTTTACAACACTGCAAAAAGAAAAGGGGGGGGGTACAACACTGCAAAAAGAAAAGAGGGGGGTACAACACTGCAAAAAGAAAAGAGGGGGGTACAACACTGCAAAAAGAAAAGAGGGGGGGTACAACACTGCAAAAAGAAAAGAGGGGGGTACAACACTGCAAAAAGAAAATATGGGTTTACAACACTGCAAAAAGAAAAGGGGGGGGTACAACACTGCAAAAAGAAAAGAGGGGGGGTACAACACTGCAAAAAGAAAATATGGGTTTACAACACTGCAAAATGAAAAGAGGGGGGTACAACACTGCAAAAAGAAAAGAGGGGGGGGGGGTACAACACTGCAAAAAGAAAAGAGGGGGGTACAACACTGCAAAAAGAAAAGAGGGGGGTACAACACTGCAAAAAGAAAAGGGGGGGGGGGGTACAACACTGCAAAAAGAAAAGGGGGGGGTACAACACTGCAAAAAGAAAAGAGGGGGGTACAACACTCCAAAAAGAAAATATGGGTTTACAACACTGCAAAAAGAAAAGGGGGGGGTACAACACTGCAAAAAGAAAAGAGGGGGGTACAACACTGCAAAAAGAAAATATGGGTTTACAACACTGCAAAAAGAAAAGGGGGGGGTACAACACTGCAAAAAGAAAAGAGGGGGGGTACAACACTGCAAAAAGAAAATATGGGTTTACAACACTGCAAAATGAAAAGAGGGGGGTACAACACTGCAAAAAGAAAAGAGGGGGGGGGGTACAACACTGCAAAAAGAAAAGAGGGGGGTACAACACTGCAAAAAGAAAAGAGGGGGGTACAACACTGCAAAAAGAAAAGGGGGGGGGGTACAACACTGCAAAAAGAAAAGAGGGGGGTACAACACTGCAAAAAGAAAAGGGGGGGTACAACACTGCAAAACGAAAAGAGGGGGGTACAACACTGCAAAAAGAAAAGAGGGGGGGTACAACACTGCAAAAAGAAAAGGGGGGGGTACAACACTGCAAAAAGAAAAGAGGGGGGGTACAACACTGCAAAAAGAAAAGGGGGGGGGTACAACACTGCAAAAAGAAAAGAGGGGGGTACAATACTGCAAAAAGAAAAGAGGGGGGGTACAACACTGCAAAAAGAAAAGAGGGGGGGTACAACACTGCAAAAAGAAAATATGGGTTTACAACACTCCAAAAAGAAAAGAGGGGGGGTACAACACTGCAAAAAGAAAAGAGGGGGGTATAACACTGCAAAAAAAAAGGGGGGGTACCACACTGCAAAAAGAAAAGAGGGGGGTACAACACTGCAAAAAGAAAATATGGGTTTACAACACTCCAAAAAGAAAAGAGGGGGGGTACAACACTGCAAAAAGAAAAGAGGGGGGTATAACACTGCAAAAAGAAAAGAGGGGGGCACAACACTGCAAAAAGAAAAGAGGGGGGGTACAACACTGCAAAAAAGAAAATATGGGTTTTGCAACACTGTAAAAGCAAATTTATACTGACTGCGGAGTGTCCGGTGTCCGCGGTGTTCACGGCAAGACCGTTCTCTCCGCAGAGGCACATCCTTTTATGGTAAATGCGGTAGGAGTGCAGTGTCTGCAGAGAGCGGAGAATCCCCCTCCAGGCTCCCGTTGTGTTTTTAGCAGGAATGCAAATGTCACATCAGTTCTTCCGTGTGTGATCCTGAGTTAAATCGGCGAATAATCAATCCTAGTGCAATTGTAGGCTATTTTCAGTTTGTTTTTAGCAAGTAAGTTTGTTGTCTTCTTGTTTTTGTGATTTGCATTTAATTTTTTCTATCTCAAATCAAGTTTTTATTGACGTAGTAAATTGTAGGCTATTCAGACTTTTTATTTTTATTTATTATGGATCATGAATTGATTGATGCGATCACAGAAGAAGAGGTTGATGATGAAGAGGAGGAAGAATTGTTGTGTTTGGCGCTGTTAAAGAGAAGCCAAACGTTAGTATCTGTCTCCCTGTGCTTTACAAAAACACTGAGCCAAGGCAGCTTGTTTAAGATGGGAGGAATTATTTTCCCACTGCCATCCCCACTCTTTCCTTTCACCTTTTTTTTGGCTTTCACAAATTTGTCCCGAAGGTTCTTCCACTTTTGTTTACAGATGTCAGGATCTGTTGACAAAACTCTACCAATTTCCCTCCACAAATTATTAGTCATCTGTAGGTCTTTGTAGCCTCGGGTGGATGAATCATACAAATTTCTGTATTTCCGTACTTCTGCCAGGCGATGCTCAAACCCGTTCATTTTGCACTGATTTCGCCGGTCACTTGGTCAGTTTGTGGAGGCTTCTTCGCTATACAAACCATAGCAAACATTAGCCAATTAGCCATTAGCCATTAGCCATTAGCCTTGGAATTGACTGCACGAGCTCGCGGCGGGCTCCGCGGAGTTACATTTTTTGAGAGGAGCACGGAGCTCCATGCAGTCCCTCCGCAGAGCCTGTGCGGAGTACCGCACTCGCCGCACAGAGCCTCCGCTCCGCGAACACCGGACACTCCGCAGTTACTATAAATTAGCTTTAAGAAGAACATAGGGGGTACAACACTGCAAAAAAGAAAAGAGGGGGCTACAACACTGTAAAAAGACAAGCTTGGCAATTATCTTGTCTGGTCTCCAGACTTATCAAGCTTATGTTTAGTCAAAATATGTTCCTGCTAATGCAACTTGTTCCAAGACATTTACTTGGAACAAGACAAGTGCAGTCTTCCAACACCTTTCTTCTACTTTCATTCTATTCAATTCATAGTCATTGTTCTGTGACGATTTCTAGATAGAAGTCATATTGACTTATTGCATCAAAATTCCAGTTTTCTGTTAGTAAAGCTTGAGTTAATGTAGGCGGCGCTCTATTCTTTGTCTGGTCGGCCATGGTGGCTATTGTTGTTTATTATACTGTAATAACAATAAAAAAGCATCACTTTCTGTGCACCAGAGGAAAAGAACAGCAAATGTACAAGTTTTCATGCAGTGACTATACAGTCACTACACTGTAGGCTGAGTCACTGCTCTGTCATAGTCATCAGAGAGAGACAGTAGCAAACATACGCTAATTCGCAATACACTGTAGCTGCAACCAGATATGTCAAGTTCAGATTTTTGTGGACCAACCAACAGAGTGACTTGCCTTGCTGGCCGCAGCTAAAACAACATTAATGTACCGTATATGAACCTCAGAGGTAACACTTTATAATAACGTTCAGTCGTAAGCCATTTATAAGCCTTTAGTTAATGATGAACTAACCATTTACAAAACATGAATATACATTTACAGATGATTAATAAATGTTATGTTAACATAAATGTGTCATCTATAAACCTTTAGTAAATTAAGTGTTCCTCACCTGTTGTAAATTATGTGTAAATAATTTACAATTAATTTACAAGGCTTCCTGCATCCCCTAATCTAAAGTGTAAGTAAACCATTCATGACACATAAATGTGTTAGATACAAGGGGGTAGCTCTGTTTGTCAAAATTGAAGCCAATGCAGAAGTGTCCTCTTTGCCTGTAGGGGGCGACCCATTGGTTTGTGGACTTCTGTTTTGAAGCCTCAAGTATGGCCTCAGTAAACACTTTCCTAATGCATTTATGGTCTCAATCCCTATATTCAGACTATGTTTTGGGGCGTGATTGACAGGTGACTTGTCCATTGATCACACAGCTTGCCGATCACGGACCAATAGCAGGCCATGCTCTGTGGGAAACCCCTGGACTTGTGTCGAGATCCAAGATGGTAATGGCCAAAATGCCATACGTGAGGCGTCAAAAAACAGAAGTCCACAGACCAATTGGTCGCCCCCTGCAGGCCATTCGAAAGAATGCAGGTTTAAGTGCACTTCCGCATTGGCTTCAATTTTGACAGAGCTACCCCCTTGTATGTAACACATTTATGTGTGATGAATGGTTTACACTTTAGATTAGGGGATGCAGAAATCCTTGTAAATTAATTGTAAATGATTTACACATCATTTATAACAGGTGAGGAACACTTCATTTACTAAAAGTTTATAATGACTTACAACGCATTTGTGATATGTTAACATAGCATTTATTAATAATCTACAAATGTTTTGTAAGTGATTAGTTCATCATTAACTAAAGGCTTATAAATGACTTACGACTGAACGTTATTATAAAGTGTTACCACTAAAAATAATATAATACTATAGTTGCTCACACTCAGGTAGGGAAAAAATATAAAGATAGATATTATAAGAAGAATAGGAATAGACAATAAAACAATAACATATGATTAGGTATACAATAAAGTGTCAAAGATATGTGTATTTCCCTACAATCCAAAGTAATATTGAGTAAGAAGTGAGAATATGTGAGGTACATAATGTTATGTTATATACAGCAGTGTGAGTAATAATAATAGTAAAGAGTAAGGTACATTAGGTTCCAGTTAGTAAAATGACCATCCATAACAGTGTGGATTATTTGATTATTGCTCAAATTGCAGTAGCAGTTATTGCACATTGAGTTGTGTTGCACAGATCAGAGGGAGGAGTTAAACAGTCACAGATGATCACTTCAAAACTAGGAAACCTTTCTGCCAGTACAGGGAGACACTTCCATAAGTTTGCATTCAAGCTAAAAAAAATATCACTTAACCTTGTGCAGGCGCATTCGCGCGGGATCAGATCACACAAAGCCATATTTGGCGGTGTCAGGTTAAAAATCACTTGCCAAGCTTGTCATGTTTTGCAGTGAAAGAATTGTGCACAAATAATATTATAAATACACTCTTCCCCCTCAACGCTGCAGACAGGCGGTGGTACAGGCTCATTAAACTGCTTTTTAAATGAGAACTTGAAAACAGCGCCCCCCCCTCCCTTAGAAATAACAAAGTAAGTCGCTGAAAGCAGCGAGTTCTGCTCGCTCGCTTGGCAGGCTGACACTCGTCAAATAATCTGTAAATTACACTTGCCTCTCTGTGTGTGTGTGTGTGTGTGTGTGTGTGTGTGTGTGTGTGTGTGTGTGTGTGTGTGTGTGTGTGTCTCTGTGTCTCTGTGTGTGTGTGTGTGTGTGTGTGTGTGTGTGTGTGTGTGTGTGTGTGTGTGTGTGTGTGTGTGTGTGTGTCTGTGTGTGTGTGTGTGTGTGTGTGTCTGTGTGTGATAATTAAAACTTCAGTGGGTATGAGAGGTGATTAGCATGTCAGTTCTTGTGTTGATGCTACTCTTTGGCAGGCAGGCAGACGTTTGCAGTCTGTTATGCATCGCCTCCATTTCCTCTGTCCTCATCTTCAGGGTGTTTCTGACATCTGCTGCCAAAAGTGTCTCCCCATCCGTCTCCCCCCTTTTTACATCAGGCACCCATCCTGCTCTGCTCACAGGCCTCTGTTCTGTGTAGTAGCCTGCTTTATTATGGCTCCTATTCACCTTATGTAGCCACGCCCATTTGACCCGGTTGTGTGGCCGTATCAAAACTTCCGGCTAAAAATAATAATAAAATAAAATAAAAAATGGCTGCGCTGCTCCAATATCATCTAACTCTGAAATTAACTAATAATTTAGCCAATTGTATGTAACATACCAAATAAAAGCAAATGGCAATGTCTAAGAATGCAACGCCATGTAACTGGCTCGTTAAGTCTCGCATTCCAGGGAATTACGTTAACGTCTGCGGGTCTTATTGACGTTAGTGGCTCGAGCGCAACTCGGAGGAGAGAAAACTATCTGAAGCTTTCTTTGTTGGAGTCCAGGTATGTTTTACAAGAAAGTGCTCGTCATTGTCGACGATAACGTTATCTGACCTGGCTAACAGTGGATACTCGCTTGCTTGCTCAAAGTAGTAGGCTACGTCCTTTATTTTACCCCTTCACTGTCCGCTCCAAAAACAACTCTCTTATTTTGCGCCGTGACCGCCGGAAGTGTTAAAACGACCCGGAAGAATTTGGCCCACTGTAAGGTCTGAACATAAGGTGAATACCACAGCACAACTCTTTGATTGGACTGTATTCACCTCATGCAGAAGAGACCGTCTGGCTTGAGAGACTAACACAGGAAGTGTAAATACAATCGGGAAGTTTCCGATTGGCCTCGTTTTTCAGAACCGAAGGTTGGGGCTTGGTTTAGCCTCCATTACATCCCTGTTTACGGAGATCATGATTCAGGAAATACTTTGGTGTTTTCAGCTACACTGCTTTGTAATTGACTTCCTGTGTGTGTGTGTGTGTGTGTGTGTGTGTGTGTGTGTGTGTGTGTGTGTGTGTGTGTGTGTGTGTGTGTGTGTGTGTGTGTGTGTGCGCGTGCGTGCGTGCGTGTGTGCGTGCATGCGTGCGTGTGTGATGACATGACGCAGCGAGCGAGGCCAGAGGAGTCGACAGTGTTTTACAGTGTATCAACTGTGTGAAATAAAAGCCTGATTAAAGGAGCTGATTTATGAGCTGCCAGGGGCCTACAGCTCCATTAGGACAGAGGAAAAACAGTTGATCAACAACCGAGAGAGAGAGAAAGAGAGAGAGAGAGAGTGGGGGAGGGGGGAGAGAGAGGGGGGGGGAGGCGGGAGAGAGAGACAGAGAGAGAGAGAGGGGGGGGGGGAGAGAGTCAGAGAGAGAGACAGAGAGCGAGAGAGAGAGGGGGGGGAGACGAGAGAGAGAGAGAGAGAGACAGAGAGAGAGAGAGAGAGGGGGGGAGAGACAGAGAGAGAGGGGGGGGACGAGAGAGAGAGAGAGAGAGAGAGAGAGAGAGAGAGAAATTGGAAAAGGGTGAAATTGGGAAAGGAGATTTGCTGCGCTGCCTCTCCAAACCCACACTTGTTTGTTTCCTGTGGTGGCAGGAAGGCCAAGAGAGACAGAGCTCAGAGATCTCACATCATTTAGTCTGTGAAATGTTACTCGTCAAAACTATAAACGATACAACTAAATATATAAACGATACAACTAAATATATAAACTATATAACTAAATATATAAACTATATAACTAAATATATAAACTATATAACTAAATATATAAACTTGCCGTTTTTGACCCGTCGTAATTGTTATTTGGAAAATGCTGAAAGACAGCGGTGAGATGCATGACTCCCACAAATGTAATCAAAATCTGAACAGTGTCTGACCGTAGACTGTATGCGGGGGATCAGCCGAGCAGCATTTTGGTAAACAAACCATTCACTACTGCCAGGTACTAACATTTGCATAAGAGTAGTGGATGGAAACACGCATAATTTAGCATTTTCTTTTGCCGATTTCCTGAAAATTCAACACAAATGTGCGGTACAGGCGCGCGACAGCTCTCCTGCTCTGGATGATCGCAGATGCGCAGCCGTTCATTCAAACTCTAAATATCAGCCTTTCTTCAATTAGCCTAATCCAAAAGTTCTGTGTCTGTGTGTGTGTGTGTGTGTGTGTGTGTGTGTGTGTGTGTGTGTGTGTGTGTGTGTGTGTGTGTGTGTGCGTATTGCAGGCATGCGGACCACCGTAGTGGCACCAGGGAAAGCCCCAAGTGACACTGCCAGCACCACTGTGTTCCCTCATCCACATAAAGGTACGCACACACAAGCACGCACACACACACACACACACACACACAGTGTTGGGCAGTAGCTTGCTACAAGTAGTGAAGCTACATAGCTTAACTACATTTCTCAGTAGCTTGGTGGTAGCTTCACTACTTTTGAACCAAGTAGCTTTTTCAGTAGCTAAGCTATTTATAGACCCAAGTAGCTTGTAGCTTCCCGCAAAAGCTACAAGCTACTCGCCAGAGAAAATCCATGAGCAAAGCACGCAGTGGAGATTTCTGCTGTGGTTTGGATTAAACAGAAGGAGACATTGCATATGTCAAGTGTGCCTGTGTAGCCAATAAAGCACTTCCAGTTCCATTATGACAGACAACAAGTGTTGTTGTCTCATCCTTGCTTTTTAGCATCCTTGCCTCTCTTGCAGCAAGACCCGGCACTACTCTGCCTCTGATTGGGTTGGGTTTAGGCAATGAAGACTGGGTAGGGCAAAATATGTCATGTGCTGGCGAAGTCACATCAGCAATGAACTTTGAAAGATGGCAGAGCCAGAGGGAGCCACTGGCAGTACATGATGAAGAAGACGTTCAGGTTTTATTGTCTGTTTTTGAATATTGTGCCAGTGAGAGTTTCAGTGTGTTTTATAATATAATAAACAATCAAAATGAGATTTGTTTTGCCTGCCTATTTGTTTGGTGGAAAGTTGTTCTTTGACATGAAGTTGATTCAATGTGAGAAAAAAAGTAGCTTTGATGTAGCAAGCTGCTTTTGCCATGTTGCTCGTAGCTTAGCTTGCTACATTTCTCTGGGGATAGCTTCAATGTAGTTTAGCTATATTTAATCTAGTGTAACTGATAGCTTAGCTTACTACATTTTCCAAGTAGCTTGCCCATCACTGCACACACACACACACACACACACACACACTGATCCCTCACTGCCTCCATGCTTCAGATGCCACGGGGCAGGGTCACCTAGCAACAGCTCTCATCATCGCCATGTCAACCATCTTCATCATGGCCATCGCCATCGTCCTCATCATCATGTTCTACATCCTGAAGGCCAAGCCCAGTGGACAGGGTGAGAGAGCACACACACACACACACACACACACACACACACACACACACGTGCACGCATGCACACACAGACACACGCACGCACACACACACACACACACGCAAAGCCCAGTGGACAGCCCAGTGAGAGCACACACATTTCACAACTAGCTCGCCGGTGGTAACAACATTATAGCTATATCCAAATCTCATTGCAGAATATGAATGGGGAAATATTCTCACTACTCACTGAAGTGTCACGTGACTGTTGAGCTCTATAGGGTAAAAAACAACAACTATATATCGATATCGCATCGATATTCATTTGAAGGAACTGATATCGATTCATAGATCCCAATAACAATCTTTTAATATCTTCTTTCTTCTTCTTTGGATCTCGTCATATTTTAAATCATGCACCAGGTTAGAGGGTACCTTGTACAATCAGTATTACTGTAGTTCTTTGAGAATCTCTTTCAGATCCAAGCACAATTATACTGTAACTGAAATATTGAATCGAATCGAATCGGAAATCGAATCAAATTGGGACCTTGTGTATCGGAACGTATACAAATTGGGAAATCAGTGCGGATATAGCCAGCCCTACTTACAAACTGTATTCATATATCTTTTTTGTTGACATCACACAACTGTTGTGGTGCCATCTTGAGGACCAATTTGAAATAACAAGATGCCCTCTATCTGCTGCGCAATTGGAAATAGAGTGGAACACACTAATGTCAAACAAACATCCACTAACGGACCACACCACAATCACATATCATTCAATGATTTATTGGCGGAAAAGGGGTAGATAGATAGAGGGAAGGGAGATGAAAGGGTGGAGGGATGATAGGGGTCGAGGGTGGAGGGATGGATAGGGGTTAGAGACTGGGGATAATCGAGGGA
Source organism: Poromitra crassiceps (assembly GCF_964638095.1). Classification (NCBI taxonomy): domain Eukaryota; kingdom Metazoa; phylum Chordata; class Actinopteri; order Beryciformes; family Melamphaidae; genus Poromitra; species Poromitra crassiceps. The sequence continues at coordinate 42,785,486 of NC_139627.1, read as the reverse complement.
GGTCGAATGAGTCTGGGTCAATGGTTGTCTTGAGGAACCAGGGAATGGAGACTCAGGGCTGTCTCGCTGATGGGGTCGCTTCTTGACTTCATCATAACCTCCTGGTTCCTGTACCGAAGGAGAAGAGCAAGGGGACGGGAGGGTGGGATGAGAGAACTGAGACATGCGAGAGAGGGAGAGGTTGTGTTTAGGCGTGTATAAGTAGGGTGGAGCTGGAAGTTGAATGTGTGCTTGAGGTGTGGTCTTGTTCCCGAACTTCAGTTATAATAAATCATAACTACATTTAATATATCAAAAACTGTACATCACATCGCTTATATATTGACATTGTGATTGAGAGCAGTAGGTAGCTGAAGGTGTTGATGTATAATATAATGTATGTAGTCTTAAAGTTGTGTGAACTGTCACTGTTTTAAAATGTGTGAATTTAGTGTAAATTGCAGCCTGGAAAGTCTGCTAGAGTGAATTATGACATCATGCACTCGAGGCTGGGTCCATAGACTCCCATTATAAAGGTTGGAAAAAAGCATAAAACTTAAAGTGTGATTTATCACAAATGTACAGCAGGTATCAAAAAGCTAGAGTAATAAGAGTAATAAAGTAGTAAAAGAGTTGACCCGTTTAAAGTTGGCGTGAGCAGTCCTATAGACTTAAACAGGTACTAAGAAGTTGTGTGCTGTCTTCGGTCCTCAAGATGGCCGCCACAACAAAAACGTCACGTGTGAGTACACACAAAGTTGCTTATCCTTCATGTCTGATGTTTTCTCTGTGTGTGTGTGTGTGTGTGTGTGTGTGTGTGTGTGTGTGTGTGTGTGCGTGCGTGCG